>NC_047112.1:72489686-72856398 GCF_902500255.1 Thalassophryne amazonica
GCCACTCGGACAGCTGCTGAAACAATCGGTTTGCATAACCAAAGAATTTCTGCACAAACTGTCAGAAACCGTCTCAGGGAAGCTCATCTGCATGCTCGTCGTCCTCATCGGGGTCTCGACCTGACTCCAGTTCGTTGTCGTAACCGACTTGAGTGGGCAAATGCTCACATTCGCTGGCGTTTGGCACGTTGGAGAGGTGTTCTCTTCATGGATGAATCCCGGTTCACACTGTCTAGGGCAGATGGCAGACAGCGTGTGTGGCGTCGTGTGGGTGAGCGGTTTTCTGATGTCAATGTTGTGGATCGAGTGGCCCATGGTGGCGGTGGGGTTATGGTATGGGCAGGTGTCTGTTATGGACAAAGAACACAGGTGCATTTTATTGATGGCATTTTGAATGCATAGAGATACCGTGACGAGATCCTGAGGCCCATTGTTGCGCCATCCAAGAACATCACCTCATGTTGCAGCAGGATAATGCACGGCCCCATGTTGCAAGGATCTGTACACAATTCTTGGAAGCTGAAAATGTCCCAGTTCTTGCATGGCCGGCATACTCACCGGACATGTCACCCATTGAGCATGTTTGGGATGCTCTGGACCGGCGTATACGACAGCGTGTACCAGTTCCTGCCAATATCCAGCAACTTCACACAGCCATTGAAGAGGAGTGGACCAACATTCCACAGGCCACAATTGACAACCTGATCAACGCTATGCGAAGGAGATGTGTTGCACTGCATGAGGCAAATGGTGGTCACACCAGATCCTGACTGGTATCCCCCCCAATAAAACAAAACTGCACCTTTCAGAGTGGCCTTTTATTGTGGACAGTCTAAGGCACACCTGTGCACTAATCATGGTGTCTAATCAGCATCTTGGTATGGCACACCTGTGAGGTGGGATGGATTATCTCAGCAAAGGAGAAGTGCTCACTATCACAGATTTAGACTGGTTTGTGAACAATATTTGAGGGAAGTGGTGATATTGTGTATGTGGAAAAAGTTTTAGATCTTTGAGTTCATCTCATACAAAATGGGAGCAAAACCAAAAGTGTTGGTTTATATTTTTGTTGAGTGTATATGTGTGTGTGTGTGTGTGTGGAAACATGATCGTTGACGTCATTATTCCAGTTTATTTTCTCCGGTCGTCTTCTGTTTCACATCGTCCCATTGCACAGTCCCATCTGCAACAGACTAAACAGAAACGGTCAATGTGGCCTTCTGGCAACACAAAAACTACAAAATAGACCAAACTCCTGGCAATGAATAGATCACTTTAAACTATTTTCTGTTAAAATTCAAATTTCATTTTGTTTTGGCCCTAAGCAACAGCCAAAACTGGCTGAGTGAGATCAGTAAAGGTCAGGAGGAATTAAAATGCTTACTATAAGGTTTGTCAATGAGCGAGCATGCGTGGCAGAGCGGGCCAGAGGAAAAAGCCATCTGCCTGATAGTTCACTCTAAGAAAGAAGTATTTTTTTCCAGTTTAATGCATTGGATATTAGTTTGACAGACCCAAATAGCTCCATTGCTTCCTATCTATCATAAGTCATAGATTCCATTTATATGCTGAGTTCTACATCGACAGCTGAGGCAGCTTTCTGCTCCAGTGATTAGGGCTCTGTGCTTTCCAAAACATTTCCATGCATTCCATGATATTATCGGTTTGCTACGACAATATACACATCCAATAAATCAGACGCATGAAGTAAAACTGCAAAATGTGCAAAAATAAAACTGACACTTGATGAACAATTCCACCCCCCCCCCCCCCCCCCGATGATTTTGTTCCATATATTGTTTTATTAGATATCAAGCAAAATATTTTTGAAAATGGAAACAAATTGTCAAAAAGATTGCAGCAGGACGGAGAAACAATGAGAGAGCAAGACTGCAGACTGTGTGGGCGTGTGTATACGTGTACGGATTAGTCCCACAACTAACCACACGTGCATGTGCATGTTTGTGCACAAACCTCAGCTGGTTCAAGACAGCTTTTGTCATCTAGCAGGAAGAACCTTAATTGGGGATGACACCATGAGTTATGTTATTGTGAGACTGCCCTCCTGTTGTCTGTTTGTGCACTTTGAAATCACAGAGTAAATATGATTTTATATCACTGAGGATCAGCTGAGCTGTGTTCATATGCAAAACATGCTCCCACATTGTCCTAGTTTCCAAATGAAGAAGGTCAGTGGGTCAGGTTCAGTAAGTGAGAAAGAAAATCAAATTCATATTTTACAGTATGTGTGCATGCTCAGGCATCTGAGCTGCTGAGCTGCCACAGCTCAAACATATGCATGTACGGTGCATCCAGAAAGTATTCACAGCGCTTCACTTTTTACGCATTTTATGTTACAGCCTTATTCCAAAATGGATGAATTTCATTTTTTTTCCCTCAAAATTCTACACACAATACCCCATAATGACAATTTTAAAAAGTTTTTTTTTTTTGAGAATTTTGCAAATTGATTAAAAATGCCATGAAGCTCAGAATTATTGGAGTCTACCTGGGGTAAATTCAGTTGATTGGAAATGATTTGGAAAGGCACACACCTGTCTACCTATACGGTCCCACAGTTGTCAGTGCATGTCAGAGCACAAACCAAACATGAAGTCAAAGGAATTGTCTGTAGACCTCTGAGACAGGATTGTCTCGAGGCACAAATCTGGGGAAGGGTAGAGAAACATTTCTGTTGCTCTGAAGGTCCCAATGAGCACATTGATCTCGATCATCTGTAAATGGAAGAAGATCAGATCCACCAGGACTCTTCCCAGAGCTGACTGCACATCTATACTGAGCGATTTGGGGAGAAGGGCCTTAGTCAGGGAGGTGACCAAGAACCCGATGGTCACTCTGTCAGAGCTCCAGCATTCCTCTGTGGAGAGAGGAGAACCTTCCAGAAGGACAACCATCTCTGCACCAATCCACCAATCAAGCCTGTATGGTAGAGTGGCCAGACAGAAGCCACTCCTTAGTAAAAGGCACATGGCTGTTATGTGCAGACGCAGGTTGAGGAGCCCAGCGCTAAATAACCAGAAAGCGGTTCCACAAACAAAATGGTTTTATTTCCCCTCCAGTGCAATAATTAGTGTACAACATAAATATGTGGTTTGTCTGGCGGAGTGAAGGACAGCGCGCTCTCCAGCGCCCAAAAGGATCGAAGCCTCGGCGCTTCTGGACTCAGATTCACCGCCAAACACCCCCCAGGTGGACACGACAAACTGACTCTGTGAAGGATGGAAAAAGGTGAGGTAAGTCAACAGAGCTACAACAAATATCCTTCAGAGGCACACACTATCAGCAACACATTCAGGTCTGAATTTAAGCTTTATGTAAATGAGCAGCTTCTCACAACAGTCCGTACGCCACGGCAGTGAGAAGCAAACTGCACAATTCTCAACAGTGCTCAAATATACTGCGTAACAGAATGCCAAATTACTATTAACGATCATTCAGACAATAATCACCTCTGATGTGTGCTGACATGTGTCCCTCACCCGTCCTCCTTCACAGGCACGATGTGTCAAACCCTGGCGCGGTCCTCAGCGTCTCACAAACGAACGTCACAACGTCGAGTTCCTGGCAGTTCTGCTTGAACCACTCATGCCTTAAATGCAGAACGCCATCTCATTATCTGCTTCAGCTGAAAGTCTTTAAGTTTGCACGTGAGCATCATCCACAGGTGCAGCTAATAATGCCGATGAAGGTGAAGGACTCTTCTGCCAGCACCTTCTCCACAGACAAAAACCAGTTTGCATACCACCTGGAGAGCAAAGAAAAGAAAACAACAGAAAAACATCCAGCCAAACCCCCCAACACACAACAATGGCAGCCCGCCTGGAGTTTGACAAAAGGCACCTGAAGGACTCTCAGACCATGAGAAACAAAATTCTCTGGTCTGATGAGACAAAGATTGAACTCTTTGGTGGCACACAGCCAAGATATCAAAGGAGCGGCTTCAGGACAACTCTGTGAATGTCCTTGAGTGGCCCAGTCAGAGCCCAGACCTGAATCTGATTGAACATCTCTCCTAAGAGATCTGAAAATGGCTGTGCACCGACGCTCCCCATCCAACCTGATGGAGCTTGAGAGGTGCTGCAAAGAGGAATGGACAAAACTGCCCAAAGATAGGTGCACCAAGCTTGTGGCATCATATTCAAGAAGAACTGAGGCTGTAATTGCTGCCAAAGGAGCATCAATAAAGTACTGAGCAAAGGGTGTGAATATTTATGTACACGTGGTTTCTTTGTTGTTGTTTGTTTTTTATTTTTAATAAATCTGCAAAAATTTCAAAAACATTTTTCATGTTATCATTATGGGGTGTTGGGAGTAGACTTTTGAGGGAAACAATAATTTACTCTATTTTAGAATAAGGCTGTAACATAACAAAATGTGGGGTGCTGTGAATACTTTCCGGATGGCCTGTAGAATCCAATGGCCATCGACATTGTTTGTCCTTTTCTTTGGACAGTAAACATTCAGCACAGTCATAACTATTCCTTTTATTAATCCTATCAGCTCAACCAATAATTTGCATCACTTTTTTAATAAAATTGGAGCAACTTTAACTTTTGACCCCTATACAAACTAAAATTGGCCTTTATCACCATTTTTCCTGTTTTTTACGCCATAACTCCATAGAATTCAGGCACAGATAATGTAAATTATACCTTTTTGGAATTGTCATGATCAGACAAATAATGTGGAATACTTTCTATATGAAATGTCAACTTGAAATGTCCTAGGAGCTATGTTGTCTGGGGCTTTGTGCCCCTTGTCGGGTCTCCCAAGGCAAACAGGTCCTGGGTGACGGGTCAGACTAAGGGCAGTTCAGAAGCTCCCATGACCAGTAAAAAATCAAGGACCAAGATGTCACCTGGTATGGCGGAGCCGGGGCCCCACCCTGGAGCCAGGCCTGGGTTTGGGGCTCGCGCACAAGTGCCTGGTGGTCGGGCCTTAGCCCATGGGGCCCGGCTGGGCTCAGCCCGAAAGAACGACGTGGGCCCGCCCTCCTGTGGGTTCACCACTTGCAGAGGGGACCATGGGGGTCAGGTGCAGAAAGGATTGGGTGGCGGTCGAGGGCGGGCGGCCCGGCGGCCCAGTCCATGCTCACAGCCCCTGGCTGTTGGGACGTGGAATGTCACCTCGCTGGGGGGGAAGGAGCCTAAGCTTGTGCAGGAGGTTGAGAGATACAGACTAGAGATAGTCGGGCTCACCTCCACGTACAGCTTGGGCTCTGGTACCCAACTCCTGGAGAGGGGCTGGATGTTCCATTTTTCTGGCGTTGCCCATGGGGAGAAGCGGAGAGCTGGGGTCGCATTGCTTATTGCTACCCAGCTCAGTTGCCATGTGTTGGAGTTCACTCCGGTGAACGAGAGGGTCGCGTCCCTATGCCCTCGGGTCAGGGACAGGTCTCTCACTGTTGTCTCAGCCTACGGGCCGAGCGGCAGTGCAGAGTACCCGACCTTCTTGGAGTCCCTGGGAGGGGTACTAGATAGCGCTCCAACTGGGGACTCCATTGTTCTCCTGGGGGATTTCAATGCCCACATGGGCGGCGACAGTGAGACCTGGAGGGGGGTGATCGGGAAGCACGGCCTCCCTGATCTGAATCCGAGTGGTGGTCAGTTGTTGGACTTCTGTGCTAGTCACAGTTTGTCCATCACAAACACCATGTTTGAGCACAAGGGTGTCCATAAGCGCACATGGCAGCAGGACAACCTGAGCCGGAGGTTGAGGATCGACTTTGTAGTTGTATCATATGACCTTCAGCCACGTGTCTCAGACACTCGAGTGAAGAGAGGGGCCGAGCTGTCGACCGATCACCACCTGGTGGTGAGTTGGATCCGCTGGGAGGGGAGGAAGCCGGTCAGACCTGGCAGGCCCAAACGTATTGTGAGGGTCTGCTGGGAATGACTGGCGGAACCCTCTGTCAGCGAGGACTTCAAC
The DNA here is from genome assembly GCF_902500255.1 of Thalassophryne amazonica. Lineage (NCBI taxonomy): Eukaryota > Metazoa > Chordata > Actinopteri > Batrachoidiformes > Batrachoididae > Thalassophryne > Thalassophryne amazonica. The sequence goes on from NC_047112.1 coordinate 72,495,636, forward strand.
TCCCACCTCTGGGAGAGCTTCTCCCAGATCCCGGGTGAGGTTAGAGACATGGAGTCCGAGTGAACCATGTTCTCCACCTCCATTGTTGATGCGGCCGCTCGTAGCTGTGGTCACAAGGTCTCTGGTGCCTGTCATGGCGGCAATCCCCAAACCCAGTGGCGGACGCCGGAAGTAAGGGATGCCATCAAGCTGAAGAAGGAGTCCTACTTTTTTTTGTTGGTAGGTGGGATCCCAGAGGCAGCTGACGGGTACTGCCAGGCCAAGCGTGCCGCAGCCCGTGCGGTTGCAGAGGCAAAAACTCAGGTCTGGGAGGAGTTTGGGGAGGCCATGGAGGAGGACTATCGGCCAGTCTTGAAGAAATTCTGGCAAACCGTCCGACGCCTCAGGAGGCGGAAGCAGCACTCCACCAGCACTGTCTGTGTGTGCAGGTGGGGAGCTGTTGACCCTGACTGGGGATGTTGTCGGGCGGTGGAAGGCCATGGTTCTCGATCAGAAAAAGGTGCTTTGCCCTCTTCAGGTCGGTGGAGTGTCCTTGCCTCAAGTGGACGAGTTTAAGTATCTCGGGGTCTTGTTCACAAGTGAGGGACGGATGGACCATGAGATCGATAGACTGATCGGTGCTGCATCTGCAGTGATGCGGTCGCTGTATCGGACCGTCGTGGTGAAGAGAGAGCTGAGTAGGGGAGCAAAGCTCTCGATTTACCGATCAATCTACGTTCCGATCCTCACCTATGGTCATGAGATTTGGCTCATGACCGAAAGAACAAGATTGCGAGTACAAGCGACAGAGATGAGTTTCCTCCGCAGGGTGGCTGGGCGCTCCCTTTGAGATAGGGTGAGGAGCTCGGTCACTCGGGAGGAGCTCGGAGTCGAGCCACTGCTCCTCCACGTCGAAAGGAGCCAGTTGAGGTGGCTCGGGCATCTTTTCCAGATGCCCCCTGAACCCCTCGCTGGAGAGGTGTTCCGGGCACGTCCCATTGGGAGGAGGCCCCGGGGAAGACCCAGGAAATCCTGGAGGGACTATGTCTCTCGACTGGCTTGGGAACGCCTTGGGGTTCCCCCGGAGGAGCAGGGGGAGGTGTGTATGGATTGGGAGGTCTGGGCGGCTTTGCTTGAGCTGCTGCCCCTGCAACTTGACTCTGGATAAAGCGGAAGAAAATGGATGGATGGGTGGATGATTTCTTTGTTTTGAAAAATATGCATTGACTTAAGCTACACAATAGATGCAACATCTGCCAAAATAAAAATCATTACACAACACAGCCAACACACACCTGCAATGTGCCCATCGGCAGGTCTAAACTGCTGTTAATGTTTGTACTTTCCATACAGTGGGCACAAGATTGTCCACAATTTCACATGTGAAGTAACTGTCTAAGCTTGATACGGTTGATTTAAAGTGGCTGAGCATGGATTTAAGAGCTTCACATCATTGGCTGTGTTCCTGTTATCACATTTGTTTCAGTGATCAAGACAAACTATTGTACTGCAATGGGTGCTTTGTTGTTAGTGGATACACAAAGTCTACACATCCTTTTTGCACATTTTAATTTCTTTATGCCATTAAAACAAAAGAATTCAGGCTTCACTATCTTAAAATTTCTAAAATTATCCCCTCTAAACCCAAACTGTAAATGAATTTCTTCAAATGGTAAAATTTCAGCATTTATATAGTGGTTTTCCATCAGAATCAGGACCTGTAAGTGCTTCACAGTGATGCCTCACATTCACCTTGCCCAAGTAGTACCCAAGTATCATTATACATCTATTAGACATTGAAAAGTTGTATCCTATTAAAACCAAAACTCAATTTTTACAATTTGAAGTAGGTAATAAGCAACCTGGTTTTTTTTAATCCCCCAAATCTTAAGCAGAACATAGCTGGCCAGCATTTTGTTAAAAGCATTTTAGATTATACATGCGCATACATCCCCGTGACCCGATCCCAGATAAATGGTTGAACATGAGGTGGGGTGAGACATGCACATACATAGAATGTTGAGACTTAAACAAACAGATGTCCCATTGATGATTTATGGCACTTGACTGGTTACCAAAAGCAACTGGATACCCACCCGGGGCATGCTATTGTGGTTAAGCTGTGGCAATCCTGGTGTCGCACCCTGTTGTAACTCATTGTAAAGGTTTCGAGAAAAAAAAAAATCTGACTTTGTGGCCCATTGTAATCCACAAAGGAGAACAATGGGACTAAAATCTGTGTTGCTAAATTTTGTAAATGGCTTTGTTTTTTTTATTTCATTGCTAAAAAGTAAGTACCTTTGGCTGCTCCCTTGTTTGGATCTGTGTGTTGAATTGGCACAAGCTTTATGCCTTTTGTAGTACAACTCCACATGCAATTTCATTACTGCATCTTGAAATAAATAATTTCAGCTTGAGTATTGATTTAACTGGGCAGTCACTTTGATGCCAAGTTATATTTCAAGGCTGAAGTTAATGTAAAATGCAGGTTTATTTCTGTTTCGAGGCAGAACAGCTTCATTGAACTTAGTGGGCAGCGATCGTGTGCAGTGGTGTAGTAACTGGCCACTAGGAGAATTGGGGGAAATTAGCATGGCTCGGCGGGATGCAAAGCAGCACCTTGCGAAGACTCACAGGTCAATGCTGTGTCAAAAGCACCGCAGAGGTTTGCACATAGGCTATTTGGGGTATTTGCTGCGTACCGGACTGTACACACCATATGTCTGTTATTTCTACACATGACATTATTATTTTATCAGTGCCTATAATAAATAATCTCCGACCACCACTGATCTACTAGATGAGAGAGGATTGCTGCAGAAGGTTGTGGGCAGTCAGAGCTGATGACTGTACCTCGACTCTGGGCGTCATCTGGGGCCAAAAATCAGCAATGGGAGACCAGACTTAGAGACTTAGTTCACATGAAACCCCGACCATATTTAACTGTGAAAGGCAGAACAGATTTTGTATAATATGATCCCTTTAAAAGACCTAAGGGACCCTGTGCCAAACATAAACAAGATATACAATATACACTGACAATTTCGAGATTATTCCCACCTCAAAAAAAAAAAAAAAAAAAAAGGACAAACAGACCCAACATTGCCCTTAGAGTAGTTATTTTATCTCTGTCAATGAACCCCCCACCCCCCCACCCCCCGCCTTCTCAGCCAAGTCAACAAAATACAATTCCAGCTTATTGCACACCTGCAAGGGACGATTCAAGGAAACCAATTTGGAAGTTGATGGTCGAGCTTCTCATAACAGTTTCCACAACAAAAATGAAATGCATTTATCTAAGTGGGACAGATGAAAGAAAAGAGGAAGAGGAAAGGAATAAGCAAACTGTTAAACTCCCAAAGGTAACGTTCCACCCACCTTCTACAGTTGAATGTGCCAAAAGAACAGGCTGCTGCGAGCACGAGTGATGCTGCTTCCAGCAGTAATGCCAGCTTTAATGATGATGGAAACATGTCTTTCCACCTGGTGATGCAGTGCTGGAAAAACACGGAAGACAAATTTCTCACAGTGAGAATAGAAGCTCAGAAATGTCATGATAGCCTCAGTATATTGTGCACGTTTCTTTTCTCTGAGATGAAATGTTATATGTTATATACAGCGGTACGTTTGTAACAGATCATCAGTTCAGCGATGCAGCCAGCATAAATGTGTGATACATGCAGAGCTGATTACTCTGATAAATAGATGGAATAAAAAAAGAACAAGATCAGCGCGTGCATTCAGACATTGAAACATTCAGAACCCTGTCTTACATTCAGAGCTAACCAGCGCACAGAACAGCGCATGTGTCATTGCTAGTTTCTAACTGATGTAGGAGCCCAGTGTAAGTGTACCTGATCCACAGAGACAGATGGAAGAGCTGGAGGACAGACTTATCATGTGCCACCAAGGAGGCAGCGCCATCATGGAATGGATCAACTTGCAGTTCACCTTCTGCAATGTTGAACCCGAGTCAACCGGTTTGCTTACTCAGTCACACTTTATTAATCGATGGTGTATGTGAGCCTCTGTGATGCTGTGGCAATGCCTTATAGTTGTCCATGTTATGGCTGCTTTACGGGAGAAAATGTAATGCAATGTACATATGTAATAATGTACCTATTGTAATGTATGAGCGTAAACATGCTGAAAATTTACAGAAATAATCCATCCATCCATTTTCTATATCCTCTTACCCCAATTAAGGGTCATGGGAGGGCGGGAGCTTCTCCCAGCAGTCATAGGATGTGATGCGGGGTACACCCTGGACAGGACACCAGTCTCTTGCAAGGCAACATATAGACAGACAAACACATTCACACCTACAGACAATTTCATTTTTCCAGTTCACCTAACCTGCATGTCTTTAAATGTGGGAGGAAACCGGAGCACCTGGAGGGAACCCACACAAACACGTGGAGAACATACAAACTCCACACAGAAAGGCCACAGGTGGGAATCAAACCCGTGACCTTCTTGCTGTGAGGCAACAGTGCTAACCACTAAGACACCGTGCTTCCCTACAGAGATAATTATGGTATTATTGTTACTATTAAAGCTTTCAAATATCTACCTCACTATACATTTATGCAATACTGATGCACAGATTTACTATGTTTTGCGTACATAGATGGACTTGTAAGTGTTACGCTGTTATAACACACTGAAGGCTTTAAGCTTGTAATACACGTGGCTCCAGCCCAAAGCTGTTTGGGAACATTATGTCCCTAACTTGTCAATTCAAGGTAAGACAATGGCCATTGTTATTATTATTATTATTATTATTATTTGGATGGTGAAGAGTTGGAGTTGGTAACCCAGTTTAAATATCTTGGGGGGTTTTTTGGATTCCAACCTCACTTTCAAGAAACACATTAAAAAGGTCTCAACACAATCAAATTTAATTTACAAAATTCTAAACAAACTAGACAATTCATCACAACTACAGCAGCAAAGTCCTACCTCCACTGTATGATATTTTCTCATTTTGAATACTGCTTCACTTCATGGTCCACTGCACTAAAGCCAATCGAACAGCTGCACAAAAAAACTATTAAGATACTTGATTGAAAAGCCTCAGTCTTATCACACTTGTGAACTATTTGAGAAATATATTTTTTTTAATTTTGAAAATTTTAAAAATTTCAAAAATAATTGTCTGGTGTACCGGGTACTGAATGGGCTTGCCCCACCACCTCTTAATGAATTTATTAAAAAAAGGAATAGTGAGACTAGTACTCGGTCCACAGTGCGGGGGGATTGTTTGGTACAGTTTCAACAGTCCACATTTGCACAAAATGTGCTCTCTATCAAGGGTTGTTCTAGTTAGAATGGTCTAGTTCTCTATAGTTAGAGAAAGCAACACATATGCTTTGTTTAAGAGGGGCCTAAAGAATGGCTCCTTGGTCAGCAAAACTGTGAACATTAGTTGAGATTTTAGATGAAGAAGAGGGTACAGAGGAGTATGTAAAACATTTTCTTTTTTTGTTTATGATAAGCACTTTAACATTTAGGCACTTTAGAAATAGTGTTGATTTTGTGATATCTCATTTGTATTGTCATGTTAATTTGTTTATTGTAGTGTTTGTCTCGTAATGTGTTATGTTGTGTTGTGTTGTATAGTATTGTATTATATTGTATTCCTTTGTATGGGTCATGTGTTGGTGGTATTTTTACCCCATGGGACTGCAGATGGAAAATAGCCTTGAGCTAAATCCGACATATTTACAGTGCTTGTTTTCTGTTCATTAATATGCATGGTCCCATTCAAATAAATTAATAAATGAAATGAAATGAAATGTATTTGTAGTACATGAGTACTATTAATTTTATTGCTTTCATGATTTTGCTAAGACAGCGTTATGTACTGCCCTGTGATAGACTGGCGGCCTGTCCTGGGGCCTTTCTGTATGGGGTTTGCATGTTCTCCTCGTGTTTGAGTGGGTTTCCTCCTGGTGCTCTGACTTCCTCCCACTTCCAAAGATGGGTCAGGTGATTCTATATCGACCACAAGTGTGAGAGTGTGAATGTGTTTGTTTCTGTATGTGGTGTCAGTCCTGTGATAGGCTGGTGGCATATCCTTCCTCAACCCCCAACCCCACCCCACCACCCATTACCCTTAATTCCAATAAGAATGTGAATGAATGAGAATTCAGATGCACCATAAATGGTTTGGGTTCGTGATGCACTTACATTCTCGTTGTACTCAGTCGCACAAATTAGCACTCATATTCCTGCTTTTTTTTCTCATCAAATGTAAACAAAAATGAATTGAAAAACGTTTAAAACAAATTTACAGCAAATGGGAGAATTCTCTTGTTTTTTTGTTTGTTTGTTTGTTTGCTTTTTGCTTGGGTTTACCGTAGCAGATCCAGTATTAATAACCTTTCTGATTTGAAGTTAAGCTCAATGTCCTGTCTCCCATCACTGCAGGTGTACTAGGAGAAAGTGATGTAAGTGTCTTCTTATTAGATGGCAAGCGCATTAATTGCTTGTGGCATTAGGCTGCTTGCTGTAAATCGAAAACTATAGAATTTTAGAATGGTTTTCCTACTCGGGTGGACATTTACTTTTCAGAGGCACCAGTGGCTCAGCTGTCTGCCTGGGTGGTTGCCATCCAGCAGCCAAGGTAGTTCCGTGATGTGGTGGATGCAATGATGTGTAACATCAGCGCACGCTCCCACACTCTACTTTCTTCCTCTCTGACTAAACCAAAATGTGGCTCAACATGGGATGGTCCAGGCACTGGGCCTTTCTGCACATGGAGGGATATGAAGGAGATTTGTTTGGATGAAGAGGGGGTGCTGCTTCACCTCATAGAGCTTTGGTGGCTGTTCCATCCATCTTGAGAGATGACAACCCCAAGACACACCCACAAATAACTGAGCGGCTAAAAACACAAAGCACAACTCTGTGCGCTGCACCTTACTTTGGATTCAGATTATGGAGGATTATGAAGCTGGACACATCCCAGCTGCACTTTCGGCCATACAGTATAGATTGTTCTATGTCTGCCCAGGCTTATGAAATGCTTTTAGTGAGATCCCATCTTTTAAAAATCTGCTGATTGACCTTCTAACCTAATTAAAGTGCACAGTCGTCGGCACTGAGTAGATAATGCGATGTGTCTGTCAGTGTGACAGACGGGGCTCCGCCCTCCCCACGCCACAGTCAGAATGGGCACTACACACCGGCTGTGTCAACCTTCCACACACGGCAGCAGCGAGACTCCAAAGGCATCAAATTTAGCACATCTCCAAGGAGCAGTCTAGTCACCTTAATAATATGGAAAAGGAAAAAATAAGAAATATACCTGCAGCATGTTTTAGGGCTTATGTTTTATTTATGTATTTGTAACTTTACCGCAAACATTTCCCCCTATCCTATCTGGAAGTATGACTTCTTTTTGTTTGTTTTTTTGGAATAAAGGAGTTCTCTGCACTCAGTCAGACTATATGCCAAATCAAGCTCGCGCCTGATGTCAGGTGTATGGAACAAATCTGAATCTGTGAAGGTATTTGCAGGAGGCTGTTCAAGTCTTCTGTCTATTCCTCCAAAGCTGTCTCTCTTCAGCTCATGGAAAGCTGACATGCTGGGTGGTCTGAAAGCCTCTTTTGTCCAAGTGCACAAACGTCATCTGGCAGCTCAGTTGCAGACTAAGCTAAAGCAAGATATTCTGGATCCTGGTTCATCCTCATTTGCTCTTGAACTGGAACTGTGCCTTTTTTCCCTCAGTCAGTTCTTCAACATCATCTTGTTCAGGCTTTCTGTTTTTGCATCTCTTGAGTTAATCTCTGCCCTACCTTAATATCTCTTTTTCTGTTTTGTCATGTAGTAAATTTGAAGTATTACATCTCCATATTGCATTTTCCTTCAGCATACCTAATAATGTGATATTACTGGATGGGTGTAGTGAGATGGACAGTGGATACTTGCCTTGGACTGTGACTGTTACTAACTAGTGTGTTGATACCCATGTGGATGGCCCGAGCATGCCATCCATGCCATCTTGAAAATTATACATTTTTAAAATAAAGCAATTCTGAATCTTCACTACCCTTAGGACCTTCACCTGTGTATTTTCTACATTCATACCGAGTTATCAGGTATTTTATTGCTTCTTGGCACCACAAATTCATGTCACAAGTTTGACACTTTGTTTTATTTATATAGCTAATAAAAACATCATTTTATTTGAGTTGTACCTTGTAGGAGCCCATAAAATGTGTTTTACAACAACAAGCAAAATGACACATTGGGCCTAATGCAAGAACATTTTCGTATGAAGGTGAGATTCATGAACCACTCATAAATCCAGACAACTGCATTAATACATGTGTAAATCTGCTGAATTCCAGCAGTTTTATATCAACGCATGTTTATGAGAAGCGTAATGAGCCAAAAATACCAAATAAGACCACATGCCCTGGACTTATATGTCAGAGGTCTCTAATTAGGACACCGGGATCTGCAATGCAGGGATTTCTTCTTTTTTTTTCTTTTTGGAAAAGGAACTTTAGTAATCTGAGATTGATGTCCCCTCTTACAAACTCAGAAGGAAGTGTAAAATTACTAACAGCATAAAAACTGGAATTAACAGACTTGGTAATGCCAGAAAATGGAGAAACAACTGCGACTCCTTTTAAATGGACTGCATTTATATAGCGCTTTTCCATCTGCATCAGACGCTCAAAGCACTTTACAATTATGCCTCACATTCACCTCGATGTCAGGGTGCTGCCATACAAGGCGCTCACTACACTGAAAAAACTGAAACACAGTGCACTTCATTCAAAGTACTTATTTACATTGGTCTAATGGAAAATTGTGGTTTCCAGTTTAAATCTGCTGGAATCACTTTACAAAATCATAAATGTACATTGTGAGAAACTAAAAAATATTAGCTGTAACAAATTACATCAATTTTTTTAAGTTGATCCAAAGTATCATTTTTTTCGGTGTACACACCGGGAGCAATAATAATTTATATAATTTAATAATTTTAATGCTGTTTCACTCGACTTAGGGTCGGACTCTGTCGCTGAAGTAAGCAACAGGAAAATAGATTTTAAAAAAGTCTTCTCACCATATCAGGCTTCACTGTCTGCCATGGGAGAGATCAGGTCTGGGAATATGTTCCGGTGTGACGCATAACCGCGTCCACCACACCAGTGAATCACCTTGTGTCCTGTATGGCAACCATCTGTTCAAACAACCAGGCCATCCACATCTCTCAAAAGTAACCATCTATCGGCTGGAGCCAGATGAAACCTGCGTGTCCCTTCTTTAGTCACTGTTGTCCTCAACACTGAAGCACCTGTGTACTTGATCATGCCCAGAGAAATGCACCACATTATAGCTGATGCTTCCTCATCATGCAAATGATATTCCTCATCTGAGTCTCTCTGAATAATTTGACGGAGTCATTCTAGCTGTACCCAAGGATCCTCTGTAGTGCCATATACATCTAGCCCAGTTATTGCCTTAGGTCACTGGTTAGCATCCAAGTATCACATTCATGTAGTACAACAGGAAGCACCGAGACTCTGAAGACTACAGCTTTCATTCTCCTGCAAAGATATCGCCATTGGCAAACACCTCAGTCCAACAAGAGAGAGGGTCAATGGTAAGTCTCCAACAATGAGATGAACGGAGAATGACATGCCATAAATGGTTTGGTGTCCAAGTGGTGTCAACGACCACTGCTGTATAGATATACACTATGGACTATCATTAAATACTGTGATGAAGATACAAAAAACATTTCTGCTTTCCATTACGGCACATTCAGTGAGCCAAAAGTTGTAATTAAATTAAGACATTAATTTTGTAAAAATGAGGACTTTGGAGGCAGGGGGATGATACAGTTATCTGCATATAACACAAACCTACTCTCCACTTGAGAGACTCAGTGATTGGTGCAGTTGCACATCAGTGGCTGTGTACCACAGAATGAAGCTAAAATCACAAATTTCTCCAGGAAACTAATCTTGAGCATTAATTGCATTTGCGTCATCTCTAAAACTATATAAGCTGTTTCAAAAAGTAGGAGCTTCTGATTCTTGTTTGAGTAAGTACATTTTGTGTCAAGAGAAAAAGCATCAAACCATGATTAGATTGCTCCTCATAACAAATGTGTGGAACTCTTTAAGGAATTCATTACATGGGGGCATTAAAACGCAAATTTGAGATATGTATTGCGCAGTGGGTTAAACAGAGTTCCTTATAAGCTTATACTGGCACTAAAAATGGACAAAATAATTAACTGTGTGGAAATTTCATCTTAATTTTGTCATTAATGCAGAAAATGGGAAGAACTTTATAGAGCAGTTTATTTCTTAATGTTCTTTATTTTTAAATGTTATCTTACATTCTGTTGTAAGATCATTTTACTGATATTTTATTTCTCATTGGCATTTGAAAAACAGAAGTATTGGAATATAATCAAAATAGTTTGCTTCCCTTTGATAGGAAGAACAGACTTATAGTCATTAAATAAAGGACAGACACCCTGCTGAGAGACCCTCTGCTGCACCAGTCACAGCCCACCACCATCTGCCTGCAACACTGCTGAGGCTTTTACTCATGCATACAAGAAGAGACAATTTTCTTTAAAGGATCTATATATACCTAGGATTTTTATTTTTTTTTACCCAAATCAGTTAGGACACTAAATAATGACCTCTTCATGAGAGCTAATCACATTAAGTTAGTTATATCTCATCAGGTTAATTATAACAGTGTGTAACTTTCTTTTACAAAACAGTACAACATACATCTAGATACATGGACTATGATTCAGAGATGACACGATTTTCCATAAGAATTTGGAATAAACCAAAGGTGGCATAGCTTATCTTCAAGCATGTTTTGCATTAAAGAGCAGGGACACTTCTCAAGATTTTTACAAGTGTGCTGCAGATTTTGATTTATAATATTAAAATCAGTTCATAATGCATTTAGATCAATTTCCGGGTCTGTGTTTTGATGCAGGTGTATGTATTATTTTAAAATCAATTTCTGATTCATATCATAAATTGTTGCACACAACTTGTAAATGGTTATATTTACCAGAATACAACTTCTCCGACATAATGATTCACCCATTCACACACACACCGATGCCAGGGTGTTACATTGCAAGGAGCTCATGGCCCTTGGGCAAGGGCCCTTAGTGACTGCCCGGTCTGGCTGGGCTTTAAACCGAACATCCTCTGGTCTCAAACCCATCGTTTAACCACTAGACTATCACCACTTGGTTTAGACAATTTTGTCCTTCCATGTGAGGAAAACTTTAATTACTTAAGAACAACCATGAAGGCTAATGAGTTATTACCATGAAGGTAACTCATCAGCCATGCAAGATAATCAGAAAGTCATGCAAGCAAAAGACGAGAGGCAGAAGGATCCCAAACAGAGGGGTGATGATAATGAAAGTGGAAAAATGTCTGAGAGATTGATAAGAAAACGCCAGAGAATGAGCTAAACACGCACCGATTTCAAGGAGTTGGAAGAAAAAAAGAAAAACACAGTGTGTGTAGGAGGAGCGAGGTGGGGGCTGGCCAAGAGGGTGTGTCCAACATTACCCTCATGAATCAGTGTCAGTGGAGCAATGAGAAAATAATTAAGAAACAGAGTAGTGCTGTGTTAAATACTGCCAAAGGTAAAAGGCCTATTCTACTGTACAGAAACTCAATCTGGATGGAAAAGAACCGCAATAAATGGGATAGTGGAAAACGTGGAGAGGGGAAAAAAAAATCCATATAATAACCAATGCCAAAATGCCCTTCAGTTGGCATTATGAAGAGAGACAATATAAATAGCACTGCCATATTGTAAATGTTTATATACAGTAGCTACACATATACATTGCGCAGCAGTTTCAGGATTTATGACCGTAGCCGTAATACACTGACGTCAACACGAGGCTGTGAGTAATATTTCACATTTGTTATCATATTGAGTGTAAATTTGCTGAGACATATACAGTGCAGATAAAAATGTTTTAAGCCATTCCTCCCTCAATTTTCTTCTTTTCAGGTCTTTCTGTTTTGTGGTAGAAACAGTTGTCCCGGACACACACACACACTCTTCAGAGGTTTTGTGTGGAGTGTTTAAGGAGGTAGAATTGAAGTCTGTAATTGTCCATTCTCAACCTCTGGTGGCAGTTATTTGACTGGCCACTCGAGGCTGGCTCCAAAAGTGAGTTACTCCCCGTAGAAGCCCATGTTAATATCCCCAAATTTACAGCGGACATAAACGTGTTTACAGCCTGGTACAAAAATTGGTTTTGGTCTCGACAGCTGGTATCCCTTTCATTTTCTTTTAACAATTCATCTGTTCAAGCTTTTTTAAGCCATAAAGGTACGAATAATTAGGGGTGTGTTCACTTTAAATGAGGAGAGAGGATTAAAGGCCCAACTAGCAGTTCCTGTTAGCTTCTGTTTACTTAATTTTGTCCTTTCTGTGCATTTTATTAGAAATATCTGAAATAATATGGCTTACTTTGTATTGAATAGTACTAACAGACCATTTATGAAGTCGGTGCATCAGTATTTCCACTGAGTGAGAATTCAGTAATATTTAGATTATTATTTATATTTGTATGTTAGCACCAGGTTAGCACTACGTTGCTGGTATCTTATTGACATTAGCTCAACTGATGCTACCACAGTTATTGAAGCATTATGCTGGTCAAGATTTTTAATGCTAGTATCCAAACCACCAACTCCGAAAAACACAACCCAGTCTACAAAAATGTGTCTTAACCCCTTAACGCCCGAATTTATATAGCTGTATATAAAAAAAAGTTTTGTGTATGTTTTTGCCTTTAAGTAGATGTAAATAATGTTGAGATTATTAATTTCACTTTTGCACAAAAAACTAGATAGTAATATTGGGTATTCTGGTAATGACTTTATGTTATAATGTTATAATAATAATGATGGTATGTTGCAAATTTGCGACAACGGGCATACAGGTCAATTTGGTAAGTTGCATATTTGAGTCAGAGATTGTAGCATATATGCGACGATGGGCGTTAAGGGGTTAATCAACCCCCCCCCAAAAAAAAGTTGCACTAGCCTTAGCTTTACTTGTTTTGGTCACTCCAAGGTGGGGGTGTGTTCGGGCTTCATTTGTCCCACACAATAGGGGGATTACATTCCCGCCATATTGGATTTTAGTCATGTAGGGAATTGTGGGTAATGTGTGCCTGCTGCAAACGCACAGAGGTTCAGAAAGTAAACAAAATGCTCAGTATTACTTGTTGTGTCCCTGGACGCTTCAATAACCATCTTAGGGATAAATGTGAACTCCCTTGTTTTTCCTAAGAATACTTAGAACCTTAGAAACAAGTTGATTCACAATACTGGAAGGACTGGAAATAAGAGAAATTTAGAAAGTTCAAGCTGACATCAACCCACCGAGTCTGCAGCAGCCAGAAAACGTATATGGTAGACACACCAACAGTTTTTCCACTCAAACTGCTTCTATCAAAACCACCAATATAGTAGTTTTATCCACAACTTGCAGCAAAATCACGACAGCCATTTGATGCATCACTTAGTAAATCCCTCCTCAAATTCCTCCTCCCCTCCCCTTCACAGAGAGAAGAGTTCTCCTGGTGCATTTTTGGTGCAGAAACAACTCTCTTTCTGTCTTTCTTTCTTTCTTTCTCCAGTGGTTCAGAGTCCCATCCACTGAGAAATGCATGTGCTTGGTGCAGCACAAAGATAATGCAGCACTTACTTACTTACTGATCTGAATGATCTCAAAGATGCATAGTCAAAATTATCTCCATTATAAAAAGGCCAAATATTAAACATTTTGAGAACATTTGATATATAACCTCTAAATATGTGCAATTTGTCACTCACAAGGTCAGAACTCACCACGATCACATATTTTTCTTTCATTTTAAACTTGTAATTCTGCACTTTAACCATTTTTTTTTTTAGTTCTGCAAATATTGCTGCCTCTAGTGGTGAGTTAATAACAGCTCCAGCTACATCTTCTGGGTCCAAAATTGGCTTAAAAGTACTGCACCTCTCTTTGTTTACATGAATGGACAGCAGGTGTAAGTACACAGATTAACCCATGATGCATTGCATGAGGGCTGCTTCCGGGCACACACATTGACGCATGTAATCCCCCTATTTATGCTGATCTTCTCCACAATCCACCTCTTTACCCATTTGTCGGTTAGCCAGGAGATCGGTGGAGTCAGGTACTGCCAAGATGACCACCACATTTGAGCTTAAACCATCTTTTCAGAAATTCTATGGTTGACACCATGAGGGGTTTAACCATATAGACAGTCTTTGGTATTTGCATGATGAAGAGTTCTAGCAGAAGCAAAATGGGGGAAATCTCCTTCAGCCAGCAGCTCAGGCGAAAGCAGCCGTTAGATTACACAGCGCGTAAAACATGAAACGCTTAAGTGACGACACTGACATGTGGATGTCTGAAATTTCATATATAATTTCCATCATCATCAAAGAATTCATCTTCACTGGTGTCTGAATCTTGCTGCAAGACAGAGTATATGCAGGTATAAGGTTGGAATGCAAAAGCTCTCCAGCTGTGAGGTCAGTGTTCTGTCACACTGTAGCTTGATCTCGCCATGTACCGTTTGTGATGCAACGGTTACCTACCACAGGCTGCCACTCAATGCTGTTCTCGAAGGGATCAAATGAAAAAAGAACTGGAAATGTTTCTCCATGAGGTTGAATGCAGCCAACAGCTATTATGAAGCAATTTTCTGAAAATAAAAAACAATCTACAAGCGTGTTATCTGTTGGGGATCCACGGGCTCCACATTGTTTTTATAAACTGCGTAGTTGACATTTTTCAAGGATGGTAATAAATTATGCATTGTTTCTACAATGAGTTGGAATGACACATAAGTCCAGAATGTTTTTAAAACCTTAGACCTCAACAGTGTTTAGAGGAAGAACTCAACCCTTTCATTTCCTGTAATTGCATAATTTTTTATGTTAATTTTCTGTCTTAATGTATTAATAAATTGTTTAGGTTCTTGTTATCATGAACACACTATTATTATTGTTAATATTATTACTTCTTTTGTCATTTGATTCTTAAATGGACCACAATGGAAATAAGTGTTTTCACTTTTTTGTGAGTATTTTTAACATATTTATAATGATATTATGTACTTACAATGAACTTACTAAATGAAATCATGCACACACGCATACAAGTACATAGACGTCGCATCGCTTTTAATATATAAATGATTTAACACCCCCTGCTGGAATGGCGTGTGAGTCCAGATCGTAATTATTAACATCCATTGTTCAGTGTTGTTAGCTATTACCAGTGGTGGGCACAGATAACCAAAAAATTAACTTTGATAACAGATCATTGAAAAGTTATCTTTGATAAAGATAAAACAATAAACCACCCAAAAATGTATCAGAAGTTACAGATAAATTCCACTATTGTCTCTGGTATATTTGCAACTACTAATAAACTGTATTTGAGTTTTAATACCACAATAGCTTCTAATAATACTAAAAGTGACAACAGACCCAAACAATGAGGCCACACTTTTGTCTTTGAACATCCAGTCCCTGCTGGCAGCTCTTGTTTCCTGCATAGCTTCCAGCACAGGAGCACCCTGAAAGCAGCCACAAAGCCAGCTCTCTGTCAGTCACAACGCTCCGGTCAGGCGGAGGTCTTGGAAAATAAAGTCATGCTGACTTATGGTTTTGATTTATAAATAACATTAATACCGATAGAATAACTCCATTAATGTCAATTCTGTCATTTGTACAAAGTTAAAATATAACATATATATTTTAATGTTGAATAATGCACTAATTCTGAGGTTTTGTAACAAACACAGACAGATCGCAAAGGATTCTGGGTAAAAGTGCCTCTGCTAAACACTGATTGGTTCAGTCATTCATTACGTAAACCAACACATTAATGTGACGTGTGTCGTGTGTTGGTGTTTACAGATAAATGTGCTTTTGTAAAAATTCCATTTTTTATTTGTAAAAACAGGCACTTTTATGGAGCCCAGGAAGTGTCATCGCAAAATGTTTTGCATGTAGAGAGAATGTGCGCGCGTTTTATTAGTGCCATATTCACGTTTGATGATGTTGTAAAACGTGCACTTTGTCTTGACACACAAATGTTGGCTTTACACTGTGCGAGTTTTGGCCCTTTTTCAGATGATTTTTCATTAGTGTGAGTATTTTTTGGACCGAGTTTCAGGTTAATCACGCGTCCTGCATCATGTACTGTATATGGAGTAACAAGCTGCGTTCAACATCTCACGACTACCTCCTGATCACCAATTGTATGGTTGAATGAAAATCAAACCTGTTTGATATTATTGTATCCTGCTGCTGAAGAGCTATAAGCGTCCAACCGCTCACACTGTGCATGTGCAAACACCGCAGAGCTGTCTTGTAATGTTTTTTGTTGTTGTTGTTGTTTTGTTTTGTTTTTAAACTTAATTTGTAAAAAAAAAAAAAAAAAAAAAGAAGCCATTTGCAAAGCCAAAAAGTTGATTTGACAACCTTCTGATATAACCGGGGTCAAAATAAATAGAACACTGCCATCTACTGGTGTCCAGACGCTTAGTACTTAGGGCTAATACTGCCATGAACACTACTGGCTAGTAGATGGCAGTAGAGACCTGAAAAACTTGCCAAAACAAAATCCCAGATAATCCGTGTCTGCTACATTTAAGATGCGTGGAATTTAACAAACGCAAATACAATAATGTCTATAAACCCAGAGAATATATTCACGAGAGTTTTAGGCACTAGAGTTTAATACTGCTGCCCGTGGAGCCTGAACAGAGTGTCTGAAATGCATTTGTCCTGTCGTGAACATACTCAGATTACCCTATCACCCATAATACACTGCTGGGCACAGCATGTGCTCACTAAAACCTTTAAATTAGCACATTACTTTATAAAACGTCAGACATGACAGTAATTTTAAATAACTTGTCCAAAATTAGTTTGGTTAAAATTTGAACCATAAGTTAAAAATGTATGCCTCTGGATGACTTGGGTGATATTGCCCACATATCAGTATGGTGTTAAAGGAAATGATTTTTTTTTTTTGTGAGACTACTTCTTTTTTTTTGCCTGCGGAGGATAGAGTGGTTTCTTCAAAAACAACTCTCTTCTGTTTGCAGAGGGTAGAACTATACATCTGTTAGGAAACTTTTAACAGGTAGGTATTCAATTGATTTTAAAAATGTTTGGCACTGTTCATTTTTGTTTACTATGTTATCGGTTTAAAAGTTATCGGACAAAAATGTATTGGAAGATAATTAGTCCAATAATGGTTTTTAAAGTTATCTAAAAAGATAATCCGATAATGAAAACATTATCTTTGATAATTATCTGTTATCGGATTATCTGAACTGTGCCCACCACTGGTTATTACCCATAGTTTCTCCAAAAATATTAGTCCAGTCAACATTTCGTTTTGGCAGGTTCATCCTTGCCCCAAAATTCGTTAGCATACCAAATAGCAAATGTCAGCTCTCCCTAATTTGTCCATGATCAAAGTTATACACATGCACGCACACATGCCTGCATGTACACAGATGCCACTTCACTTTTAATATATTGTGGTCAGCTGCACAGAAGAATGAAAACTGAGCCAGAGCTTTTTGTCTTTTCAGTATTCTGCCCAAAACACGTGCTTTTATTTTTACACACCAAAAAACAGAGAAAGTAGCAGAAGACATCAAACACACTACACTTCTTACTCATGGTAATGGGAATGTGACACTTAACTAAACTGACTAAACCGATTAAACTACAAAAACATAATAAATCAATAACACTGACAACACTGTTAAAGAAACATGAACCACAATAACAATATTTAAAAAAAATCTAAATCCCATGGTGCATTGCAGCACAATTTCCATTGTTCATTGTTGTTAGATAATATCCCCAATTTCTCAAAAAATATTAGTGCTATCAACTTTCCATTTTCACAGCATTCATTCTTGACCCAAAATACATTAGCATGCCAAATGGCAAATGTCAGTTTTCCCCAGTTTGTCCATGATCAAAATTATACACATATACATATACAACCCCAATTCCAATGAAGTTGGGACATAAAATGTAAATAAAAACAGAATACAATGATTTGCAAATCCTCTTCAACCTATATTCAATTGAATACAACACAAAGACAAGATATTTAATATTCAAACTGATAAACCTTATTGTTTTTGTGCAAATATTTGCTCATTTTGAAATGGATGCCTGCAACACGTTTCAAAAAAGCTGGGACAGTGGTATGTTTACCACTGTGTTACATCACCTTTCCTTCTAACAACACTCAATAAGCATTTGGGAACTTAGAACACTAATTGTTGAAGCTAGGTGGAATTCTTTCCCATTCTTGCTTGATGTACGACTTCAATTGTTCAACAATCTGGGGTCTCCATTGTCGTATTTTCCGCTTCATAATGCGCCACACATTTTCAGTGGGCAACAGGTCTGGACTGCAGGCAGGCCAGTCTAGCACCTGCACTCTTTTACTCTGAAGCCACGCTGTTGTAACACGTGCAGAATGTGGCTTTGTATTGTCTTGCTGAAAAAAGCAGGGACTTCCCTGAAAAAGACATTGCTTGGATGGCAGCATGTGTTGCTCCAAAACCTGGATGTACCTTTCAGCATTGATTGTGCCATCACAGATGTGTAGGTTGCCCATGCCATGGGCACTAACACACCCCCATACCATCACAGATGCTGGCTTTTGAACTTTGCACTGGTAACAGTCTGGATGGTCTTTTTCCTCTTTTGTCCGGAGGACACGATGTCCATGATTTTCAAAATCAGTTTGAAATGTGGACTTATTAGACCACAGCACAATTTTCCACTTTGCGTCTGTCCATTTCAAATGAGCTCAGGCCCAGAGAAGATGGCGGCGTTTCTGGATGTTGTTGATGTATGGCTTTCACTTTGCATGGTAGAGTTTTAACTTGCACTTGTAGATTTAGTGACGAACTGTTAACTGATAAGTGACAATGGTTTTCTGAAGTGTTCCTGAGCCCACACGGTAAGATCCTTTACACAATGATGTCGGTTTTTAATGCAGTGCCACCTGAGGGATTGAAGGTCATGGGCATTCTATGTTGGTTTTCAGCCTTGCTGCTTATGTGTAGAAAGTTTTCCAGATTCTCTGAATCTTCTTACTATATTATGGACTGTAGATGATGGAATCCCTAAATTCCTTTGCAATTGAACACTGAGAAACATTGTTCTTAAATTGTTGGACTATTTTTTCACTCAGTTGTTCACAAAGTGGTGATCCTCGCCCCATCTTTGCTTGTGAATGGCTGAGCCTTTTGGGATGCTCCTTTTATACCCAGTCATGACACTCACCTGTTTCCAGTTAGGTGTTCTTTGACCATTCAACAACGTTTCTAGTCTTTTGTTGCCCGTCCCAACTTTATTGAAACGTGTTGCAGGAATCCATTTCAAAATGGGCAAATATTTGCACAAAAACAATAAAGTTTATCAGTTTGAACATTAAATATCTTGTCTTTGTGGTGTATTCAGTTGAATATAGGTTGAAGAGGATTTGAAATCATTGTATTTTGTTTTTATTTCCATTTTACACAGTGTCCCAGCTTTATTGGAATTGGGGTTGTACATGCGCACAGAGGCCACTAGTCTATTATAGTATAGATTTTATAAGATCATGCAGACATCTTGATGTTTTTATAAAAATGAGTGGTTAATTGTCTGTAGTGATGGCAAAAATTTTCATTTTACTTAATGGGCTCTTATTGAATTGAATCTTAAAAGCAGAGCTTATGTGGTTGCATGTTATTTATATACTCTGCCAGCAGTTCATAAATCAGCCCTCATGCTCACTGCTACTTTCCAAAGGAATAACATGCATTTAATTTCATTCAGTTCACTTCTGTTCATTGTGTCTGTGTGACCTCCGGCTGCACAAAACAGTTTGTACTATTCATTCGTCATTCAGTCTTAAATTTTCACTCAGCAGAATTCACTCGGTGTCAGGTCAGGACTAGGTGCATGCTCTAATGCCATGCATTGTCACATCCAACCTACTATTAAACTGCCTTGGGTGGTGGATTTAAATGACCGTGTCAACAAATCGATACGTTCACCACATATAGATGCATTCTAATCATCCAATCCAAGAAGTTACTGCAATCCCAGATTTTCAGTTTGATTACAGACAGTCAAAACCCAGACCCTCCGACTCTGCAATCCACTTCTCAAGTGCTGTAGTCAAGACAGGTATTTATTCTGCAAAGATCACAGCATCATTTGCTAAAATAACATCTTCAACCACTTATCTGGGATCAGGTCACGGGGGCAACAGCTCCAGCATGGGACCCCAAACTTCCCTTTCCCGGGACACATTGACCACCTCTGACTGGGGGATCCTGAGGCGTTCCCAGGCCAGTGAGGAGACATAATCACTCCACCTAGTCCTGGGTCTTCCACAGGGTCCTAGGGAGGCATCCAGGGGACATCCTTACCAGATGCCCGAACCACCTCAACTGGCTCCTTTCAATGCGAAGGAGGAGAAGCTCTCCCCACAGATAACCAAACTTGTCACAGCCACCTTCCTAAGGAAGCCCATTTTGGCCGCTTGTACCTGTAATCTAGTTCTTTCGGTCATGACCCAACCCTCATGACCATAGGTGAGAGTAGGAACGAAGATTGACCAGTAGATCTAGAGCTTGGAGTAGACTTTGCCAGGGAGGCTGAGTAGTGTGATGCCCCTGTCATTGGCACACACTCTCTGGGCATTGCACCAGTGAGTCAAAACTTCACATATCGTTGAGAAATCTTAGTTTCTCAGAATGGACGAGATGGAGAACCATGCGCTACTTTTTCTGTTTCAGGCATCAGTTGCCCTTCATATCTGCTGCAGCCAAGTGAAATGTGGGTGTCCCCTTATACGTCCTAGATAAGTATTACTTAAGTATTACTAGGAGTAAAAACAAAACTTTTTTTTTTTTTTTTTTTGCTTCATGTTCTGGAACAGAAGCATTAATTTAAAATATTGGTAGCCGTTCTTGTACAAATTAAAATATTTTCAGCTTTCAGTAACTTGGTGATGAGTTCCCTTTTTGTCTTCCTCTGCTACATTTTCCAGCAGCAGGTGATTAAAGTCAAATGTGGGGCTACACCACAGGAACCAACCAGAGGAACTAAATATTATGCTATGTACACTACCAGTCAATAGTTTGGACAAACCAAACAAAAATGTGGTTTAAAGCCATAATCAAGTAATTGCAAATTTGAAGTCGCCATTTGCCTATGACTACTCTTTTTTCATGTATTGATGTGTATGAGATAACCAAAGTGTTGGTACAAATGCTCTCTGTATCTTTGGTCTTTGGTTATATCAGCTAATTAAAATATATGGTACAAATGATGTAACTGCCTGAGAGGTTAACAGTTGTTACTATACTCTATGATTCCACCTCACCAAACATTTTTGCACATATAGCACAAAATAACTTTACGATTTTATCCTATCTTGCAAAAGAAATACAGCAATATGCCCGTGAGATTCCTATTTTAATTATGCCAACTATGTGGGCAAATTATTATTATTTTTTTTTTGTTTGTTTGTTTGTTTGTGATATTTGTACCTGCTTTTGCATTCACAGTATGTGCATGTATGCATACAAGTTATCAGTGTTCTTACATCATGTATATACACTGTGCAAGAAAGCAACAAGGCCTAATCCGTCCCAGAGGGGTGCTTAGTGAGGGATGTGCTGTTTCTGCAGCATTACTGCTGAGGCTCTACAAGCTCTGCTCAATGGCTTTTTACTGATGATTTCTATGGGTCCCAGCCAAGCTGCCTATGAGCAGCCCTCACAGCGCAATGATGAAACTATGACAAGACTTCAAACCTGTGCCCCCAGTGGGACCAGAGCTACAAAGTGCCTGGAGCTACTCTATTTACTGAGAATGACTCAAAATGTTTAAAACATAACTATGGTTTCCAGCATGGTCCAGCATCAAAGTAAACTAATGTATGGATAACACCTCCTAATAAATTAAGCTTTCTTCTGAGATTTTTTATAAACATAATACTGTGCAAATATTTTAAGAACTTATGGAAAAATGCTTTCAAAAATAATAAATTGAATAGTTTTCAAACCCTCCATTAATGCTTCCCTGTTTCCTGGCGACACTTGTCCTTGAACCGCCCCTTTTAGTGAACAACCTGTCTTCTATTAATTGTCTTTAATTCCACCCTTGTGAAGCACCTTTAGGTGACTGATATTGTGATTTAGTGCAGGTTTTTTAACTTTTCATAAATAAGTCATCTGTTAATCATTTCCATGCCATGGAAATGTGGCTTTTGGCTGCTCATCATCCATGAATACCACTTCTCCAGACTGTAGATCAGGTTCTTATTGGTTTTTGAAAAGTCTAAACTGGATCACTGGACATCCACTGTCTGTGAAGGAAATCCAGCATGATGTGTATTTATTAGCTATCTTGGCCGCTGCATATAGCCTGTTTTTTTTTTTTGTTTGTTTGTTTGTTTGTTTTTTGCCCTTCTGCAGAAGAATGTGGGGCATTGCATCTGGACATGTCAGTCTTCTCACCAATGCAGTAAAACGTCCTTGAGGAGTCTAGTTGTTGTTTTTAGAGCTGCAATGGACAGGATAGAGTAGGATAGGGTCAGGGTGAGAAAGGCACATAGACTTTTCCTACTCCTTTTCAGACCAAAAATGAAATCTTAACTGAGCACAGCAGCACAGTGGCTTAATGGTTTGCACTGTTGCCTCCCAGGTAGAAGGTCCCAGGTTCACTTCCAACCTGCTCCTTTATGTGTAAATTTTGCATGTTCTCCCCATGTTTGTGTGGGTTCCCTCTGGTTGCTTAAGCTTCTTCCCACTTCTAACGATATGTAGATTATACCCATATTCCACAGAGCCCTGTTCCTTCCCCTTTCATCCCCAATAGCAAATCAGGGAGAAGCATCACAGTAACTTCTTGATCCATCTTTTCTCAATCTTGAGCAAACTCATGCAGTGGTTACGGCCATCAACGGCACCAGTTTTGAAATCAGGATGACATTTTCAAGCTGTTGAAAAATGTAATCCTATTGACCAAATCTGTGTCATTACACGATCACGTCTGGATGTTCGTAGACTTGACGGCTTCAGTCATGTTCAAACATCTTTAAACAACACACTCCTAGTGAGTAAAGCTTGATACTTGTTTGACTGTGTTCCATTGGGGTATAGATTTGAAGCAAAAGCAGCGTTTGTTTCAGTTCTGTCTGTGAATGCAGCTGGACGGAGCTTTACTTTCTACTTGAGTTGCCAGGTGTGCACTTTATAAGCCAGCCTGACAGGAGGCATGCTAGAATAAGCCGTTTTATCCCATTTTAACACTTTTTCTGGACCGTGGAGGATCGTAATAGAACAGTGCCCTGTGGAATAGGGGTGTTAGGTGAACTGGTGAGTCTAACCTGACCGTAGGTTTGAGTGAGAGTGTGAATAACTTTGTATGTCTATATGTTGGCGCTGCAGTAGACTGGAGGCCTGACCACAGTGCACCCTGCCTCTTGCCCAGTGTCTGCTGGGATAGGCTCTCCTCCCCCCGTGACCCTTAACTGGAACAAGCGGATATAAGAAATGAATGTTTGTAGCAACCCAATCTTGCTAACTGACAATAGCTGGTCCACACCCAGTTTCATTCCTCTGACATATCTGATCTGTGTTTAAATCTACATTTTATGTTATTGATCTTTCGCCACTTCTTGTTATAGTGAGCCACATTGATATGATATAGTTCCATTGTGGTCAAAGTCACTGTGATCCAGGAATCCACAAGTATCATATAGATGACCCTCATAAAAATGAGCAGACACACACACACACACACACACACACACACTCTTACACTCCGATCAACCGTAACATTGGGACCAATGGTGAAGTGAACATTGATTATATCATTCCAGTGACACTTTAAAGCCAGTGGGATACATCAGGCAGCAAGTTAACATTTTATCCTTTAAGTTGATAAGTTGGAAGCAAAAAAATGGGGACGGAAAAATATTTGAGTGACTTTAATAAGGGACAAATTGTGATGTCTAGATGACTGGGTCAGAGCATCTCCAAAACTGTAGGTTTTGTGAGATGGTAGAGGAGCTTGAATCTTCGACTGGACTGGGTTGCTTGACGCGAGGACGTTTCACTTCTAATCGCAGAAGCTTCCTCAGCTAAAATTCTTTCTCTGGTAGTTAACTTCTCTGGTAGTTAAAAACATACCAACAATGATAAGAGACAACAATACCAATTATGATGAAGAACCAAACATATGAAAGAAAGAAACATATAATGCACAAACCAACAATTGTGATACAGAGTCATGAGCCATGAATGTAAAATGGCTTTTATTGTTAAGTCTCAATCATTCTATACCGATCCCAGACCCTCTGTTTATAATGTGACTTGAATTCATGAATGCTTTGGCATTGCTTGAGTCTGACGTCCAAACCATTCCATAACTTTGCTCCACAGACAGACACACAAAAAATTTTCCGAGTGGTTCTAACTTTTAATAATGTGAATTTGGCAAAACCTCTAAGATTATGAGCACACTCTTTAACTGAGAAGAACTTTAGAATGTTACTTGGCAGTGATTTGTTAAATACCTTAAATAAAATCTGTAATGTAGAATATTTTACAAGATCATGAAATTTAAGCAATTTTGATTGCATAAAAAGATTATTGCTATGTTCTAAAAATCCAACTTTATGTATGATCCTTATTGCTCGTTTTTGTAGTATAAATAGTGGTTGTGTTGAACATTGATAGTTGTTACCCCACACTTCAACACAATATGTTAAGTATGGGAGAACTAAGGAACAGTATAATGTACGGAGTGCATTATGATCAAGAAATTGCTTTACCTTATTCATAATAGAGAGGCTTTTTGAAATTTTCATTTTTATGTGTCTGATGTGGGCTTTCCATGTTAATTTACTGTCTATTATTACTCCTAAAAATTTGTTTTCAGCTGAGTTTTCAATTTGGACACTGTCTATACATATTTGTAATTTAGATTTAACCTTATAATTACCAAATATCATTGCTTTTGTTTATTTAAATTTAATGATAATTTGTTACTGGTCCATCCATTTTTTTTATTTACTTAGTTCGTCATTTACAGTATTTATAAGTTCATTGTAATTATCACTACTGTAGAATATATTTGTATCATCAGCGAATAATATTAGTTTCAATGATCTAGATGCATTAAAAATGTCATTAATATACATATTAAACAATTTGGGACCCAACACTGCCCCCTGGGGGACACCACAAGCAATGCCAAGACATTCAGATTTGTAATTTCCCATTTCCACGTATTGGACCCTATCTGTAAGATAACTTTTTATCCAATTTCCTCCACATTAGAAATATTACAAGGACTGATTTCTTCCACCTGTGAAATATAGTGAAGATTTGTCCCATCCTGTCTATGGCTGATGCTGAGACCCTGATTCATGTGTTTGTCTCTTCTAGATTGGACTACTGCACTGTTCTATTTTCTGGTTTACCGCAGTCCAGCATTAGGGGTCTCCAATTGGTTCAAAATGCTGCTGTCAGACTTTTGACAGGAACCAGAAAGTTTGACCACATTACACCCATTTTGGCATCCCTTCACTGGCTTCTTGTCCCACTGAGATCAGATTTTAAGGTTCGGCTACTAGTCTATAAAATTATTCATGGACTGGCACCTCCTTACATAGCTGATCTAATTAAACCCTATGTACCAGCCCAGGCTGTGCGTTCTCAAGATACAGGACTACATAGTGTCCCTAGGGTGAAGAAAAAGTCTGCGGGTCATAGAGGTTTCTCTTATCGTGCTCCTGTTCTGTGGAATGATCTCCCTGCGTCAATAAAACAGATTCTGTAGAGACTTTCAAGTCCAGACTTAAGACGCACTTATTTTCCCTTTTGTATGGCTATCATACTGGCACAGTATGTTACTATGCCTTTGAGTCTTTCAATTCACAGCCTCAACTTTTAGTGAAGCTTACTGCTAGTGGCCGGCGATCACCTTAATATTTCTTTTGTGTTTCTTGTTTATTTAATGCTGACAAATTATACTCTGTTTTCTTTCTAATGGCTGATTTGTTTTTTCTTCTCTCTGTTTGAGGTGCATCTCCATCCAGAGATGGGTGTGGTATCTGGTTTGGAAAACCTGATGTCCTGTGCTCCAGCAACATTTCCTGTATGTTCATTTTGTGAACTGTTTTATAATTTATGTCTGTAGAATGGCCCAAGCAGAGGGTCACCCTTTTGAGTCTCGTCTGCTTGAGGTTTCTTCCTCAGAAGGAGTTTTTCCTTACCACTGTCGCCTGAGCTTGCTCTGGGGTTGGTAAGGTTAGACCTTACTTGTGTAAAGCACCATGAGACAACTTTGTTGTGATTTGCATTATATAAATGAAAATAAATTGAATTAATTTGAAAATATCGCTTATATCTTTTTCTTAATAAGTTTTTTCCAGCTTATATCAAGCTGTATTTAACAATTAACAAGGAAAGGCAATGGATTTCAAATCATCTAAGCAAAGGAACAAGATTGTTTTCCTTATTTTAAGACAGTGACTAATCTTAAAATAAGAATTCTGGTGAGTTTTAAAACACATTTTGAATATTCGGTGCCTAGACATTTTGCTAGTTTTGACAATTCTAACCAAGTAAATTTTTCTTACCCCATTGTCAGATTTTTTTTTTTTTCTTAATCCAAGACAATTTGGCTAGATTTTGAGATTATTTGTTCTATTTTTTTACTTCTTTTTTTAATAGATGCAATGCACACCTGCACAAAACATTCATCCATCCATTTTCTATATCCACTTACTCCAATCAAGGGTCATGGGAGGCTGGAGCCAATCCCAGAAGACATAGGGCAAGAGGCGGTATACACCCTGGACAGAATGCCAGTCTATTGTAGGGCCACATACAGACACACAAATACATTCACACTCAAACCTACGGCCAATTATAGTTCTGCACAAAACGGTGCGCATATATGCTTCTGCACACTGTACACATCCATTACACATCATATCGTTAATGCAAACAAAGTACTTAGAACGCAACATGTAATGAAGCAGATTCAATTCCACCAGCTAAGCAGTGGGAGCTCACAGGTTTAATTAATTTCTTTCCATTGTGTCTGTGTTTTGTGTGCGTGAACACCTGCTGACACTGTTATTGTGTGGCACCCCGTTCACTGGGTGAAAGTATAATAGTATAGCGAAGAAGAGGAGAGGAAGCCACAGTGATTGATATTCCGGCTACAAAATGATTTTGATTCTTTCTTCCTTTCGCTGAGCTTTATTACGGCGGATCTTTCGCTCACAGCCTCCTTCTGCCTCTTATCTTTCCCCCTCAAATGAGAAAAACCTGGATGGCTTCTTGGGGCCTCTGTTTCTGCCTGGATGCTATCTCATTTGGTTTTAATATATTTATCCATTCTTTATTGTTCGCTTTTATCAGCCGGCTAATATTGTTCATAATTTGTCCTTATCTGTGAGCTTGACAGTCAAATTTGCACTCGGGCTCAGCAGACATTTGGAGAAATGACCCTTCTTCCAACCCCTCTTTCTTTGCATCTCCTCTCTCCTCCTCTTCAAATCACAATGAAACATGACTGACATCCCGCTGTATAAGTAGTTGTCATAGCAACCTTCCCATCCTTGTGACAAGTGCTTTTTCTCTAAAGTGTGCGCACGCGCACTCGCTCTCTGTCTGCTGCTGTCACAATATCTGCTTCCACCCCTTCTCACTTGCCCCTGCAACAATTGAGAAATGCACCGAGAGAAGGGAAATTTAAAAATCAGAGAGCAACCAAGGTGTTCTGTATACTCCCCCCAACCCCCATCATCCCTTCTTCCAATCTCAGTCTTCTCCCCACCTCACGCTTTCGTTATTCATTGCCACTCCTGCCAGTGATTTACCAACTTGTATGGTGCACCGCTTTCATCCATCCCGTCTTATCGAGGGCTGCAGGACTGTATGCACAGCAACTTCCAATATGGGCACGTCTCATACTCCCCCCCCCCCCCCCCCCCCCACACACACACACACACACTTTCTTTTTCTTCATTTCTTCTACTAACACTCTCCTTTTCTTTCTTTCATTTGCTGGTCCAAAAGCTCCTACTCTGCCCATTTCTATTCAACAAGTCTCATTTCACTGTCAAAATCCTCAGCAATGCACAATGTAATCAGGGAGCCCACAGTAATAAGTCTCCAGTTCAGCGCACAGTGTGCAACACAGTGCATGCATCCTGTGTGGACATGATATCTTTTCAACGTTTCAAAGGCAGGAAACATTGTGTAACAACAGACAACGTGGTGCATTTATTTGTAGTGTGCAATTACACATAACAGCTCTAACGCTACTGGTCAGTGGGAACCGATCCAATATAACTATTGGTCCTAGCCTTTTTGGATCCTTTTGGATCCAACATAACTTTCTGGCGCCAAGCATGGCAAAATACAGGTAAATGATGGACAGAAAGGCTAATCTGTGATTGGCTATTGCAATCTGAGTGGAGAACATGTATATGTATATATACGAGGTCTGTCAATAAAGTATAAGGTCCTTTTATTTTTTTCAAAAACTATATGGATTTCATTCATATGTTTTTACGTCAGACATGCTTGAACCCTCGTGCGCATGCGTGAGTTTTTCCACGCCTGTCGGTGACGTCATTCGCCTGTGAGCACTCCTTGTGGGACCACATTACACCCATTTTGGCATGGGTGCTGTTGCTGAGAGACTGGCGCTTTGTTTGATCAAAATTTTTTCTAAACCTGTGAGACACATCGAAGTGGACACGGTTCGAAAAATTAAGCTGGTTTTCAGTGAAAATTTTAACGGCTGATGAGAGATTTTGAGGTGATACTGTCGCTTTAAGGACTTCCCACAGTGCGAGACGTCGCGCAGCGCTCTCAGGCGCCGTCGTCAGCCTATTTCAAGCTGAAAACCTCCACATTTCAGGCTCTATTGATCCAGGATGTCGTGAGAGAACAGAGAAGTTTCAGAAGAAGTCGGTTTCAGCATTTTATCCGGATATTCCACTGTTAAAGGAGATTTTTTTAATGAAAGACGTGCGGACGGGTCCGCGCGTCGGGACGCAGCCGACGCGGTGCGGCGGCACAGGAAAAACACCTCCGTGTTGATAACCATTTGTAAAATCCAGGTGGCTTTTGATGGCTTTCAGTGGAGTGAGTATATGAGAAATTGTTTAACAGCTGGACATGTTCCAACTTGTCCTTAAGACTTCCAACAGAGGTGTTTTTCCTGTGGCGGAGCGTCGCGGCGGCTGGGAGCCGACGCTGCAAGCCATTACATTATATATTAGAAATAAATACCTATGAGACAAGATTCTAAATGCGTTCTTCACCGCACGATGTGCACAACACAACCTGCAGCTGTAGATAACTTCTCTGTGATTTCTCTGGAAGCGATGAGAGACTTGTTTCATCAGCCAAGTTCTGACGGCAAATGCATCATCGGCTACGAAATGATTATTTTATATAGTGTGGCATCAAGCAGGGCAAAGTGTGGCATCAAGAAGGACAAAGCGGTACGCATTAGCATGATGAAATGCATGTGCAGGGATCAAATTCATGCAAGTGTCAAGGTGCCTATACCATCATGAAATTAATTTGTGTTTCCATCATGAAAATGTGGCGCTTTTCATGAAAATATTGTGAACTATAGATTAATTTACTTTTCGTGATGTCATCACGAAATGGCATGAGATTGGGTTGTTATGACATGCATAGCACATCTTGTTCATGTGACAGCAGTGATTGTGTATAATTATTGTACTTTTACGTAGTAGTAAATCAAGGGGGTGGTGACCAAATGGTTAGTGCGCTTGGTTTCAATGTGGAAAGTTGCCGGTTCAATCCCCACCTCTGCCACATTTGTCCATGTAATATGGAGTTGCCCCAGGAAGGATATTTAGAAAAAATTGTGGAATTGGAAACTAGTGTTGGCGGAGGTTTGTGTTATGTGAGCGCGATGCTCTAGTCAATGCTGTAAATGTTCCCATATTAATCCACAAATCATCACTTTTACCTTCACTTCTTAAAGAAGTGAAGGTAAAAGTGATTATTTGTACATATTAAAATCCATCCTTATTTTTAATTTGTCCATTTATTAATAAGTTCTGAAAATAGTGAGATGGCATGTAAAAATTGCTGAGTCATAAATGATTCATGTGATTTTTCTCTGCTTTTATATAAACCTCTTAGAATATAATGGAAAGTCAACACTACAAGCACATCTTCATTGTTTCTTTTTGCCTCCACTGTTGCCGTGTATGAAGGCAAAATTATAAAACTTGTGTCACTGTTCAAATACTTATGGACCTGACTGAACTGAGCTGCTTATAATGCAACATTTGGCTCAGACGCCTTTTAGCATGTGTGTAGCAATTAGCGGTAAAGCTTTTAATGACAGCCTATAGCAAAATTGGCTAACAAAGTGCACTCTCAGTTTGCAGTGCAGCAGTTTATTGCACAGCGGTGAGCTGTTTTTGTGTTTCATGTTTTGTTTTGTTTTTTCATATTGTTGCATGCACTGCACTTTTGTAGAAAAATGAGTTAATATTTCGATTGGCAATGAACACAGACATAAATTCCCAAGGCAGCATTTTAGTTGAGAGCAGCCACTGCCGCGAGATGACGAGGTGGTTGAACAGACCTGCTGGAATAGATGATCTGTTTTCATGCGTTGTTAGCTCATTTTTAAAGCGCTCTCACGTTGCAGAACATGCACTCCATCTCAGGTACGGATGAACTCCTCCACACAGCTCTCGCTAAACGCTGCTGCTGTAAACATCGCATTCATATCAGATCGCGGCACTCAGACCACGCCGTTGTCTCCTGCGTGTAATGCAAAAAGACAGCGTCGACTGAACGTGGCTCCGTCGTGGAAGCTCACTCAGAGATCTGATATGTAGGAGCCAGAGGGTCACTCCTGCTCAGAGTCTCATAAACCTTTCATTTTGCAGGAGGTGACTTCACAGTTAGCATTCATTCTGAGGGCTGGACGCTTTGCTGTAAATTCAAAGTACAGATCATATGAGACTGAGAGGTGTCACATTTATTCAAAACCATCCTATTTTCTAGATAAGTCGCCTTTTTTCACCACTTTGGGAGGTACTTTGACTGTGCAATGTGTACTCCAAAAAATATTGTAATATCCTCGCTGCAGTGAGTCAGCCAAGGACCATGGTTCTCTTTCAGAGCTTTTATTTTTAACACACCAAAGACAACAGAGTTGCTGTTGCAGCCACAACTCACGCTGACGACACCTTCTTTTTTCTCTTTTTTGTCTTCCTCCTCACCACACCCTCACTCCCCCTCCCAACTCCAGAACAGTTAACCCTTGCGTGACAACGTGAACATTAGAACTATGATCATTACACTGCCCCCCCCTTTATGAAGCCCCTCGCCCTCGAGGGGTCAACAAATAATCCCCAAACCGTGGAGGTCTCCGTCTCTGTCTTTGTGGCCTGCGTGGGGCTGGCCCACGCTCATTCCCAGATGGCAGCAGAGACACAGTGGATGTCACTGGAAATGGGACTGGGGAATCTGGTCCTGCTGAGCGTTCTGGGCTACAGAGTGGGGCAGAACTTTGTTCAAATGAAGGGAGAGCCCCTCCCCTATAGGGTGCCAATCTATCCCGGTGGAGGGCTACTTTCCTGCCCTTTGGGGGCACCTGAACCCTATAAACCACCTCCCCGACACGCTCTAGCACCCTGCATGGGCCAACCCAGTGACTGTCCAGTTTTGGACAACGCCCCTTCTTACGTTTGGGCGAATAGACCCAAACCAGTTCACTGGCCGTAAAACTTCTGCCCTTGCTCCTCAAATCGTAATTCCTCTTTTGTCTCATGCCAGCCTTCTCCAGCTGGTCCCTGGCAAACGTGTGGGCTATCTCGAGACGATCTTGCAGCTTTCTTGCATACTCCGGCCCTGGTGGGTCCCGTGTTGTGTCTGGTGGCCGCCCAAAAACCAGCTCAGCTGGTGTCCGGATTTCCCTAGCCAGCATCAGCATGGCAGGGGTACAGTTTGTAGAGCTCTGGACAGCAGAGCGGTAGGCCATCAAAACCAGGGGAATGTGTCTGTCCCAGTCGCGCTGGTGGGTGGCAGTAAGGATTGCTAGCTGCTGCTGCATTGTGCGGTTAAAACGCTCCACTAACCCGTCACTCTGTGGATGTAATGGTGTGGTGCGTGTTTTCTGCACATTCAACCGGTCACACAAAGCTGTGAAAACCTTGGACTCGAAGTTCCGGCCCTGGTCACTGTGGATTATGTCAGGTGTTCCAAACCGGCTGAACATGCCCTCCAACAGGGCGTCTGCCACTGTTTCTGCTTCTTGATCCGGCAGAGCATAAGCTTCTGGCCATTTTGTAAAGTAGTCCATCGCACAGAGCACATACTTATTTCCTCTGTCAGACACTGGAAAGGGGCCCATGATGTCCACCGCTACCCTCTCCATGGGCTCCCCAACTGCTTGCTGCTGTAGAGGGGCCCGGGACTGATCAAGGGGTCCTTTATAGGCTGCACAATCATCGCAGCGCCGACAGAAATCCTCGACATCACGGCGATGCTGACCCCAGTAGAACCCCTGGCGCAGCCGACGGAGGGTCTTAGTACTCCCGAAGTGTCCTGAGCCTGTGCCCCCATGGCACGCCTTCAGCACTATCTGTCTAAGGGTTCTGGGGACCACTACCTGCCATCTCTCTTCCCCTGTGGCAGGCTCCTTCCATGCTCGCTGGAGTACCCCATCTAGCATGCGTAACATGCTAAACTTACTCCACAGGCCCTTAACAGTCCCCGACAGGCCCATCACCCCCTCCCAGGATGGTCTGACCCCGCTTTGGACCCACTGCCGCACACATTTCAACTCTTTGTCGTTTTCCTGCTGAGAGGCCCAATCCGCAGCCCCAACAACCTCTAGAGAGCAGCATGTTTGTTCAGCAGCCAACCCCACCCCCCTGAGTTCCATTTCCCTGGCATCCCTGCGGTCGCAGTAGCTGCAACCGTCCACTGCACATGGACGCCGGGACAGGGCATCAGCATTGGCGTGCTGGGCCCCTGGTCGATGCACGACACTGAAGTTAAAAGACTGCAACTCCTCCAGTCACCTTGCAACCTGGCCTTCCGGCTCCCTGAAAGATACCAGCCACTGAAGGGCTGCATGATCAGTCCTGATTGTGAAGGGCACGCCACATAAATAATACTTGAAGTGCCGGGCAGCCAAAACAACAGCAAGAAGCTCACGTCTGGTCACACAATAGCGTCTCTCACTCTTATTGAAAACACAGCTGAAATATGCCACCACCCGCTCCCCTTCAGGACCCACCTGCGCCAATACTGCTCCCATTCCCACATCACTGGCATCCGTATCCAGCAAGAATGGCAAAGTGGGATCCGGTGTGATGAGAACAGGGGCATTTGTGAGAGCTTGCTTAAGGGTAGAAAATGCCTCTTGGCAGTTTGGTGTCCACATGAAAGGCTGGTTGTTCTGGAGGAGACGGAAAAGAGGGGCTCCAATGCAGGAAAAACCCTTCACGAACCTCCGATAGTAAGAGGCCAGCCCGAGAAAACTCTTGAGCTGCTTCTGGTTATCTGGGACTGGCCCAGATAGCCTGAATTTTCACCTGGAGCGTGCTGATGCCTTCGCTGCTCACTTTGTGGCCAAGGAACTCCACCTCCCGCTGCATAAAGTGACACTTCTCCGGGTGCAACTTCAACCCGGCAGCAGCAATCCTTCCCAGCACCAGCCTCAGGGAGTCCAGCGCAGCCTCGAAGGACCTCCCATGGACGAGGACATCGTCCAGGTACACTAAGCACTCCTGTCGAGGAACCTTGGCCAGAACATTGTCCATAAGCCTCTCGAATGTCCCAGGCGCGTTACACAGTCCAAAGCTGAGAACCTTGAACTGCCAATGTCCCCTGGTGGTGCTGAATGCTGTCTTTGGCCTGGATTCCTGGGTGATGGGCACCTGCCAATACCCACTGCGCAGGTCCAGTGAAGAGAACCATGAGGAGCCGGACACCAAATCCAGGGTCTCATCAACTCGGGGAAGGGGGTAACAGTCTTTTTTTGTCACCTTGTTTAGGGGCCTATAATCCACGCAAAACCTCCACCTTGAGCTATTCTTTTTAGGGACCATGACCACAGCCGAAGACCATGGGCTGTCTGAGGGCTCGATTATGCCCGCCTCCAGCATGGCTTGAACCTCACGATCAGCAGCCTCCTGTCAAATCATAGGCAAGCGACGGGGTCGCACTTTGATGGGCCGTGCATCCCCAGTGTCAATGTTGTGCTCCGCCAGGTGTGTGAGGCCCACTTCATTGTCACTGAGTGCAAAAATGTCCTTAAATTCCCACAGAACCTGCCACAGTTCTACCTGCTGCCGTTCATCCAGACCAACGCAGCTTCCTTGCCAGATACCCCGGATGGCCTCCCCGCGATCCACTGGGGCATCCAGCGGAGCTAAAACATCTGCAGACAGCACAGCTGGGGTGAGTGGTGTGGGCGGGCTGGGCTGGATCTCATCCAGATGAGGAGTGGCTAGCTCTGAATGTGCAGCAGTGCATGAGGTGGGTGCCGCCGGGAGAACCTGATTGTAGTGCGGGATTAGTGGGGTAGTCTGCCCTCCCGGCAAGATGAGCATACCTGCCCCGAGGTCCACTACACACCCTGTGCTTCTGAGAAAGTCCAGGCCCAAGACACATGGGTCTTTCACCTCAGCCACCCATGCCGAAAAAGTCACTGCCAAACTCCCTACTGTGAAAACAAACGTTCCTCTGCCCTTCATTTCAGCCGTCTGACCAGTCCACTGTCCGCAGCCTTACTGACGTCGGCTCTAGAACGGTCCCTTCTGGGACGACATCAGGTCTCACCAATGTGGCAGTAGATCCCGTATCCACGAGGGCTGGGCAGGAAACATTTCCAATCAGCACAGGAACATGGCAGCGGTCACCCACCTCTGTCCAGCCCACAGTCTCTACCGCATCAGCTTGCGGATCCCGGTGAATGGTTGACGGGGTCCGTGTCATCCGGGCTACACGGACCCTTTCCCGTTTCCCTGCTGACCTTTAGCTTCTGGACAGCGACGGAGCATGTGTCCTGGCTTGCCACACCCCCAACAGACAGCAGGCAGGTTGTGTTGCACTCCGCTCACACTAGGTCCCACTGACAGATTTTTCACAGCACGTACCAGCTCCTCTACCCACACCAGTCTCTGTTCTGGCAACTCTTTCACAGTGGTAGCCATCACTGGTGTAGGTGTTGACGGCTTTATGGCACAGGTGGCGACCTCCCTCTCTAGGGCCAGTTCAAGCGCCTCAGCTAGTGTCACGGGGTGGGCGAGCTGTACGTGTAAGCGCAGCTCCACAGGTGTCAGGGCATGGATGAACTGGTCACAGACTAGCTCATTCAGGATTGTGCTTGGCATTCCTTCATATGCGCGTCTGCCCAAGCTCTCAATCTCATGTGCCAGGGATCGCAGGGGCTCATCCGGCCGCCTGACACGGTGTTTAAACTCACACCGCAGGGAGTCTTTCAGATTAAAAAGTCCAAAGCGTCTCTGCAGAGCTCCGACCAACATAGAGTAGTCCCCTCTCTCCTCTGGGGTCAGGAGCAGGAGGCAGTCTGCAGCTTCCTCTGTCAATGAAAGTGCCAGCTGCACAGCTTTAATCTTCTCAGACCAGCCCGCAGTGGCTGCTAACAGTTCGAACTGTGCCCGGTAAGCTTCCCAGCTCCCTCTGCCGGAGAACAGCGGTGTCGTGGAGCGGGTGACAAAGAGCTGCTGGGCACCGCCATCTTTGTTAGTCTCAGGTCCCGCGCTGCATTCAAGAGTGGGCTGCATGGCGTCCCGACGGCGGGTAACAGTGCTGTCCAGCCGCTGTGAACTCCAGCACTCCGAGGCAATCACGGTGTTTTCTGGAATGTCTATTGCGCATTCATCGGCCTCCTTCTTTACCTGCAGCCGGGCACTCGAGCTAGAGGACATCTTCTCCCCCCGCTTAAAGCAGTGGCTCATGCAGTGGGCAAATTCCGAGCTTCTGACACCAATGTAATATCCTCGCTGCAGTGAGTCAGCCAAGGACCATGGTTCTCTTTCAGAGCTTTTATTTTTAACACACCAAAGACAACAGAGTTGCTGTTGCAGCCACAACTCACGCTGACGACACCTTCTTTTTTCTCTTTTTTCTCTTCCTCCTCACCACACCCTCACTCCCCCTCCCAACTCGAGAACAGTTAACCCTTGCGTGACAACGTGAACATTAGAACTATGATCATTACAATATGGTACCAGTGGTGGCAGTGTTCAGCTAATTATCTGACAGTGAATCAGATATGCTAACATTTTTGCTAGTGAATTAGCTTTTCAGCTAACTTTGAAAACCAATCGTGGACCAGTTTATTACCTCCACCGATGAAGATGGAGGAGATTATGTTTTCACCCGTTTGTTTGTCTGTTTCCCTGGATCCCACACTTTTTCGTATATCATTATGAAATTTTTACTGAAGATTCATATCCTGATAGGCAAGAACGGATTCTCTTTTCAAGGTCATAAGTCAAAAGTCAAAGTCAGGAAAAATCTTGGAAAATTGTAAAAAATTACTATCTTTAACATTGAACAAATTAAAAAAAAAAATCATAACTGTCAAAAAAGATCAAATTTCTTTCATTTAATTTCTTTCAGCGTTATGCAGGATATTCTTTATTGACTGAGAAAGTTTGATCCAGATCTGATCCAGATTACAGATTCTGTGGCCCTTAAATTTAACATTTAAAACTCCATTTAATGTATATTTTACATTATATCTGAATCAAACGTGCCCCAATTACACTCATATTTAAAAGTGAGGTGCAGACTGTCACTCATGATCACCTGACAAAGTTTAATCCAGATCTGATTCATATTATGGATTTTGTGGACATTTGAATTTACAGTAATATTGAAAAGCCCATTTGGTGTACATTTTGAATTATATCTCAATCAAAAGTGCCTCAGTCACTCTCATTTGTGACAATGACGTGCAAACTAGCACTCTCAATGAACAGATGAAGTTTGATCCACATCTGATCCGTATTGCGGATTTAGTGTATATTTGATTTTAACATTGAAAAGCCCTTTTGAGCTATATTTTGTATTATATGTTAACATATGAAAAGCCACTTCTAACTGGGCTTTGACCTTGAAATTTTTTTCCACAGTAAAAATGTGTATAATTGTAAACTAGTGTTGGTAGAGGTTTGCACTCTATGTGCAAGGTGCTGTAGTTGCCATTACATTTAGTCCTGCTAAGTTTAATCAGCTAAAGGTGCTGCCACATTAGCTATACATGACAATTTGTCATTCATTTATAATCAGAGTGGGCATTTTGCAACAGCAAGAGACAAAGGTCGCTATGCCACCAGCTAGGCAGGGCCAAAATAGACCAGAAGTCTTATTTCTGCAAATGCTGAGTGACATCACACAGTGACTGCCAATCAGGGTGAATAGGCAGTGTGATGTCAGCTGGTTGTTCGCTCGAACAAAATAATCCAAGATGGAAGAAAACACACCGGAAGCTGTGTTTCTGTATAAATCTAACATGTTTCTCATATGTTTTGAAATTGTTGGTGAGAAATAAATACTTCTAAAACTAAAAACACTGTTTTTGTAACTAAATAACACCTCTGAAGTGATTTACAAGACATCTTATGGAGATGTAGTGGGTATGCCCATGATAGCGACAAAACCATCTGCTTATCAACGTGTGTAGCTAATGTGACATTTTCTTGAATAAATTTTAACTAGATAACACCTCTGAAGTGATTTACAAGACATCTTATGGAGATGTAGCGGGTATGCCCATGATAGCGACAAAACCATCTGCTTATCAACGTGTGTAGCTAATGTGACATTTTCTTGAATAAATTTTAACTATCAGGGTTTATAAACATGTTTATAAACCCTGAAGTCATACATGTTTGTTCCTGTTGGAGCTTACTTATCTAATAAGTAACACTGACACATCATGCAAAGGAAACAAGCATCACATCAAGGCCAATTGAGTAAATTCATTTATTTGATTATTACAATTATTTTCCACAATTTGTCATTTTTTGTATGTTTGTTTAATTAATATTTATTTATTTTTTTCAATTTATTTTCATTTATATAGTACTAAATCACAACAGAGTTGCCTCAAGGTGCTTCACACAAGTAAGGTCTAACCTTACTAACCCCCACAGCGACATTGGTAAGGAAAAACTCCTTCTGAGGAAGAAACCTCAAGCAGCCCAGACTCAAAGGGGTGACCCTCTGCTTGGGCCATGCTACAGACATAAATTACAGAACAATTCACAGAAACAATTCACAAAACGAATATACAGGATATAATATAATATAATATATTAATTTAAATTATTATTATTAAAATTAATATAAGGAATATAATATTTCTTCTTTGTTTCATCCTTTCTGTGCTGTGAATAAATTATGTATTGAATGGACACTCCTACAGTATTCAATTTCATTTGTTCATTTAATTATATATGTACATCATGATCATCATCTGATCTTGGTATAATAAACTTTGTTTATGCTTCAATGTGTTAAAATTAGTATAATAAATTAGGTCTATTTTTCAGGATTTAGAGCCTAAAACCCAAACCAAAGGTAAATTCATATAATAAAAGCAGTTAGCAGTAGCTTCGGGTTATGTGGTTAACGATATCTGTTCCTGCCGCTGAGAACCAGACCTTCATCAACTTGAAGAGGGTCAGCTGGCAGAGTTCAGCTGAAGTATTTAAGACAGAAAGCGAGTGTGAGTGTGTTCGTATGCGTGGTTCTGTGCAGCTGCCTCATCTGTTATATATACTGTATGTGAGATGTGGTCCAGCGGTATTCCATGCAATTTGTGCTTTACGGCTCCTCCCCCTCTTCTTAGGTTCATATCCCCCCATTCAACCTCAGAATTTATATTCTCCCTCCAGCAAAAAGAAGGACCATCTTGGCCTTTCATTTTCCAGTTCAGGGCTTTCTTTTTTCTGCAGATAAATGCTCTCCAATGCACTCTGACAGATGTCACATTGCATCACTTCCATTTTGATACATAGCCTCTGATCCTGCCACTTGCAATAAGAAGCCAGCCCTCCCAAGACAACATTCTGGCATGGGTGATTATTTTAAAGGTGCATCAGTGAATGCGCTGACTGCCGAAGCCCGAGTTGAGCATCCTGTCTATGTACATATGGAACCATGCTAACTGCAGGACTGTGGGTATCCGCTGGTATCACTGCCATCACGTAGTGATGTTTCATGTTGTCACTGACTGTTTGGATGCTCTCACATTGTAAAATGCAATGCAGAAATCCATTTGGGGTATGTCCGAGTCCTTGTCATGCAAAGGTGGGCACACATTTTTAATGGGTAAGTTTGTAGGCACATCATGAAAGTGTCAATTGGTTGATCCAATGAAAAATCCCAGAGCTGTGGTAGAAGCCTAAATAAGAGTCACATAGTTGTTTCATTGATGATGGCAGGATATGTTTGCTACTAAATATCTTCAGAGGATCCTTGGGTAT
Organism: Thalassophryne amazonica; assembly: GCF_902500255.1. NCBI lineage: Eukaryota > Metazoa > Chordata > Actinopteri > Batrachoidiformes > Batrachoididae > Thalassophryne > Thalassophryne amazonica. The sequence goes on from NC_047112.1 coordinate 72,535,293, forward strand.
GGCAGGAATGACTATGTCAAATGATGAGTTACCCAGATAACAAATATCACTTGCATTGTAAGGCAGCATGAGCTACACAGTGGCTTAGTGGTTAGCACTGATTCCTCACAGCAAGAAGGTTGTGGGATCACTTCCCATCCTTTCTGTGTGGAGTTTGCATGTTCTTCCTGTTTCTGTGTGGGTTTCCTCCTACAGTCAAATTATTATTTTTAGCCTCTGCTCCTTTCTCTGCCCCTGACCAAGGCAGCGTCTCTACATCCGGAGTTGGTCCCCAGGTGCTGGACTGTGGCTGCCTACTGCCCCTAGTGGTTGGATCGTGTCTAACTGTAATTAGGATGGTTAAATATAGAAGATAAATGTCACTGTATATATGTACAATGACAAATAAAGGAAATTATTATTATTATACCATTTTGACCATGTGGTGCATGAACTAGCATGGAGATTCCTTAGGACCCTTCACACATAGTGCGAATTTGGTCGATTTGCGCATAAAGTGCACATGAAGGAGGAATCATGTGCAAAACGAGCTTCACGATGTGTAACCACATCGTGCAGCTAGCTGGTGGCACTGTGTTCCCTCATGCACAAACAGTCGCACCGGCATCGTGCGCGCCTGCCCATCGACGCGATGTTTCATGGTGCGCTCATACGAGCTATTCCGATGGGTGTCACCCTGAGTTGTACATATTGACACTAGTCAATATGTACAACTCAATAGTGTTGAAGACCCTAGTGGCTGGAGACGTCCAAGGTCACACCCACACCTCACCTGAAGGATGGGTCAGGTAGTTTTATGCCTGGGGAGGTTACCATCCAGGACCCAAGGTGATTCTGTGGTGTGTTGGATGCAGTGACATGTGACTCAAGTGTATGCTCCCAGATGTAACTTGTTTCACCACAATCATTTCTGCTAACCCTTTTAATCCAGTGACAAGGAATCCTTAAAGACTGGAGGAATTAGCAACTGCACTGAATGGCTGTTGCTCCATCATCTGACAGGTCTTGATTTTAATCCTGCTTGTTTTTGATCATCTTCTTCACCATGTGAAACAGGTTTCCAGGTGGGATTGTCATTTTTTTTTCACTGACAGCCCAACCATGAGATAGATTGTAATGGATTGCATGTTCCCAGTAGCAGACAAGGTGCATGATCTGACATGGCCATGGAGGTAGACATTGTAAAGAACAATGAGAATGTGGTGGCCTAAAGGTTAGAGAAACATCACTGTGATGGGAGGGTTGCAGGATCAGCTGGATAAGCAACTGCATAAAGGTGAAGCAGCACTTGTTTCACCTTCATTGTGCAGTTAGGCTTTTTATTATAAAGGACTTTGAGCATTTTTTCTTGGACGGAAACTCAACATACTGCTAATTTGATGAAGAATGGAATGACCTACTCAGAGAAGCTGGATGTCACAAAGAATGTAATGAACAGATGTGAGCCAAAATGCATTGTTCCTTCACAAAGTGACAGAGAAGGAGCAAGGAGTCAAATGAATGGAACCTTTTCAGTGAATCATTCTTTTAGTGCCAGATCGGTTTATTTTTGCCACTGCTAACAACTCAAAGTATTCTATACAGTATCTGTCAAGTTACTGAAGGTGGATCCATAGGTTTTTTCTTAAGGGCTAGGTGGGGGCATGATTGTTAAGTGGTGGGAGGACAGGACTTTAAACTAAATTGCAACTGCCAACAACATAGTGTTCATGTTGTTAATTCACACGTATAGAACAATACACAACAAATATAACTAACAGCAGCAATGATAGTCATAGTAATGACCATCCTGACAGAGTACAAATGAAAATTTAGAAAATGTGAGAAAGCACAGAGCCTGAAGAAGAAAACACTGCACAGCTAACCACAAATGACACATCCAGGATCATATCTGCTCTCCATTAGGTGGTACCATTCTCCTTTACTCCTTTGGAATATTGTAACATTGTGTAGCAGCTTGTATTCTCTTGTCTGCATTGTGTGGTGTATGTTGACTCCTCCCACTTGCTCTCAACAGAACGCAAACTTGCGATCACTGGCATGGGAGGTAAAAACCCAGGGGTCTGGCCTTGTGACTAGAGAATCCTTTTCGCTGTTGGGGAGTGAGGTTTACTGACTACTGTTGCACTCAAATAAAACACATCCATGCAAGATCATTTTATTTAATTTAGTTGGGGTTACATATTAGATGGAAATCCTGCACACAATTGAATTGAGTTCATCCAGTGAGTCATCTGTTTGACACTCAAAAAACTGACTCATTGGATTGGATTTCCACCTAAAAAAAAATGTATGTAGTCCCAACTAAATTAAGTTACACAGGGTTGTGTGGATGTGCTTTATTTGAGTTGTGGCTACATATATTTATTAGATGGAAATCCTGCACATAATTGCACTGAGTTCATCCAATGAGTCAGTTTTTTGAGCACTCAAAAAACTGACTTATTGGATTGGATTTGAATCTAAAAAATATATGAAGTCCCAACTAAATTAAGTTACATTATGATGTATGGGTGTGCTTTATTTGAGTTGGGGTTACATATATTTATTAGAAGGAAATCCTGCACATAATTGAATTGAGTTCATCCAATGAGTCAGTTTTTTGAGTGCAATTGCTTACTTTCACCAGCTTTTTGGTTCCTCGATATAGTTGTTGAACAAGGAAGCTTTCCTAACATAACAAAACAAATACAATAATGAATAAATCAATACAACTTTGTGTTAGTGTGAGTGAGACAAAAATATATGGGTGCCATGTAAACCAGAAAAACTATAAAATCAGATCCATCAGAGAATGTGAGAATCGAAGGCTTTAAACAAAGGATGTGTAACGGCAAATGTCCCGTGGAGGGGGGGGGGGGTCTCACCCCATCATATCCCAGTCTGCAGCCGCTGATACGGGTCACCCTGACACTGTTTAATACTTTAGGCAGGGGTTTGTCCTGCTCTCATACTCTTCCCAGCAGTAGCTGCGAGCTCTTCTCTCGCTCTGTCTCTCAGAGATGGAGCAACAATCTGTATAAAGCGAAGGTTTCAGTGCTTCTGTTGCCAGCAGTGACTCACTGCACCGTAACATTAATCATACAAGGCCAGCGTACATCAGTAAACACCATGTGTCAGGTCAAGGTAAAGATCAGATCCCACAGCGTTTAACAGGACTCAATAGCACGCAGGCTATCTGTTGAAAAGTCAGCATTATTCATGGCGTGTCTCCGAGCCTTCGCGGCTCACAGGAGAGATGCACCATTGTTCACTGCAGAGCAGTGCTGAAATATTTCTCTGGCTACACAAAAAACACTGGATCAGCAGCAATTAGTAGAGTAAGAGAGAGATAAAGAGGGAGGGAAGGAAGAAAAAATGTAGCATCAGCGAGAGAAAAGCAGAAAAGAATGAAGAGAGATGAATAGAGTCGGAGACTGAGAATGAGATGGAGAACTTGAGCTGCTTGTGGCCCCTGGTGGTTTTAAAGGACCAAAGACGTGCTCATTGTCTTGGGTCAGTACGTGTGTGTGGAACCTCTTCATTAGTCCTTCCACTGCTTTTCCCACCAGCAGCGTGACCATTCGCTTACCCCCAGCAGCTACGAGCTCTGTGGCCGTGTGGGACAAAACCTACTTATACTGCAGATTAAAATGATCAGTCTTCGAAAACACATCAAACAGTGCAACTCCATAGAAACCCCAGTTCACTGAAGCAGAATGACGCTGTACTCTGCCAAAGTTCTGTGAAAATAAATGTGCACTTTTGCGTGAAAAAAGGAAAAAAGTTTGTGCTCTCATATTATCTCCTGCAGCAGTGGTGTTTTCTTGTAGGTTTGGTAATTGAGGTCGAAGTTATAATTGGAACTTTTGTCTCTTTGTTCTAGAAGACAGGAAGCTGTTTGTCGGGATGCTGAACAAACAACAGACCGAGGAGGATGTTTACCGCCTCTTCGAACCCTACGGAGTCATCGAGGAGTGCACGGTCCTAAGAGGTCCTGACGGAAACAGCAAAGGTAGGACCCGCCATGCGGCTGTCAGCGCCATTTAGGTCACTGACAGAGAGGTGACATACGCATTAGATATGGGTCAAAGTGGCATTTGAAATCATTACAATCATTTTTACTCTATGGTGCTTGATGTGCCTCGAGGACACAGCCAGTGCCAAAAACTGCTTGACTGACTTCAGTTTTTTTTTTTTTCTTATTTGTGAACTATGAGAGATGCCAAGTAGTTAATTATTTAATAAATAGGAAAAAAAATATCTTCGTGTGTTGTTGGAAGCCAGGAACACAAATTAATTTAAACATTTTACATTATAATTAGAAATAGATTTTTTGCCCCCTTCTAGGCAAGAAATAATGTTTTAATAAGGAAAATCTGTTTTTAAAAAGTCTCCAAACCATTCTTAGCCAAATAAAACACTCCATAATGTCATGAATTGTAATTACCCAATCAATTACCCAATTAATATAATCAAATTTCATAAAACAATTCAAATAAAACAAATGTAACTTATTGAACAACATGTCTACAAAGTATAAAACACCACTCTGCATTTCAAGCTAGTTTAACTTGGAAATGAAAGTTCACCTGCTGCCTTTAAAAAGCAAGTTAAAATAACAAGAAGAATACATTAATTTAACTCAGAAATAAGAGTTCCAGTAGTCCTGTTTTTTGACCACATAGTGTCTCTGTTTTGGTTGAAATTCCAATAACTGGTTATGTTTGTGATTCAACCAAGGTTTAACACTAACCAGTGGTCCAAGTGAACACAGGGGTGTGGTTTTGTGATGAATTTTCTCAACTGTGACACCTATTCAGTTGAAATTTTAGGTAAATGTCACCTGTACAGTTGTCTTCAGTTTCATTTATTTTGAGACAGTTTGAATAAATATTGAATATAAATAATATTTTTTTTCTAATGGGTTTGATTGGATCCCATTTTGATATAATGGTTGGATGCCAATGGGAAATTTTAAGCTTACTGTCAATTTTTCATAACTTCTGAACTGTCAGAGTTGTTTTTATTCAGGTTATTTACACATAGGATCTGCAGGGAGTAGGGTGTGTATGGATTTTTCATAAGGAAGAGTCAAGTTCAAGAAAAGTTCAAGATGGATTTTTCATAAGGAAGAGTCAAGTTCAAGAAAAGTTCAAGAAAAATTACCAAATGTCTTCAAATTGTGGTTTATTAGGCAGGCAATCCAAAGTACGAGGTCTGTTAGAAAAGTATCGGACCTTTTTATTTTTTGCAAAAACCATATGGATTTGAATCACGTGTGATTGCATCAGCCAAGCTTGAACCTTCGTGCGCATGCGTGAGTTTTTTCACGCCTGTCGGTTGCATCATTCACCTGTGAGCAGGCTTTGTGTGAGCACTGGTCCACCCCTCTCGTCGTTTTTTTATTGCGAATAAATGTCTGAACGATTTGGAGCTTTGCTGCATCAATTTTTTCCAGAAACTGTGAGAGACCTCCAGGTGGACACCATTCGGAAAATTCAGATGGCTTTCAGGGACGATTTTATGGGGATTACACAGATTAAGGAGTGCTCCAGCCGGTTTAAAGACCGCCCACAGCTGCTGAGAGCGCGGCGCACTCCGACAGGCTCACACCCCGCTGAAACAACCAGATAATTTCCAACGTGAAGGCTTTGTTGATCCGGGACGTCGTTTGACTTCCACAAAAAAGGCATAAGACGTGGACATCAGCACTTTTTCGGCACATTCCACTGTTACAGGAAGCGGACGGATGCGCCACCGTACCGCTCATGGCGCGGGACAAAACCACCTCCGTGTTGGTCTCACAGGACGGCTTTGAGATGGATTTCAGATGGCTGTCAGTGGGTTTTTAGTCGTGTGACTATCCGAGAAATTGTGCATGAGCTGGACATGCCAGAACATGTCCTGTGAGGCTTCATCACGGAGTTGCTTTGCGCCATGCGGCTCTGCCGCAACGCGCGGAATTCCTCCGCATGTCTGTCTCAATGTGCCGAAAAAGTGCTGATGTCCACATCTTCCGCAATTCCTGTGCTAGTCAGAGGACGTCCCGGATAAAACATAGCGTCCAGTTTAGAAATGAACGGCACATTCCCCTGTTACAGGAGTTTTTGTCATGGAAAGAGGAGCGGAGTTATTCCGTGCGTCGCGGCAGAGCTGCATGGCGCAAAGCAACGCCGTGATGAAGCCTCACAGGACATGTTGGGGCATGTCCAGCTCATGCATAATTTATCAGATAGTCACACGACTGAAAAGCCACCGACAGCCGTCTGAAAGCCACCTAAAAGTCGTCCTGTGAGACCAACGCAGAGGTGGTTTTGTCCCGTGCCATGAGCGACATGGTGGCGCATCCATCCGCTTCTTTTTCCATGAAAAAAACTCCTGTAACAGTGGAATGTGCCAAAAAAGTACTGATGTCCACATCTCCTGCCTTTTTGTGAAAGTCAGACGACGTCCCGGATGAACAAAGCCTTCACTTTGGAAATGATCTGGTTGTTTCAGCGGGGTTTGAGCCTGTCGATCGGTGCTCGGAGCGTGGCGCGCTCTCAGATGCTGTGGGCGGTCTTTAAACCGGCTGGAGCACTCAATCTGTGTAATCCCCATAAAATCGTCCCTGAAAGCCATCTGAATTTTCCGAATGGTGTCCACCTGGAGGTCTCTCACAGTTTCTGGAAAAAAATGATGCAGCAAAGCTCCAAATCGTTCAGACATTTCCTTAATGACAAGAGGGGTGGACCACTGCTCACTCAAAGCCTGCTCACAGAACTGGTGGGATCTGCATGGACCCCAGGTGTATAGACTTGTCAGTTTTATAACATGTTCTGACTACTATTAAAGAAGACAGATTCTGAAAGTGTTTAGCCAAGGCAGCTATTTTTTCTAGAGCATCCATCCTCAGAGTCACAGTGTTTTTTGTTGTTGTTGTTGTTGTTGTTTTTTTGTTGTTGTTGTTGTTGTTGTTTTTTAGCTGGTAATTTACAAATCCAAGTACAATCAACAAGTACAGATCTGACACAAGTCTCAAACAGTCAGCACAATGAATTACTGGTAGTTTAACTTTCTAAAACTTATACAAGTCAAGTCAAATCTGGGAGATGGTGCTAGAGCTATGCTTCATTGTGTCCATGTCACCACTGAACTGCCTTGGATCCTGGATGGCAACCACTCATGCAGACAGCAGGTCCATCTTCATATTTCTAAAATAACCATCTATCTTCAACAGCCAGGTGAAGTGAGGATGTCCCCATGGCCTTCCCCAGCCACTGATGTCCAACACACAGGCATCCCGTGGTCAGTCAGTTTCTCTTTACTCCCTCCCTGTGAAGGCAGGAAAAAAATTATCATAAAGTACAAAACCAGTGAAAACCACGACATTCAGTTTTGTTTTAGTTTGATGGGTGCTGGAAGAGGAAAGTGAGCACAAATGCACTTTCCTTTGCATGCAAATAAAGTGTCCATGTACACACTGTGAATGTGCCTAGTATGTATGTAAGGCACATTTGAATATTGCACCATATAAATATCAGAAAGACTTTGTGGTTGTTCAGAGTTCAGATCAGGGAATTCACGGTATGTGGCTGAATCAGTTTCTGTTGTCTCGTGCTGTAATGGACAAACCTTTACAACCAACAAGCGCAATTACACTTGTTATTTATACGTTGTGGGTGCTGACCACAAAAATGGCAATTAATTTGCTGGTAAACTACCAAAGATACTTGCAGGGTGTTGTGCGCTCCTTTGAACCGGGTGCAAAGTATCAATAATGTCAAAGATTTCATACTTTTTCTGAGTCAGAAATACCCCTTTCAAAACTGAAAGTGAAAGTATTTTGTTAAAACTGACAATGCACTCATTAAACGGTGTGTGCATTATTTTTTTTTTGGGTGGGGGGGGCACCTGCACTGTAAAATGTTTGTGAAATTAATGGTGAAATCACGCATCAAACTATAAAAAAGCAAAACAACTGAGTAATGTTTAAATTACAGCAATAATGTGTAAAATGTGGAACAAAACTGAACTGTGAATTTAACAGTACAAATATGTTAAAATAATCATATACCATTGTAGAATTTGCACATAACTGTAGTTTAAACACAGAAGACCATAATAGCAAAAAGTGTGTAATACAGTTAGATTTTACACATTAGAATTTTCACAAACACAGTAAAATACTGATAATTAAGGTTTTAAAAAAAAAGAGGATGTCTGTTTAAACTACATTTTGATGATAATTGAAAACATAAGATGACCGTTTTTTGCAGAGATTTTATCTTCTAAATAGACAATAAAATTGCAACAGGTTTACACTGTAAAATTTACATATTCACTGTAATGTTTACTGAATTCTCTTGGTAATCACAGCTGCCATGATTTTTCCATATAAACGGGAGGGATTTTTTATTTATTTATTTTTGGGGAGAAAACACCTGCACTGTAAAAAGTAACAAAATTGAGCTGTGAATTTAACAGTACAGATATGTTAAAATAATCATATACCATTGTAGAATTTACACATAGTAGTAAGTCCCTTTGGCTGCTCCCTTGTTTGCACTCGGGGTCGCCACAGCAAATCCAAGGTGGATCTGCATGTTGAATTGGCACAGGTTTTACGCCGGATGCCCTTCCTGACGCAACTCCACATTACATGGAGAAATGTGGCAGGGGTGGGATTTGAACCCGGAGCCTTCTGAACTGAAACCAAGCACATTAACCACTTGGCCACTGTAGTTTAAACACAGAAGACCATAATAGCAAAAAGTGTGTAATACAGTTAGATTTTACACATTAGAATTTTCACAAACACAGTAAAATACTGATAATTAAGGTTTTAAAAAAAAGAGGCGATGTCTGTTTAAACTACATTTTGATGATAATTGAAAACATAAGATGACCGTTTTTTGCAGAGATTTTATCTTCTAAATAGACAATAAAATTGCAACAGGTTTACACTGTAAAATTTACATATTCACTGTAATGTTTACTGAATTCTCTTGGTAATCACAGCTGCCATGATTTTTCCATATAAACGGGAGGGATTTTTTATTTATTTATTTTTTGGGAGAAAACACCTGCACTGTAAAAAGTAACAAAATTGAGCTGTGAATTTACACTAAACCACTTGGCCACTGTAGTTTAAACACAGAAGACCATAATAGCAAAAAGTGTGTAATACAGTTAGATTTTACACATTAGAATTTTCACAAACACAGTAAAATACTGACAATTAAGGTTTTAAAAAAGAGGCAATGTCTGTTTAAGCTACATGTTGATGATAATTACACTATAAAATTTACATATTCACTGTAATTTTTACTGAATTCTCTTGGTAACCACAGCTGCCACGATTTTTCTGTATAAATGGGAGGGATTTTTTTTTTCTTTAACAGTGTTATTTCTGTCATTGTAATTATTGGTATAAGTTTCCTGTGGATAAACTACAGACTCGTATTGTAACGTGGCTACTGAAGTCTTGATATTGTCTGTTTTAAGACATCAATCCCCTCTGACACACAGCAAAGAGCAGCAGGTACCAGCAGTTTGTGAAGCCATTTTCTCTGCTATGGAAATTGCTGCGGAATTATATATCTAAAGGGGTTTGAAGTCAGAATGTTCTAACTTCGCAGTAAATTGGAGGAGCAGGAGGGATAGATGGATGTCAAAACAATTCGTCCCCACTGTGAAGAAAGGGACACATGCCTTTTTCTCTGCAATATTGATATTTGTGTTCACACTTCCACCTGAATCACTCAGAACATCAAACTCCAAACACTGCTGTCGTATTCATCTTTGGCTCCAAATGGATGTCTCTATGAGATTGTGAAAACAAATAGTAAAACATCCCTATTCCACTTTGTTATCAATAACAAAATGGTTTTAGCCTTTATTGCATTTCAGAATCAAATTTGTGCAAAATTATCTGCAACAAAGTAAATGTGAAACACCATGTAATAGCAGATGATGTTTGCACAATTTCACATTTACATGGTTTCATAATAGAGAATATGTTAATTGGTGTGTACTAATGGTTCATTTACTGCTGCATGTGAACTAACAGCAAGAAGTCGCAATACACATGGAACAGAATTAACCAAAAATGAGCTGAAAGATGTGCCTTCCATAAGAACAGACTGACTTTATAGCTGGCAGTGAAGTATCTATAGCAGAGGTGTCAAACTGGTTCCAGAAAGGGCCAAAAGGGTTCAGATTTTCTTTGTAACCACCAACTCCAGCAGGTGTTTTCACTGATCAACTCAGCCCATCTGCTCAAAGTGATGTTAATCAGTGAAATCACCTGCTGGAGTTGGTGGTGACAAAGAAAACCTGCCCCCCTTTTGGAACTTTATCGTAAATAACCTGAAAACTATTGATCCTTTGGGACAACTCCCTCAGGGAAATTAAGGTTCCACACTGAAAAAAGTGAAACACAGTGCACTTCATTCAAAGTACTTATTACCTCCGCCAAGGAGGTTATGTTTTCGGTCGGGTTTGTTTGTTTGTCTGTCTGTCTGTCTGTCAGCAGGATAACTCAAAAAGTTTTGAACGGATTTTGATGAAATTTTGTGGAGTGGTTGGAAATGACAAGAGGAACAAGTGATTAAATTTTAGTGGTGATCTGGATCACAATCCGGATCCCGATGCTAATGCGTTAGCATGTCTATGGCATTTTCAATGTTAAAAGTTAGCATTAAGCAGTTGCAGCTGTCATCACGTTCGGGTGCATTTGTTTTCAAATTGTAATATTTCTTAAATTTATTTTTATCTCCGCCACAGAGGTTGGAAATGACAAGAGGAACAACTGATTCAATTTTAGTGGTGATCCGGATCACGATCCAGATCACAATGCTAACGCGTTAGCATGTCTATGGCATTTTCAATGTTAAAAGTTAGCATTAAGCAGTTGCATCTGTCATCATGTTCGGGTGCATTTGTTTTCAAATTGTAATATTTCTTAAATTTATTTTTGTTTATATATTAATAATTTAATGATTATTATATACAATTTTAGAGAAAGAGACAAAAAGAAATAGATCACTGTGCCATGGAGGGAATCTCTTTAGGGTCAGTGACCCTATGGCCTTGTTTAGAGAAGTGTTTCATAAATGTTAAAAAAAATTCATATATTTGCAGTTTAGTTGAATAATAAATTGAATTTTGTCTCTTATTTGTTTTTGTCTATAAGCACATGCAATATCAATATCAGTGCTCAGATGACAGTAACTTCTGGGAAAGGTGCAAGTTGCAATAAACTGTGATGCCAAGCGCTAAGGATACATGCTATCCAGTCACAGCAGATGAAACTTTTTTTTTACTACTGAGCAAACATCATTCTTACACTTTTTTAGGTTCAATGATTCCACGGCGTGTAGATGTTATGGCGTCAGTGACCCCATGGCCTTGGCGAAGATTTGCACTCTCTGAGTGCTTGTAGATTACATTGGTCTAATGGAAAATTGTGGTTTCCAGTTTAAATCTGCTTTACAAAATCATAAATATACATTGTGAGAAACTAAAAAAATTAGCTGTAACAAATTACATTGATTTTTTTTAAGTTGATCCAAAGTAGCATTTTTTCCAGTGCAGCAGCATTGTATAGCAGCACACAGGGTAAGAAGCACACAGCGTATCAAAAGTGAATCTAAAAGAGAAAAAGAGATTGCAAATATAAATATAAATACACAATACCAGACATACTGATCAATACTGGTTTACTGGCTACTACTGCTCCAATTATTAGTGACTTTGCTGATTACTCAGTCTTGCCAGTAGCCGTTAGATTACTGTTTGCCTCATGAGTTACATTACTTATTAGTTACAAGTTGGCAGCTCGTAATAAAGTCACTGCATAAAGTTGCTAATGAAGTAACTGTATAAACTAAGTAAAAAAGTAACTAATAAAGCAACTTTGCCAACACTTGTGCATAATTACAGAGAAAGCAGACAAAGTGTTTTATCCAAGAAAACAAACAGGGAGTTTCAGCAGAACTTGAACCCTGACTGGCCTATTAAGTGGCAGTTCATGGAAATAGGGGAGGTGATATCCTGAAAGTTGGAGAGGTGGGCTTTAGATGAGAAGATCCTCACTTGGATTCCCTATCAGAGAGACAACTCGGTGTTCCTACATCACTGTAGAGTATTTGACTCCGATGGAAAACCATCATTGTTTTGCAGTCCATTTAGTGTGGCCAACTGGTTAGTGTGCTTGGTTTCAGTGCGGAAGGTTCCCGGTTCAAACCCCATCCCTGCCACATTTCTCCATGTAATGCGGAGAGTTGCATCAGGAAGCGCATCCGGTGTAGAACCTGTGCAAATTCAACATGCAGATCCACCTTGGATTTGCTGTGGTGACCCGAGTGAAAAACAAGGGAGCAGCCGAAGGGTCTCACATAAGCCCTGGTCAGACCGAATAATGAACGATGAATAATGAGCCACGTAGCATTATTTTATTTATTTATTTATTTATTTTTGTGAGTCGAGTTATTCAAGAAACGTGGGAGAATAGTGGCTCTTAGAGGCAGACAGACCAGACAGGCTACATGCAACAGAGCAGGTTCCACTCTGAGAAAGCCCTTGTAGCCTTTTTTAGCATCTGTTTCCTGCAATTCCTTCAGAAGAACATCATATACGTGGCTCATTATTTGACTAATCACTGAAATTTCTGGCAAATCCATACGTGGCTCATTATTCATCGTTCATTATTCGGTCAGACCAGGGCTTAAGGTAATAATTTCTGTAGAAAATTGACCAAAATGTCAAATGTCCCCTCTTGCTATGTTAAAGAAAGTACTAATTAAATAAATAATCCAGAATCACAATGATTCACAATGTAGACAGACACAAAATACAACCAACCACAATTTTTAGCAGGTTTCATTTATATTTGACTGCAGAAGCTTTTACAGCAATAACAGCCTCTAAACATTTCTTGGAAGTGTCTAGAAATGTTCTTCACCTGCTGCTAGTAGTTTCTGGCACTTTTTCATTGATGTACGTGTTCAAGCCCTTTACATTTGCAGACGTCCTATTTGCAGCTGTACATTTCAGCTCTCACCAAACATTTTCAATGGGATTCACAGTAGGTCATCAGTCATTTCTGGACAGTTTAGACGAGTTCATCCTTTTCTTTTCAACCATTCTTTTGTGCTTTTGGTCGCTTTCCTGCTGAGAGACTCAAGGCCTTTACCTCAAACCCAGTGTTCTGACACTAGGCATCACAATCCACTCTAAACGACCTTGGCAAATTTCTTCTGATTTCATTCTTCCTTTGATACTTTCAATACCTCCACTACCAAAGGCAGCAAAGTAGCCTCACAACATGATAGAACCTCCAACGTGTTTTACTGCCGCGTCTTTTCCTTATGGGCTTCATTTTCAAAATGATGCACTGCCCTCCCAAAGAGCTCTGCTCTGGTTCAATCTGTCCACAGAGCAGAACCCCAGAAAGACTATTCCTTAATGATCAAAGTTCTTGCAAATATAGAAAGGTGAATTTCAGATCAAAGCATACACATATTAGACGTTTCACAATGTGCCTTTGCATGTTAGACCCACAAATTCCAGTTTATTTGACTAGTGTGAGTACTTTGGCCACATTTAGCTGTGCCCGCTTGGCTCAGTTGGACACAGACATGGTACACATGTAGTGCGTTTACTATGTGTGTCTCAGCATAGCTCTCAGACATCTCAGCACTGATGCAACTCTTCTATTTAACAATTACGACTGGTATCATTATTATTACTACTAATAATAATTTAATAGAGGACAAACTGCTGGACATTATGGACGATGCCAGTCACCCTCTGCACACTGTCATCAGCAACCAGAGGAGCCTCTTCAGCCACAGACTGCTTCTTCCCAACTACAGGACCAACAGAATGGAAAAACTCTTTTGTCCCTCAGGCCATCAGACTGTACAACTCCTCACTCAGGGGGAGGAGGAGTAACACGAAGACAGAGGATGGGAAGGAGAGCAACAGTAGTAGCCAGTAAACCAGTATTGATCAGTATGTCTGGTCTGGTGTATTTATTAAGCGTGTAACAGTACATGTATTTCTACTGAACAGTTTCGGTATGGGACGTTCGGTTCGGTACAGGGCTACTCACGGGTGAGTTCATGTTGTGTGTGTTTGCGTTCAGTGTTGCCAACTGAGCGACTTTCTTGCTTGCTTGCTGGCGACTTTCCAAACCCTCTTGATGACTTATTTTCTCAAAAGTGACTATCTAACAAATCTAACTACTTTTCCTGGTGTTACCGGAGACGTTTCTGATGTTTGGCGACTGAAAGTGAAAGTCTCTGTTGTCACCGAGCGGCAGCGGGTCTCCCCCTCCTCCACTGCCTGCAGCAGCCTGTAAAGCACTGAGCGGAGGGATATCTACGATCCTCCTCACTGGGACTCGCTCACTCGTTTGCTGCAATGTGATTAAATAGTCCCCAGACTTTGAGAAGCCCTGGCCTTGAGAAGTTATTTTATTTTAATAAGTGATGGACAATTTTAATGGCAAAATAAATAAACAAACCAAGAACCAAGTTTATTTGTGGTTCTAAATATTTTTAAGGTGGTTTTACTCACTTTTTTTTGCCTCTCCCACAATGTTTAAAAAGATATATTAACAAACATTAAATGAACAGTTAATAGAAAGAGATAGAAAATAAAATAAATTGTACAAAAGTAAAGGGATTCTTTAACATTAATTCTCTTATAGAGATAAATCCCTTATAGACTGAGACAGTTTTGGACAAGTTATTTTTTCTGGCAAAAAATATGAAGGTTGAATAAAATTGAAAATTCATGGTGGAACCGTTGTGCTGCTCTTTACTTGTGGAAAGGTTTTGTTAAAAGCTGTTTACTAGGAATGTATTTTTTTTATAATATTTCATACATGTGTTGTTTATTTGAGAACATTTTATTTAACTTATTACCAGGCAGCACTTTGCAATTATTTTATATTCCTGTTTGTATAATGTTATAATAAATTGTTGGTTTAAACAACAAGCAAATATAGGTTTTGCAATTTGTTCCCATACTGTACTGAAAATGAACCGAACCGTGACCTCAGAACCGAGGTACGTACTGAACCGTGATTTTTCTGTATCATTACACCCCTAGTATTTATATTTATATTTGCAAACTCTTTTTCTTTTCTACTTCCACTTCTGATACCCTGTGTGCTTCTTACCCTGTGTGCTGCTATACAATGCTGCTGAAACCTCAGTTTCCCAGAGGGAGACATCCCAAGGGATCAGTAAAGTTCTGTCTAATCTCTAATCTTTTCAAAACATTCAAGAACATCTGGATTAAACACAGGTCTGGTTTCTTACCTCAGTGATAAACGGGAATAGTTATCAGCGAGTAGATCTCCAAAATATCTCCTTTTCATCTTCTGCCTCCATAAAAATATTGTCATGCACGCAGCATGATTCATTGATAAATCTGGTATTGCATAATTGACGATGCTAGGCACTGGAACAGCCCCCAAAACCAATAAACTACATAAACTAATCCACAAAGTCAGGAACATTTCAAACGCCATTATTTTCCTGTGGGGAGCCGTGTTACCATGTCCACAGCTTTCCACAGGACTGGGCTTCTTTTTGTGTGTTGTTAATTCGTCATAATAAATTATGCTGCTGTATGTGAGCACTTTCAACGTTTTCCTTTCTCTGAGTTATGGCATTAGGCTGCAGGGGAGTGAGGAGACAGAACTATTGTTCTGGGACATCACTAAGTGTGAGTGCGCCCTTCACTTGAGTGAGGTCTGCCTGGAGGTCTTTTTTTCCAAAAATGTGCATCAGCCTTCACAACCATCTCACCAAATTCTCAAAATTCAGCATCTGTAATATGTCTGCACTCTCTACTGACAGATGCCAACCAAAATAATCTGACAACTTTCACATTTATATATATATATATTTTTTTATAAATAGTATATAGTTTGTTTTTATATATATATATATATATATATATATATATATATATAAAAACAAACTATATACTATATATATATAAACAAATATAGTATATAGTTTGTTTATAACTCAGCCACATGGGGTGTGCAGCCAGTACATTCTGAGTGCCGGTCCCAAACCCGGATAAATGAGGAGGGTTGCGTCAGGAAGGGCATCCGGCGTAAAACAAGCCAACCGAACTATGCAGACTCAGAATCGAATTCCCATACCGGATCGGTCGCGGCCTGGGTTAACAACGTCCGCCACCGGTGCTATTGCCCAACAGGGTGCCGGTGGAAATTGGGCTACTGCTGGGCGAAGATGACGAAGAAGAGGAGGAAAACGTTGCCACGAACAATGGGAGAAGAAGAAAACTAGAAGGGTGGAAATGAGAGTGGGGACTTTGAATGTTGGTAGTATGACTGGTAAAGGGAGAGAGCTGGCTGATATGATGGAGAGGAGAAAGGTAGACATATTGTGTGTGCAAGAGACCAGGTGGAAGGGAAGTAAGAGCAGGAGCATCGGCGGTGGGTACAAGTTGTTGTACCATGGTGAGGACAGGAAGAGAAATGGTGTTGGGGTCATTTTAAAGGAAGAGTATGTTAAAAGTGTGTTGGAGGTTAAGCGAGTGTCTGACAGGGTGATGAGTGTGAAGTTGGAAATTGAAGGGGTGATGATGAATATCATCAGTGCATATGCCCCACAGGTAGGTTGTGAGATGAAGGAGAAAGAAGATTTCTGGAGTGAGTTAGATGAGGTGGTGGAGAGTGTGCCCAAGCATGAAAGAGTGGTGATAGGAGCAGACTTCAATGGGCATGTTGGTGAAGGGAACAGAGGTGATGAGGAAGCAATGGGTAGATATGGTATCAAGGATAGGAATGGGGAAGGACAGATGGTAGTTGATTTTGCAAAAAGGATGGAAATGGCTGTGGTGAATACCTACTTTAAGAAAAGGGAGGAGCACAGGGTGACATATAAGAGTGGAGGAAGGTGCACACAGGTGGACTACATTCTTTATAGGAGATGCAAGCTAAAAGAAATCACAGACTGTAAGGTGGTAGCAGGAGAGAGTGTCACTAGACAGCACAGGATGGTTGTTTGTAGGATGACTTTAGAGGTAAAGAAGAAGAAGAGAGTGAGAGCTCAACAAAGGATCAGATGGTGGAAGCTGAAGGAGGAAGACTGTTGTGTGAAATTTAACAAGCAGGTGAGAGAAGCACTGGTTGGACGGCAAGCAGTTTTGAACAACTGGAAAAGTACTGCAGATGTGGTGAGGGAGACAACTAGGACAGTACTGGGTATGACATCTGGACAGTGGAAGGAAGACAAGGAGACTTGGTGGTGGAATGAAGAGGTCCAGGAAAGCATAAGGAGAAAGAGGTTGGCGAAAAAGTTTTGGGATAGTCGGAGAGATGAAGAAAGTAGACAGGAGTACAAGGAGATGTGGCGTAAGGTGAAAAGAGAAGTGGCAAAAGCAAAGGAAAAGGTATATTGCGAGCTGTACAAGAAGTTGAATAGTAAGGAAGGAGAAAAGGACTTGTACCGATTGGCCAGACAAAGGGACAGAGCTGGAAAGGATGTGCAGCAGGTTAGGGTGGTAAAAGATGCACATGGTAATGTGCTGACAAGTGAGGAGTGTGTGCTGAGAAGATGGAGGGAATATTTTGAAGAGTTGATGAATAAAGAAAATGAGCAAGAGAAAAGGCTAGATGATGTGGTGAGAGTAAATCAGAAAGTACAAGAGATTAGCAAGGAAGAAGTGAGGGCTGCTATGAAGAGGATGAAGAGTGGAAAGGCAGTCGGTCCAGATGACATTCCAGTGGAGGCATGGAAATGTCTAGGAGAGATGGCAGTAGAGTTTCTAACCAGATTGTTTAATAAAATCTTGTAAAGTGAGAGCATGCCTGAGGAGTGGAGACGAAGTGTGCTGGTTCCTATTTTCAAGAACAAGGGTGATGTGCAGAGCTGCAGTAACTACAGAGGCATAAAGCTGATCAGCCACAGCATGAAGTTATGGGAAAGAGTAGTAGAAGCTAGGCTTAGAAAACAGGTGAAGATCTGTGAGCAGCAATATGGTTTCATGCCGAGAAAGAGCACTACAGATGCAATGTTTGCTCTGAGAATACTGTTGGAAAAGTACAGAGAAGGACAGAAAGAGTTACATTGTGTGTTTGTGGACTTAGAAAAAGCTTATGACAGGGTGCCAAGAGAAGAGTTGTGGTATTGTATGAGGAAGTCTGGAGTGGCAGAGAAGTATGTTAGGGTAGTGCAGGACATTTACAAGAATAGTGTGACAGCGGTGAGATGCGCAGTCGGAATGACAGACTCATTCAAGGTAGAGGTGGGATTACACCAAGGATCAGCTCTGAGTCCTTTCTTGTTTGCAGTGGTGATGGACAGGTTGACGGATGAGATCAGACAGGAGTCCCCATGGACTATGATGTTTGCAGATGACATTGTGATCTGTAGTGAGAGTAGAGAGCAAGTTGAGTCTAGTCTGGAGAAGTGGAGATATGCTTTGGAGAGAAGGGGAATGAAAGTCAGTAGAAGCAAGACTGAGTACATGTGTGTGAATGAGAGGGAGCCCAGTGGAATAGTGCAGTTACAAGGAGTAGAAGTGGTGAAAGTAGATCAGTTTAAATATTTGGGGTCAACTGTTCAAAGTAATGGAGAGTGTGGTAGAGAGGTGAAGAAGAGAGTGCAGGCAGGGTGGAGTGGGTGGAGAAAGGTGGCAGGAGTGATTTGTGACCGAAGAATATCAGCAAGGGTGAAGGAGAAAGTTTACAAAACAGTAGTAAGACCAGCTATGTTGTATAGCTTAGAGACGGTGGCACTAACAAAAAGACAGGAGGCAGAGCTGGAGGTGGCAGAGCTGAAGATGTTGAGATTCTCTTTGGGAGTGACAAGAATGGACAAGATTAGGAACGAACATATCAGAGGGACAGCTCAGGTGGGACGGTTTGGAGACAAAGTCAGAGAGGCGAGATTGAGATGGTTTGGACATGTGCAGAGGAGGGACCCAGGGTATATAGTGAGAAGGATGCTGAGGATGGAGCCACCAGGCAGGAGGAGAAGAGGGAGACCAACGAGGAGGTTCATGGATGTGCTGAGGGAGGACATGCAGGTGGTTGGTGTGACAGAGGAAGATACAGAGGACAGGGTGAGATGGAAACGATTGATCTGTTATGGCGACCCCTAACGGGAACAACCGAAAGACAAAGAAGAAGAAGAAGATATAGTTTGTTTATAAGGTTCAGACCTCCAACTGGTTATGCTTACTTACAGTGCATCCAGAAAGTATTCACAGCACTTCACTTTTTCCACATTTTATTATGTTACAGCGTTATTCCAAACTAGATGAAATTCTTTTTTTTGTGTGTCAAAATTCTACACACAATATACCATAATGACCATGTGATTTTTTTAATTTATTTTGCAAATTTATTAAAAAAAAAAACTAAGACATCACATATACGTATTCACAGACTTTGCCATGAAGCTCAAAATTGAGCTCAGGTGCCTCCTATTTCTACTGATCATCTTTGAGATGTTTCTACAGGTTAATTGGAGTCCACCTTGGGCAAATTCCCTTGATTGGACATGATTTGGAAAGACACACACCTGTCTATATATAAGGTCCCACAGTTGACAGTCAAAGCACAAACCAAGCATGAAGTCAAAGGAATTGTCTGTAGACCTCTGAGACAGGATTGTCTCGAGGCACAAATCTGGAGAAGGGTACATAAAAATTTTTGCTGCTTTGAAGGTCCCAGTGAGCACAGTGGCCTCCATTGTCAGTAAATGGAAGAAGTTCAGATCCACCAGGACTCTTCCGAGAGCTGG
The DNA here is from genome assembly GCF_902500255.1 of Thalassophryne amazonica. Lineage (NCBI taxonomy): Eukaryota > Metazoa > Chordata > Actinopteri > Batrachoidiformes > Batrachoididae > Thalassophryne > Thalassophryne amazonica. The sequence continues at coordinate 72,555,059 of NC_047112.1, forward strand.
CCACCCGTCTAAACTGAGTGATCAGAAAAGAAGGACCTTAGTCAGGGAGGTGACCAAGAACCCGATGGTCACTCTGTCAGAGCTCCAGCATTCTTCTGTGGAGAGAGGGGAACCTTCCAGAAGGACAACCATCTCTGTACCAATCCACCAATCAGGCCTGTATGGTAGAGTGGCCAGACGGAAGCCATTAATAAAAGGCACATGGCAGCCCACCTGGAGTTTGACAAAAGGCACCTGAAGGACTCTCAGACCAAGAGAAACAAAATTCTCTGGACTGATGAGACAAAGAATGAACTCTTTCGTGTGAATGCCAAGTGTCATGTTTGGAGGAAACCAGGCACCATCCCTACAGTGAAGCATGGTGGTTGCAGCATCATCCTGTGGGGATGTTTTTCAGCAGCAGGAACTGGAAGACTAGTCAGGACTGAGGGAAAGATGAATGCAGCAATGTACAGAGACATCCAGGATGAAAACCTGCTTCAGAGTGTTCTTGACCTCAGACTGGGGTGACGGTTTATCTTTCAGAAAGACAATGACCCTAAGCACACAGCCAAGATATCAAAGCAGTGGCTTTCAGTGGCTTCAGGACAACTCTGTGAATGTCCTTGAGTGGTCCAGATCCCAGACCTCAATCTCACTGAACATCTCTGGAGAGATCTGAAAATGGCTGTGCACTGACGCTCCCCATCCAACTGCCCAAAGACAGATGCACCAAGCTTGTGGCATCATATTCAAAAAGACTTGATGCTGTAATTGCTGCCAAAGGTGCATCAACAAAGTACTGAGCAAAGGTCATCAATTTGACCAGTTAACACAGGGGTGGGCATCGAGGGCCGAGACACTGCAGGTTTTCCATGTAACCAATCACCTCAGCAGGTGGGTTGCTGATGAGCTTCTGCTCTGAACATAAACACCTGGTTGTCAATGAAATCATCTGCTGAGACACCTGATCATTAATGAAATCACCTGCTGAGGCGACTGGTTGCACGGAAAACCTGCAGTGTCTCGGCCCTTTATGGCACATGATTGCCCACCCCTGAGTTAACACTTAGACTAGGCTCGTGTGTAGGGATGGGTATCGGGAACCGGTTCCTTTTGGGTATCATTAAGAAATGATTCGATCCACCAACATCAATAACCTTTTTACGTAACGATTCCCTTATCGGTCCTTCAGAGTGGCCGTTGTTCTTGGGGGTGTTTGTCAGGAAAATTATAATTTCTCTACAATGATTACAGACCCTGCAGCGGGTCTGTAATCAACTTTTCTACAGCGCGGCTTTGCTTTGAACCTTGAACCAATTGAAGCAGTGATTCACAGATTGAAGCAGTGCTTCGATCATTGCTTCGTTGATTTTTTTTTTTTTTTTTTGCTTTCCCCCGCTAAAATCCTAAAGAGCATATGGCTGTGAGTATTATTTGCCTTTTTTATGTTAAACCGACCTGTTATGGTCTTCTGAAACAGTTGATAGATGTATTTTATAACTTAAAAACGGGACCGATGCTAACACATTAGCATGTCTATGGCATTTTCAATGTTAAAAGTTAGCATTAAGCAGTTGCTATCAAGCATTTGTTGGTGTAAAAGAGTCAAATGTATTACAAATTGTAATATTTTTTAAAATTTATTTTTGTTTATATATTAATAATAATAGCAAACACAACAATAGTAATAATAATCTAATGATTATATACAATTTTAGAGAAAGAGACAAAAAGAACCTGAATAAAAATACAACATAAAATATAAAACCAACTAACAATGAACATACATAAATAAATACATACATACATACAGAAATAAATGTTTCCTGTGAACACCGAGTGACTCTTACACCTCTATTTCATCCCTGTCTTATTTAAGTTTAATGACAGTTTGTTTCGGTCAAACCATATTTTCAATGTGTTAATTTCTTCAGCCTACAGAACTATCCGACAAGTTAGAAAACTGACCCTCCTTTCCTGTGCACCAACAGCATTTCCTGTATAATCGTTTTGTGAATTGTTCTGTAATTTATGTCTGTAGCATGGCCCAAGCAGAGGGTCACCCCTTTGAGTCTGGTCTGCTTGAAGTTTCTTCCTCAAAGGGAGTTTTTCCTTAACACTGTTGTTCTAGGGGTTAGTAAGATTAGACCTTACTTGTGTGAAGCACCTTGAGGCAACTCTGTTGTGATTTGGTGCTATATTTGGCGCTAAATTAAAATAAATTGAAATTGAAAAGGGTGTGAATACTTATGTACACATGACCTTAGTTTTTTACATTTTCAATAAATTTACAAAAATGTCAAAAAAAAACTTTTTCATGTTGTCATTATGGGGTATTGTGAGCAGAGGTTTGAATAAATTAATTTACTCTGCTTTGGAATAAGGCTGTAAGTTAACAAAATGTGGAAAAAGTGAAGCGCTGTGAATACTTTGCAGGTTCACTGCATCCTTCAAGGAACACTATGTTCTTGTAATGGGTAAGAACACATTCTGTATTTAGCCAGTTTAACTCACATTTAATATGCACAGACAGGCATGTGGTGCTAAATAGCGTGCTTTTCTGCTTCATCGGTGCAATCTTTAGCCCAGAGCCTCTGCCTGCTCGTCTGCCCACCTAATGCCGAGAGTGGAGCAGCCTGCTGTGCAGTGAGTCTCTCACTACACACTGATTACTGTGGTGTCAAATGTAATTCAACATCTTTTATTAATATGCCAAAGGCTTCCATGCTCACTCGGTTGAATACATTTATTGTAAGTAGACACTGTATGTGCATTTGAATAAGTACCTACACGCACCTTTTGTGCTTCTGCTCTGTCTTCCAGGTTGTGCTTTTGTCAAATTCTCCACACATGCTGAGGCTCAGTCTGCAATCAGCACCCTCCATGGCAGCCAGACCATGCCAGTGAGTACAGAGCCCACCTCACATATGAAAACATTAATGCACGCAAACCACGAGGGGCACAATGACACACTGTGGCAGAGGACATTATAATATGAATATCTAATGATATACATCATGAAGCGAAAATATGGAATATAATGGGAAAAGCTGGCTTCTCTGATTGTCCGACGGCACTCTATTGCTGTAATAAGAATAGTACATGTGATTAAGATCAGACTTGAAGGGTAGCTTGTGTTCAATTCCCCCGTCAGACAGGGAACTCGCTGAGGTGCGCTTGAGAAAGGTTCTTTATCGTGAAGTTGCTCCTGGCGTACAGTAGAGGCTTTGCACTCAGCATCCTGACGTTAGTGCATTTGAATCGGATGCATTGATGTGAATCACTCAACGCCTCTGCAAAAGATGGAAAACAACAATATAATTACACTCAATTTAATAGAATTAATAAATGGTTGCACTCTATGTTTGACAAAGTCTTTAATATAGCAATAAGTGTCAGTCGAACTTCTGGGAATTTTACCAAAACTGCAACTTTTTTCTTGTTGCAGGGAGTTGTACAATGGCTAATAGAGGCTATAACATTTCCCTAATAGAACAATCCTAGCAAATGCAAAAATCAATTACAAATGAAAAAACTTGCATTTTTCAACATCAGGTAATTGCAGCAAAAACATCTTGCAAATTGCAAAAAAAAAATGTTTGCAAACTGAGGTAACTTTTTTTTTTTAAGGAGCGTGGGCAGATGCTGGAGGAGGGATGTTCCAAATTGCAAATATGATGGGTTGTAAAATTGCACTGGACAAGAATACTGGAGCACAGACTTATTAGATGGTCCATTCGTACTTTCAACCACAGCATCATATATTATCTCAGAAAATCTGTAATAAAATGCTCAGAAAGGACAAACATCATCAAATCTGCAGCAGCTAGCATCCACTGCTAGTGGCAGCGGCCTCACTTAGCAGGACAATTTATTTAATTTAATATTTTTTAACTAGGTTAGTCCCATTGTGATCGAGACCTCTTTTGAAAGGAAGACTCAGACAATTATAGTTTCCAATCCACCTAACCTGCATATCTTTAAATGTGAGAGGAAACCCACACAAACAGAACAGAACAGAACATGCAAACTCCACACAGAAAGACCACAGGTGGGAATCGAACCCATGACCTTCGTGCTATGAGGCAACAGTGCAAACCACTAAGCCGCCGTGCTGCCACGGAATCACAAAACCATCACTCAAAGCAACCTTGCCCTAATTATTTATAACTGTATGGCTTCAAATCGCTTAAAATGGCGAGGCATGAAAAAATAAATTCACCCCTACACAGTTATTATGAACGGGTGAATATGTAAATATATAGCGATCAAAACTGTGTTTAATTCTGCTCTAAAGCTGGCAAATTTAACATGGTGGTTGTTCATGAGTGACTCCCTTTTGGAGCCTCAAGTGGCCATTCATGGAACTGCATGATTTGGCACTTCTGTGTTGGCTTCATTTTTCAAACATTAGAAAAGTAAACAGGTAAAACCAGAAGGAGGCTTGTGTCACTTTCACGAGGTACTTTAAAAAATGTAATTCCAGATCAAAACCATTTAGAATGATAATTAATTTTTAGGCATGTCATAAATCAGTAGTTCTGCTTGCATAATCACTGACTGTAACTCCAGTGTGAGATTACATTTGCTTGTTGTGTAAGCACACTTTGCCCTCTCTCTTCGCTCAATATTGGTATTACTACCTTCGGTGCTCGGCTCATTTGTATGTGTCTTGTGTTTGAGCATGGTCCCTGTATAGCCACTGGTATCAAAATAAAAGCTACTTACTCCTCCGCAAATCTGAATAGAGCTATTCTGTGTGAAATCTGGCGACCGCGCACCTATCCTGTGTTGAACAGTGGACCGTTGTCTATGTTTTCTCCTCATTTTTGTTTCAGGAACCCTGAACTCTCTCCAACCCCATCTCACGGGTGTTGTGTGTCACTGTGCCAGTTTATTATTAATAGGGTTCCAATGTGTGGCTGAAGATGGGAAAACAGACAGAACCACCAGAAGCCAGCTGTGCCATTTTGGCAAAGCCTCCAAGTCAATCTAAGTGCAAATGACTGCAAGTCATGAGGAAAAACTCTGGATGTCCATTCTCCACAAACACACTCCTTCTCCACCGCTCCATCCATCTGTCTGTGCTCGCTCTCTGCCCGTGCTCATCTCTCTTTGGCAGCCTCTCGGGATATTAAGCAATAGACTTGTTTACTCCACCTTTCTCCACACTGGTTGAATTATTCATCTAACTATAAGCAGGGGGCCAACGGGAGGGGAGGAAGAGTTGCATAGAAAGAGACATAGAGAATGAATGGACAGGATTTATACCTCCTGCTCTGGTAAATTGATTATAGAAATCTGATCAGCATCTCATATCCTGTGGCGGGTGGAGGAGAGGGTGCAGTGCGTCTTTGTCCATGAGATTTGTGGACTACCGGTGGACAATTACGCTTCAGCAGGGCAGTGCCATTTGGGGTGAAGTGTCCATTTCCATCAATCTAGGGAAGACCCTAAAAAAATGAACCATCCATCCAGTGAACGTAATTAAGTTCATGTTGATTACAGCAGAGTTGCACAAAGAAATCAGAAACTCTTCTGTGTGAGCTCTGAAAGTCAAGGAAAATAAAAACGGCTCATTGAATTGGATTCAAAATTCAGTTTATTTCTTTCAATTACAACATAAGTCACAACAAGGCACAACAAACGGGCAAGATTTAAACCTTACCCAACCCTTGAGGAAGTACACTGGCAACAGCAGTATAAGGAAAAACTTCTTTGTACATTTTATTGGTTTATGTTCTCCACTCAGATTGCATTAGCCAATCACAGATTAGCCTTTCTGTCCATCATTTACCTGTAATTTGGCATGCTTGGCACCAGAAAGTTATGTTGGATCCAAAGGGATCCAAAAAGGCTAGGACCAAAAGTTATATTGGATCGGTTCCCACTGACCAGTAGCGTTAGAGCTTACTGCCAAGAGCTAACCAATCAGAGCGCGGCATACAATTATTCATGAGATGACATCACTAATGACGTAGCGAGGTCAGGAACTTGCTGACAGACGCAGGTTGAAAAAATGGCAACAAACATGTCAACAACAGCAGAAAATTGTCTGCCAGCGAGGTTTGCTGAGTTCACAGAGGAGGAACTGGTGGAAATATTGAACTCCAAGGATGCCAAAAACACTAAGAAGGTAGACGAGCACGCTACTGACATTTTAGAAGCATTTATATGCTGTTCACAACAAAATAAATTGATCTAATTTACTTGACTCTTTGTTGTTTGCTTAATTTGGGAGGGGGGTGGAGAACATAACAATTGATGGATGGCAAGTCGTCCAACATGGAGAAATATTTCTCTATGTTGGACTCCTTACCATCCATTATTTGTATAATATAATGTAGAAAGAAATGCCACGCAGGACAGATGCAGTGGGGTGACCATCTGCTTTGCCCATACTAATAAAATAAAACAAAACAACAAAACTAGAGTTCGCTCCAAGAGCATATACCACTGCCAACTCTTTACACATATCTCTGTAACTATTCAAGACAAATGATAGTAGAAAAATGCAAAACTGTAAATCTGATTTTCTTGAAACTTGTTGAAATGGTAGAATATGGGCCAAAAAAAAAAAAACCAAACAAACAAAAAAAACAGTTTGTTAATATCTACTTCATTATTTGAGCAATTCATAAAAATTGTGAAAATGTCTTACCTCACAATGTCAAACAAAGGGGAAAAACTGAATTGATCTGTCCCCTTAACAGTAGTTTGGGTACTTTTGAATAACAGTACTTATTCAAAAGAATAATGCAAAATTGTCTAAACATGCTGTGATATTTAGACAAATGGAGTCCAATGATCAAAATGGCTATTGGCCGACGGTCCCAATAAAATGAACTAGATTTGGTGAGCCAGTATTTGTATTGAGGTCAGAGGAGCCATTAAATGGAACATTCTCCAGTTTTCACTCAAACCCTAATACCTTATATAAGTTATGGGGTTTTTTTTTACTACTGTGGGAGGTACTATGTTTCTAAAGTAACTTATGTAGTGGGAAGATGTGATAATATGTGTTTTAGGATGTTTTGAAATTATCACTTGTGGATAATTTTACCTTGAATAATGGGGGCACCACCTATGACTGAATGATATTATAACAAGGTTATAATATCACTGATTTTAGGGTCAGTCAATAGGAAATAAATCAGTCTCTAATCTTACAGTAGTAACTTCAACAGGTCAAGTCCGACCCCCTCTGTAAAACCATACAAAATCACAGACAACTTCATGCATTTAAAACATTTATTTAACTCATTCAGGAGTTAAATAACGTGACATATCACAGTAAGCAATTTGATGATGACGAAGTTCAATGAGCAATGATTATATGATGTTTATGTCGTTTGGTTTAGATGCGGGAATTTAAGAATGAATTTTGTCCCAATCAGCAGGGAACTTACTTTGGTATTTTTTGACGTAAGATATTGTTAATGACAGGGAATAGAGTTAAATAAAGCCACTCTGTTTTTATCTGACACCGTAGCCCGGTCTTACTTGGATGCGCTGTGCAGATAAGTCTCCGTGAGGTCAGATTTTGGGAATCGCCTCATTTTCAGTCGATGATCCGTCTGTCACCACAGCTGCTTCAGGGACCTTGACAAAGAGACTCTGCCGGTCACCGCACCCGGTTTCATTGGTTACTGGGAATGCTTTCTGTTGTTAGGCTGTGACTTGCGGCAGCAGTTCAAATCTTTGCATGATTCGGCTGACCTGGATGTTTTTATCTCTGCAGTGCTTGTCGTCTGGGATCGTCAGAATAAGGGTTTGAGTGTCTTTATTCTCTATTCACCAAAAATCAAAAATTCGTCTTTCGTCGTCGTCTTTGGAAGCCAGGTCAGATCAAAACTCAAAACAAAAACAGTCGACTTTGTAAGAAAAATTTTCACAAGCGGAATTTGGAGTTTAAGAAGAAAAAGGTTTTAATTTGAAAAATCGTAAAAGGAACTTAAATGTGCCGGCACGTTTAACTTACAAAAGTTGAGCAAAAGTTAGGTAGAAAAAAAGGAAAAAGTGGTTTCTTGTTGGCAGTACAAACAAGAAATAAATTTACACAACACGTTGCAGTCAAAGGGTCATAAAGATTTGGACGGCTAGGCAATGTCTCGAGACCCAAAAAAAGATGAAGAGAAGCGCTAAGAAGGGTAAGAGTGAAGAGAGCACATTCCCAGGGGGTGCATGCTTTTAAAGGGTTAAAAGCTCCACCCCCAAATAATTCTGGGTACTGTAGTTTTTCTCTGCATTTCTTTGTCTAGTTTTATAATAAATCAGTATCTGCTATCTTAACTTCCCACTCAAAAACCAAGCAAGTACTGTATTATAAAACTCTAGTAAACAATTTCCTTCGAACTACCACACAACACAATTATATATATGAAAAAGCACATTTGATAACTTTCTACAATCTATGATCAGAGCAGAAATGCAGGATCTTTATGAATTCCATGTGTGAGATTAAATGATCAGGGTTAGTTCTTTTGTTTTCCTTTTTCTTTGTTTTCTGGTTACAACACAAAGTACAACTTTTTAAATGTGGTTACACTTTATAATACTGTACAAGTTAGTTACATGCCCTTCCCCAATTTGTCCACAAAGGGTCACTCTTGCTCCACGGACCTGGGAAGGCTGGTTTTTGGATTTCATCATAAAACATGAAATCTGTTAATCTGCAGCCGATTTTGACCAGAGAAACTTCATTGTGATCGCAACGTTGAGGGTAGTCTTTCTGTTGTATGGTTTTATAGGAATTGTGCTGTAAATACATAGTTCTAGGACTTTTTGGGGACATATATGTCTTCCTGTGGTCTGTTTTTAGATGAGAAAGGAGTTGGAGCCATCTGGCTTTGGATCCTGATAAGAACTCAACTCCTCAGTAAGGAAAGCACTTTGGGGGAGTCTTAAATCCTGGTAGGGGGCGGTTTTATGACACCTGGCCATCCTGTGTTATCCTCAGGAAAGCCTCCTTTTGACAACTCGATATATCCCAGCTCTTTGAGATATATTGGGTTTCTCTGAAGACAGATTTTATGCCTTTTGCTTAATGCAAACTTAAGGCGGGCTTACACTGTGCGTGTTTTGGCCCTTTTTCAGCCAATTTTCACTCGTGTGAGAATTTTTTGGATCACGCCGAGTTTCAGCTTAATCGTGCATCCTGCATTGTGCAGTCTACATGGAATAATGAGCTGTGTTTAACATCTCACGACCACCTCCCGATCGTCGTGACTCATGAGGGTTCCGCGCTGTTGAAGCAGCGCTACAAGCGTCTATGCGCTGATTACCTCACCACTGTCTATGAGCAAACACCGGAGAGAAAGTCTTGTGTTTTTTTTGGTTTTTTGTTTTTTTGTTTTGTTTTTTTTTTTTTTTTGCATTCCCTCGCAATAACCTAATATCATATTAAAGTTCATGCCTATCAGCATGCACAGTGAGTGGAATCAAGTGGGGAGAGACTGAACATATATGCGCGCGCGCACACACACAAAGCAGACAACAGGATTTACGACAGATGAGGGAGTAAGTTGCTACACCTTACCCAGCTGTAAGACTCCGTATGAAATATAGTTTATTTATACAACAGTGTAAGTAGCAACACCTGTTATGAATGTTTATGTTTTCTTTTTACTGTCCTCTCATGAATCATGTTGCTGTCTGATGTGTGTGCGCACACGCACGCATATGCGTTCAGTCTCCCCTCACCTGATTTTACTCACTGTGCGTGCTGATAGGCATGAAATAATTTTTTTTAAAGAAAAAAAATTGCTTCTGTTATGTTTTGCTTCTGGAAACACGAGCCGGACGTGTGTTTTTTGAATGTACATTGTGAGCAGTGAGATCACATCAACGCATCGGGCCGTACAGTGTGAGACCATGAATCATGCGTTCTGAACTTTTAAACCGTGCGGTTTTGTCACACAGTTTGAGCTGGAGCCAAGTACAACAATTGAAAATATCGTACAGTGTATGCCCAACCTTAGGAGGTTGAATGGCGACTGCAGGCTTCTCGCTACACTTATATGTTAAAAAAACACTATAATATGATCTATGGTACATCTACATGAATGACAAAGTGCTCCTTTGAACATAATGAAGTAGTGTGATTCACACCCTGAAGCAGCGGCAGAAGAGGAAGAAGCTCCGAATGAGTAAATTGTTCTTTCTTTAAGAAGGAGTAAATTTAAGAAATCATGTTCTCAAACTGAAATACCATGCTGTGAAATAAAAAGAGGAAATATATCTTTTTTACTAGTCAGAACAGCAATTGTTTGGACTGTGACAACAGGAAAAGCAACAGCAAGTCAGCTAAGCTAAGGAAAGTAAATTAGCTTTTACATTTTTTGTAGTATAAATAAATAATGCATCAAATTTTTAAAACGTTCATTACATTACGTTTGCCTCAGCTATGATTGTCTGTTCAGTAGCCACAAGAAGCAGTTACTTGTGTATTGTGCCTAACATCCATCTCACTCTGTACTCAGCAGCTTCTTTTCTCACACAAACCACCTACATTTTTGACATTTTCTCCTCCTGCCTGATGGCCCCATACTCAGCTTCCTTCTCCCTATATACCCTGTGCCTCTTCCCTGCACATGTCCAAACTGCAAGAATCTCTGTTTCCAAACTGCCCTTCCTGCAATGTCCCTCTTTCAGTACATCCTCATTCCTAATCCTGTCCATCATCATCACTTCCAAAGAAACCTGCAGCCCCGTGTTTTGCTTTAACACTACCGTCTCGAAGCGAAGCACAACATAACTAGTATTACTTCTGCCTCAGAAACTTTTTCTTTCACTCTTGCAAATATAGTTTTCATCATAAATCACTCCTGCAACTCTTCTTCACCTGGTCTACCCTGCCTGAACTCTCTTATCTTTTTCTACCACACTCTCCATTACTTTAAACTGTTGACCCAAGTACAGTACCAGTCAAATGTTTGAGCACACTTTCCCACTGGTACTGTACTTAAACCTATCTACTTTCACCACCAGTACTCTATGCATCCTCACTAAAACACCATACTCACCCTCATTTCCACACAGATTCTTTCCTCCTGAGTTTCATTCCCCTTCTCTTCAGAGTGTATCTCCACCTCTCTAGGCTCAACTCAACGTGCTCTCTACTCTCACTACAGATCACAGTATCATCTCTAAACATCATAGTCTATGGAATCTGTCTGATCCTGTCCATCAACCTGCCCATCATCATTGCAAATAAGAAAGGGCTCAGAGCAATTCTTGATGGAATCCCACCTCTACCTTGAATGCATCTGTCACTTCTACTGCACATCTCACTGCTGTCACACTGTCCTTGTACATTTCTTGCACCACACTCACATACTTCTCTCCCACTCCAGACATTTTTGCACAATACCAAAACCTTTCTCTTGGCACCCTGTCATCAGCTTTCTCTAAATCCACAAACACACAGTGCAACTACTTCTGGGCTTCTCTATACTTCTTCATCAGTACTCTCAACGCAACCATTGCATCTATGGTGCTCTTTCTCAGCATGAAACAATATTGCTGCTCACAGCTCTTCACCTGCCTTAACTGCATGCTGTTGTTAATCACCCTTATGTCTCTGTACTTACTGAAGGTCTGCATAACATTATTGTTCTTAAAAATCTGCATTTGTCCAACCCTGGTTAAGAATTCCACTGCCATCTCTCCTAAATTTCTCCATGCTGCCATTGCTGTGTCATCTGGACCAACTGCGTTTCCACTCTGCATTATCTCCATAATTGTCCTTCATTCACCCTTTCCAATCATCACACAAAAAAATTAAAAAACTGCCAAAAAAGTGTTACAGAATAGATTTTTTTACAACCATTCTAATTTGCAGTGTAGCACATCTGCAATGTCTGTCTCACTTAATGTTGAAAGTAACTATACAGGATGTGTGTTCCTCTCTCCTGACATTGCTACTGTTCAGTCTTTTCTCTCTGGGGTCCGAGGGCATTTTTTGGACAGTTCACTCACCTGGCATAAATGTTTTAAAGTTTTTCAAGTTTTATGTCTCTTTTTTTCAGGACAACCTGTACTTTCAATATATATATATATATATATATATATATATATATATATATATATATATATATATATATATATAGTTATGTTTTATACGTGTGGTAAAGGTTTACAATCAGAAATAAGAAAGGAAAAAGTAAAGCTGGAAATAATTTTCCACACACATTTATTCAAAACACACAGCAAACTATAATAGACAACTGTTTTGACACTTTATAAAGGTAATTTGGGCTCTTGTGTAAAAGACTGTACAACAAAAAGGTTCAAACAATAAACACAAATGCACATTTTGAACAATATATACAAAATGGTCTATGTGTTTTGTTTGTCTTCATCTCAAAGCAATTTCTGTCTGCTATTACACAAAGGTCACATCACAAACTTCTTCTATGAAGTTAACTGTGTGTTTGTTCTCTCCTGCTCTGAAAGCAACATTCACACTTCGAGGCTTATTCACAGTTTGAGGAGCGGCTCCTCTCCCCTGGCTCCATTGATATGGTAAACAGTGCTTTACCCCGGAGCGAGAGAGCTTGCCACAGGCTTATCCAGTAATATTCACTGGAAAACTAGTCGAGCAATCCTGATACTCACACACTCTGTTTGAGCATGTGAGATTGTATGAGAGGCCCTCCATCTGCTCTGTCTGCTCACTTTCACCTTCGCTGTGTGTAATGGCGCAGGGCGCATTGAAGCAGCCAGGGGGCTATTGAAACAGGCCAATTAGTAACACATCACTCCTAAAAACAATCTTTGGTGTGTCACGTGAGGTGAATCTGCCCTATGATTAGATTTTGAAAAACCATGTCACAGTGAACCAATTCCGACTGGACACTCACATTGCGCACGTCATCACACAACTTCTATGAGGAGTACAAAGATGGTGGACGGTGGCTCGAAAGTCTGAGGAGTTAACTTTTCAGCAAAAAAAAGTAAGTTTCTATCTCATATCATTAAAAAGTTATTTATAATTTAGTAAAGCTCGGTCTCAGCCATCGTATACGACGACGTCGGCCCCAGAGGTTTAACATCACAGTGGGACAAAGGATCCTGTTGGATAGCAGTTATGGAAACTTACATGGAATCACATTTATTATTTTTGTTAGCTGTTTGGTCCTCGACAGCACTTTTTTGTTGTTGTTAAAAATGAACAGTTTAGGAGAACCTAAAATGTCATCATTTCAGGCTTCTGTTTAATGTCACGCACTCTGCCCTCACATGTATGTTAATGATAAATGTTTGGAGAGTTTATTGGGGACAGTAGCTGTAAATATCCTATCCTACAGGAGTGGCAGAATTTGCTATTTGCAACAACACAAACATGTTGTGTAAAACCTAAACTTGGCCATTGTAGTTTTGTGGTTAAGATGCTGTTTCCCTCTTCCTTGTTTCATGTGATGTTCTAAAATTTCAGCTTAGTTTTCTGAAATAAAAAGCTGCTAACTATATGTGATATTTTGAATCAAATAAAAGAGTTAAGATAACTTAACACATATTCACTTTTAAAAATGACAACAAAGTGATGTCATTTTTTCAAGGCCGATAACAATACAGATTATTACTAATGTAGGAGATGACCAATATTTCAAACTGATATTTCCTGCAGTAAAAATGGCTTTAAAAATGGCCGATACCAATAACCATAAAAATTTTGAATATCAGCAGAGATAACTGGTCAGACCAATAATTGGTCAACCATTATTTAAAATACAGTAGTTCTTTTTGATGGCCTCTTGCAGTTTCTAAGACTTTCTGGTGCTGTTTAATTAAATTTATTGCTATGGTTTAATTAGGTTCACTTTATTACAAAGAGATCAGCTGTCTTTGTGTTGGCACGTACCGCCCAATATATCCACAAATTAATCAAGTTTTCAATTTATTCTGTTTTTGAAAATGAGGTGTGTGGCTTGATAATGTCAATTTAAACTTGGCATTCTATTGATGTGTAGATGAAGAAAAAATATATATTTAAAATAATAATAATAAAACATTGCTGGCGTTGTTGATAGAAAACCTGCTGACTCTATAGCTTGCAGAAGTTTGCTGGGGCTTCCAACAAACTGTTCCAAAATATTAGCATTGATGTCTTCATGGGCATGCACATGCAGGCATGAATGCACATTCATGCCTACGTAAACATACACAAGCAGAAGCGCTGCCTGGCCGAGACACTTACTCGAGCACATTCTCTTCTCTTTCCGTTTCACTGTCACATGCTTGTACAGCCAGAGTCTGGGGTCAGAGACTGTCTGACTGATCTTATTTTCCAGCTCACAGGAATAGAGCTGAATACATTTGTGTTATTCATGCTGAGGGCGAATGGTCATTTCCTACGGCGGAGAGGAGACAGCGAGTATGCACCAACAGGCCACTCTAATCTGCCCAACATACATATATGCATGAAACCATCATTGGAAATCCATTCTCCTTTCCAGTACTCCAAGGAATACTACCAGCAGATTCAGGCTGAGTTAATGGTGATCACTCTGGGTTCTTCTGACTCTTGCAGTCTATCAGTCCTTTACATTTTGGCTGTCACTCTCAGATGTTGTCCAGGTTTACTTTACAGTCATCAACAACAGTCCAAATGATGGTCTTCAATCACCGTTTTGCAACCGCTTATGCAATAATTGTCAACATTGTAGTACTTATGACAATACTTGGTGGCCAATGCATAATTAGGTCACCCACTACTGTAGTAAATACTCGTCAGGTCAGCTCTGGGAGCGTGCGGCAGTATCACATGCTGCCTCATCCACCACACCATGGAACTCCCCTGGATCATGGATAGTGATCACCCAAGCAGATAACCATTAAATCGCCACTTATTGAAAGTAGCCATCTGTCTGCCACAGCCAGCTGAAATGTAGGCATCCTCTTGGCCATATCCAGTTTCTGAGGTCTTCAACTCTAACTGCATGTTGGACCATTCCCAGAAAACCCTATGGCCAAAATGTTGTAGCTGATGTTCTCTCATCATCACGAGTGACACTCTGCTCTTCACCCAAGTCTCACTACAAAATCATTCACACACAAACTCATTCCAGGAGTACCCAAAGATGCTCTAAGAGACTGAGCACAAACTTTCTCATCTTCGGCCACTGTTGAGTGTTTAAGTCTTGCAACTATATGATAAAGCAGGAAGCATCAGGACCCAAAAGACTTGGACATCCATTCTCTTGCAAACATATCCGCATCGCCAAATACCTCTGTCCAGCAACCTCATGACTCCATAAGTTCTTCCCAGGTGTCTGTCAACGTCAAAGGTTGAAGACCCAGAGACACGAACATCACTGTCTACATTAGAGAATCTCTTTAAAGGTTTGATACGTTCACTAGACACAGATGGCCAACTCCAGGAAGTCATTGAAACTGTCAATACCCAGGACAGTCATAAACTGAGATGCTCACACTCCTCATTCACCTTCTTAAGTGCTGTGATCAGGGCAACCACTGATTCTGCAACAACCACATCATCCACAAAGTCAAGGTCAGTAAACCTTTACTTAGTGCCAAATGTGCAGAAGCTGCTGTTCTCCATAACACTATCCAAACAGTGCAGGAGCCAGAACACATCACTAACAACCTCCAGAATTCACAGACTCTGACTCGGGTCTCCATAGCGCTTACAGTAACTGTGTATGATGCCCAGGAACTTGTTGGAAACCCTGTGAATTTTCAGGATGTGCCACAGAGCAGCCTGCTCAGCTGATCTTTTGTGAAAATCCACATAAAAGAAGCACTGCTGATATAAATCTTCGTGACGTAACTAATTCCTCCTTTGATGAATACAAGGTTCTGTTTATGGAGTCCGACTCACATAATACGAGGTCTGTCAATAAAGTAACGGTCCTTTTTATTTTTTTTTTAAACTATATGGATTTGATTCATATGTTTTTACGTCAGACAAGCTTGAACCCTCGTGCGCATGCGTGAGTTTTTCCACGCCTGTCGGTGACATCATTCGCCTGTGAGCACGCCTTGTGGAAGGAGTGATCCCGCCCCCTCGTCAGATTTTCATTGTCTGGAAATGGCGGAATGATTTGGACTTTTTTTTCATCAGAATTTTTTCAGAAGCTGTTAGAGACTGGCACCTGGAAACCATTTGAAAAATTTATCTGGCTTTCGGTGAAAATTTTGCGGGCTTCACAGAGAATAAGGAGTGTTACTACAGCTTTAAGGACGGCTTTAAGGATGGCTTTAAGGACGGCTTTAAGGACGCTCGGCGCGCCGCGCTCTGAGCTGCGACGACAAGGCAGAAAACGCCAGATCATTTCTAAGCTGATGGCTCTGTGGATACGAGACCATCGTGTGCACTTTCTCTGGTTATCACAAGAGCTGGACATCAGCCATTTTCTGGCAGATTTCACTTTTAACAAGAGATTTTGTCATGGAAAGCCGCGCGGAGGCTTCGTGCGTAACGACCGATTCGCTGTTTGAGCGAGACAAAGGAACATCTCCGTTTTGGCGTGTCAGAGGACAAGTTAGGACAAGCCCAGCTCTCCACAATTTCTCTGATACTTACTGGACTGGTAAGCATTGAAAGCCGAGATAGGCATGTCGCGCCGAACGTCCTTAAAGCCATCCTTAAAGCTGTAGTAACACTCCTTATTCTCTGTGAAGCCCGTAAAATTTTCACCGAAAGCCAGATACATTTTTCAAATGGTTTCCAGGTGCCAGTCTCTAACAGCTTCTAAAAAAATTCTGATGGAAAAAAAGTCCAAATCATTCCGCCATTTCCAGACAATGAAAATCCGACGAGGGGGCAGGACCACTCCTTCCCAAGGCGTGCTCACAGGCGAATGATGTCACTGACAGGCGTGGAAAAACTCACGCATGCGCACGAGGGTTCAAGCTTGGCTGATGTAAAAACATATGAATGAAATCCATATAGTTTTTGAAAAAAATAAAAAGGACCGTTACTTTATTGACAGACCTCGTACTTTCATCATAATTATTACAATCAATCAATCAAACAATTTTATTTATATAGCGCCAGATCACAACAAACAGTTGCCCCAAGGCGCTTTAGAAGAAGAAATAGAACAATAAAAGGAGAGAACAAAAAGAACAATAGAAGGAGAAAATGGGCAGACCCTCACAAAATTTGTTATGGTGCAATACGGGCAACAAAGAGAATAGATTACCAAGAGACGACACTCTGATGCAGTTTAGACAACAGCCACTGGCGGCACTGTGGCACTGGCCGCCATCTTGGACTGCTGATGATAACATCAGTATTCACAACAGTGTAATTTAACATACATTTTTTTGTCTTGATGTATCATTATTGGCATTTATTCTCATCGTGAGCAGGATACTGAGGACACGATGGAGAGCTGTGGTGAACACTGGAACCATTGTGACTAATAAACTAATTACAGAAAAGACTTTCAGCTCTTAAAATAAGTGACTGATTTTGTACTTCTTGGCAGCTGAGAAACACTCCTGGACCAAACACAAAGGAATGTCTTTAAAAATGCTGTGGTTATTCACACGCAATTCTACTAGAAATTAAAATACTTTCAAACATCTTATGTGAATAAGTTTTCATCAAGCTGTGATTTTTATTTAGAGAGAAACAACCTCAGCAGGTAAGATTGAAAAACTTAATTTACTCTGTGTGCTGCCAACAGGTCTGCTTCACATGATACAGACCTAGTTGTTGTTCATTTAAAAAAATTAATTAATAGAGGTTCTGACGGTAAGCCTTCCTGTTCGCTAGCCAGGGATTTGTTTAGAATGGAAAGAGAGACATTAACAGTGTTGGGTTTGGACAAAAATATGAACTGTAGCTTGGAAAACTTGCACTGTAATGACCAACATGAAGCAACGCAAATGCAAAGCAAAGCCACCTTGACGCACAAATTTTGGCTCCGCACTGCCTCGGAATTTGTTGTGCCATTGTGTGTCATTAGATGGTACCCTTGAAAGGCCACCTCAACACTTGCACAAATTTGATCCCTGCACTAGCATGCAATTTTGCGTGCCAATGAGTAAACCTGTTGTGAACTTTGCATAAACTGTGCGATGCCCTGCGCGCAATGACATGCACTTTTGTGCAATGTTCACAACTAGTTCATGCAAGTGGCATGAAATTCATGCAGTGCCAGAAATCCTTAAAATTTGAAAACTTTTTTGCACACTAGCACGCAGCCTCACGCACAGTTTACACACAGTTTACGATGAGTTTACTCGCGGGGATCAAATACGTAAAGTGTCAAGGTGGCTTTAAGTGTAATTTCCAAAGTAGACTTTGATTTCTGAGGAAAGGTCACAATGCTGTCAGTAGAACCAGTGGTGGACACAGCTAACCAAAAAGTTAGCTGACTGAAAAGTTATCTTTTATAAAGCTAAATTGATAAACCACCCAAAAATTTATCAGAAGCTACAGATAACCGATAACTTTCAGTATTATCTCCAGTAAACTTACAACTACTAACAAGCTGATTTTGAGTTTTAACACAACAATCGCTTCTGGTAGCATCAAAGATGACCACAGACCCAAACAATGAGTCAGCACATCTATCTTTGTGCACCCTGCCCACTGCTGGAAGCTGCTGTTTACTACATAGCTTGCAGCAATGAAACATTTGAGAGGAGCAGCAAAGCTCAGGTCTCTACTCAATAGCAGTGTCGCCGTGCGGTGGTCTTGGAAAATAAAGCAGTTCTGACTAATGGTTTGATCTCTAAATAAAATGAATACCAATAGAATAACTCCATTAATGTCAATTCTGTCATTTGTACAAAGTTAAAATATAACACATATCTTTTAATTTTAAATAATGCACTAAATCTGAAGTTTTGTAACAAAAACAGACAAATGCAAAAGGGATTATGGGTAAATGAGCCTCCACTGACACTGTTTGGTTGACTCATTCTTTCTATGTAAAAACCAACACATTAATGTGACATGACGTGTGTTGGTATTTAAATGTGCTTTTGTAAAATATGACATTTTATTTATATATATATAAAAAATAAGCCATTTGCAAAAGCCAACTAAGTCAAGTTGTGATGTGAATGGTAATGACCTGGTTTGGTCTTTGTGGTTGCCATCTGATATCAAAGGTGGTTCCAAGATGTTGTGGATGCAGTAATGTGCTGCACCAGTGCATGTTGCCAGACCTGCAGTACAGTGCACACAGCTTTACCAGTCATATTGCTGGCATGCTTACAACTCCATCTCCAACACATGTTCACCTATAGCACATCATTTGCACACATGACCAACTCTAACGTTAGTCCTGCAACCCAAATTTCAAATAGGCGTCCTGGAACAGAATTTGGCAAAGACACATGGTGTACAAGTCAGCTATAAAGACATGTAGAGTTTTCTAAATGCCTGGGTTCAGGTTGTTTCAGGAGACAAAAGGACAGGAATAGAAACAGTGAAGAAGGCTGATGGAGGGTTAAGATGAGAACAAAGATAAGCAAATGAGGCAGAAGTTTACAGAATAGAAAGAGGTGGATGATGGAAGAGCAGTTACAAACAAATTTGGTTTTCAAGGTGATGGATGGCCTTTGTTAAATCAGACACATTGCTGTTTTAACAAACAGCAAACAGGGTTTCCTTTTTCACAATAATACATACAAAAACATTTTGAGTGATTATAGCGTGACGAAGCATTCTGATTATTTAAGGCGTAGTTATGCTATACTGAACATTCATTCATTCTCTATACCTGCTTACCCCAATCAAGGGTAACTGGACCCAATCCCAGCAGTCACAAGGCAAGAGGCGAGGTACATCCTGGACAAGACGAAGGCCTATTGCAAGGCCACATACAGACGGATAAACTCAGTCACACTCACATGCACACTTAGGGACAATTTAGAATTTCCAATCCATCTAACATACATGTCTTTGAAAGTGGGAAGAAGCTGGAGAACCTGGGAGGAACCCACGCACACACTCACTGTGAGGCACCAGTGCTAACCACTGATCCACTGGGCCACCTGAGAAGGAGCAATGGTTGATAATTGTATATTGATGAGTAGCATCTTGTGGCATCCAAAACAACATGGAACAGTTTTTGCCATGGGGGGGTCCCGGAATTCCCGTCAACATGGGGTTCCATCAGGAAGGGCATCTGGTGTGAATCAACATACAGATCCACATGTACAGATGGCGTGTACAGCTTTCGTTTTGATCATGTATGTTTGTCTTAGTAGGAGTGACATGAAGGGATTCAGTTGACACTTTAAGTTCAAAACATGCTTTTCTTTACAATCCAGGAGTTGTTTTCTTTCTAACGCTATTCCCTGATCTGATGGTAGCAGGAATAAGGGAGATGAAATGTTACCTGTGACTTGCAACTTTGAGTTCCTCATGTGAAGGCATGAAGGCTGGGCAGAGACAGAACAGTAAAGTGTCTCTTTTTGCTTCTGAATGTTTCAGATTTTTTTTTTTAATCTCCCCTGTTTAACTCCCTTTAGTGTCTCTTTCGACAGCAGCGAGCTGCCCAGCAGGAGGATTCTACTCACACTTGCCAGTTTAAAAATTTAATGAGACTTTTACTTCACACTTCATCTTCCTCTCTTTATAGTAATGGAGATTCTGCTCACTGATAACCTGACAGGCTTAAATGGGGAAAACCTGGGAGATAAACAAATGTGGCAATGGATGCTTAGCTGGCACGCCATAAGGTCCAGGTTTCCTGATGAGAACCAGCAGGAAGTCAAACTGCTGCTTGGAGAAAACCTTTACAGAAAGTGGGAAACAAACAGCAAAGAGTATGAAAGACAGTGTCACCAGGCTCTCCTACAGTCAATTTGCAATAACCCATCTTTCTATTATGCAAGCAGCCTGTCTTTGTAGTTGGGGGAAAAAATACTGGAGGTGTTTTCAAACCACCTATGCTTGGTTTGGACTTTCAGCCTTTTCAGTTTGGTCTTACAGGTGTAAAAGGTAAAGGTGTTAAAGCCCAGGATCATGGTTCAGCCCAAAGCAGGCATTTTTTGGCCTGATCGGAGAAGTTGACTCAATCAAGATCAAAGTGTGCGTGAGGTGAGATCGTGTGCTTTATTGTGCAAGTACACCAAAGATATTCCAGGCACAGGCACATCCTCTCCTTTTCAACCACAAGAGTTGTACAAACCAATTATGGATGCACTAGCCAATATTTGGGAACAGTATTGGTCGGATGTTGCTGAAAATGAGTGGATTGAAAACTGAAAATTTAACAAACAAAATCTGATTATTTGTGAAAACTGTGAAACAAATATTGTTTCACAGTTTGAGTTGATGTTTTGTTAGGTGGTGAGGATAACAAGGTACATACAGACAAATGTGACTTGTAACAGATTAGTTGTTTTAAGAGGAGGGGGAAAGATATCAGATTGGTATCGGTATGGACAAGTACTAAAAATTCCAGTATCTGTATCATGTGGGCCATGAAAATGTGGAATTATGCAATCTCTAAAACCAGTTCATGGCTCAGTCTGATGCAGATTAAGATGACCTTTTTTGGTCACAACTAAAACGGTTTGGTCAAGGGCAGCGTTCCCACCTCTCTGACCAAACTTCCAAATCTCAAAGTCTGAACCAAAAATAGTTTGTGAAATCACCCAAACTGTACCAATGGCTTAGTCTATGTGTCAAAACATTTTTTTTTTTTTTTTGTGATGATTTGGACTTCCAGAGCAATTACCGAAAGTTTAAGGAAAGTCAGCTGTTTGTTGTTGTCTTTTTGATGTCTTCCAAAATCAAGGCCTTAACCACATTGAAACAAAACTTTCTCTGTATGATCTTTATCATTTTCAAAAAGTCTTCTGTAAACATGACACCGTTTCAAGAAATTTCTGCGTCCACATGAATCCAGTGAAACTGCTTGAAAACACTGTAGTACATATGCCAGGCATGTATGTGGTGCTGTAACGCTTCCGCAAAAAATGGAGAGGATGATGAGCACGCATATCACCTTGTGTAAGGAGCAAATCAATGTAGCAGCAGAAATTAAACTTTATAAAGTGGCACACAGTGTAAATATAGTCTTTCAATTTAACCTGTTGTGTAGATTCATCATCACAGATAAAAACTGTTATCCATGACACCGTTGTTTTGGAAGACGACAACTGGAAATGCGCTAATTCCTTATTGCGGAAATTACTTATATCAAATTCAGCGTTGTTAAATAATTCCATCGGTGTTTGTCTGCTCTGCGTGTATTTGTTAGCTTGAGACAGAGGACACTGGCGCTTTGTCATGCCACCAAGAAGAAAAAATGACTCATTTTAAAAGCTGAATTTTCTTTTTTGAAATTATTTTATTTCTATCACAACGATGCCTTTATTCATGATCAGTGTTCACCACAGGCATCCTTCATCTCTTCAGCATTCTGCTAGCAACAATTAATGTTCCACAAAGTAAAAAAAAAGCATGTTAAATTACACTGTTAACAACAACAACATGCCCTTCCTTATACGCAGCTGAGGTTAGAGAGGTGGGGCTGTGACATTGTTGTTTCAAAAAAGTTCCTTGCTTGTCCACACAAAGACATGAAGGCAGCGTTTTCAGATTTATCCACTCTGGGATCCGTTTTCAAAAAGTAACATTTTCAGCTACTGAAAACACCAATTTAGTGTGGACGAAACACCAATAAGATACAAAACTTTTGCAGATGAGCCTGAACCTGTCTCCATTTGGATGGGGCCAGAGTAATCATGGCTGGTTGAGTCATTTGCTCTCTCTTCCTCCATACCTGTTGATGACAACAGTTTTCACATCAGGAAGTTTTTCATTTGTAAGCTTGTGCTTGTGTCACAAATTGTGTATGAAGTTGTTACTACTGGTTGTAATACCATAATACTATTGGGCAATTCTATGGTAACGGAATTACAACCTGAGCTAATCTGTCATGGTTAGATGCCTAGCATTTATTTGTAGTTAGCTAGTGTAAAAATAAATGTATTTACAGTGTATGACAATAATTCAGCATAATTTCACTCATCCATCATGAGCACTTTTTTTTTACACATTTTCACTCATAACTTCATTACTTTACACTTTCAATTATCATCATAAGTGTCTTGTCCTTAGTCCACATTATCACATCCTTCCTGGGGCTCCTCGAGGTTCAAAAATATAGAGGTTGGTGTGTGAGCAATTGTAATTGCACAAACAGCTTGGTTGCCAGCCTGGTAACTATTGCCTTAATACAGGGTATGGCACAGCAGGAGAAAACAATCAAAACTCCAATCAAAATCAGAACCGGTGTAAAGAATTTTAGCAATATTTGCCACCAGGAGCCGGAGGTAAACCACCCCCACAGGCTCCATCGAGCTGCTGTTTCCTGAAACTCGGTGGTCATAGTACTTTGCATTTTTTCCAGGACCCTCATCGCCTGTTGTGCCAAATCAGAATTTATCTCATCAGATATATATGCACAGCACGTGGCATTTATCATTCCACATACTCCGCCTTGTGCCGCTGTTAACAAATCTAACACTAATCGATTTTGGAGGACCATCGTACGGATTTCGGTCAACATTTTGTTTTGGGCTTTGTTGACTATGAGAGACGCGTTTAGGAATACAGCCAATCGATAATTTACTGTTTCTAATCGAAACTGTAAGTTTGGAATACCCAACCAGGGCAACACGGACAGACCACCCCTCTCCCAATCTTTCCAGATCTTAAACTCCTCGGGCACATCATCGCTCTGCCAGATGTGTTTTACCTGGTGAATCTCCACGTCGTCTAAATTCCGCCTCACCCTTTCTGGCCTTTTGGGCTCGGCCGCGATGACAAAGGTGTGATCTGACACCTGGGTAGGGGCACAAATTCCATCCCATCCCGGTGGGAGATTCAGGTACAAGCGTGTACCACAAACCCAGAACATGTCATCCACTGGCCATGTTCCGTTCCAGGCCGGTAACCATAATTTTGCTATCCTGAAGCAACTGTGATCTGTTGGACAGGAGGGTCTGTCCCGCTTTCCACAATACAGGGTTTCAGATTTGGTTGTGTTAACTTGAATACACTCTCCAACATTTAGGCGAGTCTCTACACATCTCTTGGCAGTCAACCGTCCCACTGATACATTCCCTTCCTGATAATAACAAATTGGAAATTTAATTCCGTGGGGTATTATAACAGTTTTGGCCACAAGTGCAGATGCCTTAATCCTAGTCAAGGTTACTAATTGACTACACGGGTCATAAATTTTCCCCCAATGAGATCCATTCCATCCGCTGTATGCTTTGGACATATATACGTGATCCTCACCAGTCATTGTTACGTACATACCTGGTCTTGTTAGGAGAGACGGCATCCATCCCACTTTGGATGGAGCAGCTCTCATTTCTAGAAATCTGGCCAATTTTCTTAAATCCTCCAAACCGTGACTATCCAGGGTTGGGACCAGGAAGCAGAGTTGTGGTCTTACACACCTCTCTGCAGCTTCTCTCCCCCTGCCATCCCCTCATTACCCCATCCCCGTAGAGACGGTGCCTGCTCCCAGACTACCAATAACCAGCAAAAATCTATTTAAGCATAAAAATTCAAAAAGAAAAAATAATATAGCACCTTCAACTGCACCACAGACTAAAACAGTTAAATGTGGTCTATTAAACATTAGGTCTCTCTCTTCTAAGTCCCTGTTGGTAAATGATATAATAATTGATCAACATATTGATTTATTCTGCCTTACAGAAACCTGGTTACAGCAGGATGAATATGTTAGTTTAAATGAGTCAACACCCACGAGTCACACTAACTGTCAGAATGCTCGTAGCACGGGCCGGGGTGGAGGATTAGCAGCAATCTTCCATTCCAGCTTATTAATTAATCAAAAACCCAGACAGAGCTTTAATTCATTTGAAAGCTTGACTCTTAGTCTTGTCCATCCAAATTGGAAGTCCCAAAAACCAGTTTTATTTGTTATTATCTATCGTCCACCTGGTCGTTACTGTGAGTTTCTCTGTGAATTTTCAGACCTTTTGTCTGACTTAGTGCTTAGCTCAGATAAGATAATTATAGTGGGCGATTTTAACATCCACACAGATGCTGAGAATGACAGCCTCAACACTGCATTTAATCTATTATTAGACTCTATTGGCTTTGCTCAAAAAGTAAATGAGTCCACCCACCACTTTAATCATATCTTAGATCTTGTTCTGACTTATGGTATGGAAATAGAAGACTTAACAGTATTCCCTGAAAACTCCCTTCTGTCTGATCATTTCTTAATAACATTTACATTTACTCTGATGGACTACCCAGCAGTGGGGAATAAGTTTCATTACACTAGAAGTCTTTCAGAAAGCGCTGTAACTAGGTTTAAGGATATGATTCCTTCTTTATGTTCTCTAATGCCATATACCAACACAGTGCAGAGTAGCTACCTAAACTCTGTAAGTGAGATAGAGTATCTCGTCAATAGTTTTACATCCTCATTGAAGACAACTTTGGATGGTGTAGCTCCTCTAAAAAAGAGAGCTTTAAATCAGAAGTGCCTGACTCCGTGGTATAACTCACAAACTCGTAGCTTAAAGCAGATAACCCGTAAGTTGGAGAGGAAATGGCGTCTCACTAATTTAGAAGACCTTCACTTAGCCTGGAAAAAGAGTCTGTTGCTCTATAAAAAAGCCCTCCGTAAAGCTAGGACATCTTTCTACTCATCACTAATTGAAGAAAATAAGAACAACCCCAGGTTTCTTTTCAGCACTGTAGCCAGGCTGACAAAGAATCAGAGCTCTATTGAGCTGAGTGTTCCATTAACTTTAACTAGTAATGACTTCATGACTTTCTTTGCTAACAAAATTTTAACTATTAGAGAAAAAATTACTCATAACCATCCCAAAGACGTATCGTTATCTTTGGCTGCTTTCAGTGATGCCTGTATTTGGTTAGACTCTTTCTCTCCGATTGTTATTGAGTTATTTTCATTAGTTACTTCATCCAAACCATCAAAATGTTTATTAGACCCCATTCCTACCAGGCTGCTCAAGGAAGCCCTACCATTATTTAATGCTTCGATCTTAAATATGATCAATCTATCTTTGTTAGTTGGCTATGTACCACAGGCTTTTAAGGTGGCAGTAATTAAACCATTACTTAAAAAGCCATCACTTGACCCAGCTATCTTAGCTAATTATAGGCCAATCTCCAACCTTCCTTTTCTCTCACAAATTCTTGAAAGGGTAGTTGTAAAACAGCTAACTGATCATCTGCAGAGGAATGGTCTATTTGAAGAGTTTCAGTCAGGTTTTAGAATTCATCATAGTACAGAAACAGCATTAGTGAAGGTTACAAATGATCTTCTTATGGCCTCGGACAGTGGACTCATCTCTGTGCTTGTTCTGTTAGACCTCAGTGCTGCTTTTGATACTGTTGACCATAAAATTTTATTACAGAGATTAGAGCATGCTATAGGTATTAAAGGCACTGCGCTGCGGTGGTTTGAATCATATTTGTCTAATAGATTACAATTTGTTCATGTAAATGGGGAATCTTCTTCACAGACTAAAGTTAATTATGGAGTTCCACAAGGTTCTGTGCTAGGACCAATTTTATTCACTGTATACATGCTTCCCTTAGGCAGTATTATTAGACAGTATTGCTTAAATTTTCATTGTTACGCAGATGATACCCAGCTTTATCTATCCATGAAGCCAGAGGACACACACCAATTAGCTAAACTGCAGGATTGTCTTACAGACATAAAGACATGGATGACCTCTAATTTCCTGCTTTTAAACTCAGATAAAACTGAAGTTATTGTACTTGGCCCCACAAATCTTAGAAACATGGTGTCTAACCAGATCCTTACTCTGGATGGCATTACCCTGACCTCTAGTAATACTGTGAGAAATCTTGGAGTCATTTTTGATCAGGATATGTCATTCAAAGCGCATATTAAACAAATATGTAGGACTGCTTTTTTGCATTTACGCAATATCTCTAAAATCAGAAAGGTCTTGTCTCAGAGTGATGCTGAAAAACTAATTCATGCATTTATTTCCTCTAGGCTGGACTATTGTAATTCATTATTATCAGGTTGTCCTAAAAGTTCCCTAAAAAGCCTTCAGTTAATTCAAAATGCTGCAGCTAGAGTACTGACGGGGACTAGAAGGAGAGAGCATATCTCACCCATATTGGCCTCTCTTCATTGGCTTCCTGTTAATTCTAGAATAGAATTTAAAATTCTTCTTCTTACTTATAAGGTTTGAATAATCAGGTCCCATCTTATCTTAGGGACCTCGTAGTACCATATCACCCCAATAGAGCGCTTCGCTCTCAGACTGCAGGCTTACTTGTAGTTCCTAGGGTTTGTAAGAGTAGAATGGGAGGCAGAGCCTTCAGCTTTCAGGCTCCTCTCCTGTGGAACCAGCTCCCAATTCAGATCAGGGAGACAGACACCCTCTCTACTTTTAAGATTAGGCTTAAAACTTTCCTTTTTGCTAAAGCTTATAGTTAGGGCTGGATTAGGTGACCCTGAACCATCCCTTAGTTATGCTGCTATAGACGTAGACTGCTGGGGGGTTCCCATGATGCACTGTTTCTTTCTCTTTTTGCTCTGTATGCACCACTCTGCATTTAATCATTAGTGATCGATCTCTGCTCCCCTCCACAGCATGTCTTTTTCCTGGTTCTCTCCCTCGGCCCCAACCAGTCCCAGCGGGGGACTGCCCCTCCCTGAGCCTGGTTCTGCTGGAGGTTTCTTCCTGTTGGGAGGGGGATTTTCCTTCCCACTGTAACCAAGTGCTTGCTCACAGGGGGTCGTTTTGATTGTTTGGGTTTTACATAATTGTTGTATGGCCTTGCCTTACAATATAAAGCGCCTTGGGGCAACTGTTTGTTGTGATTTGGCGCTATATAAAAAAATTGATTGATTGATTGAACAACACAGTCAGTGACACCATAACTAAATGGTCGTGCCCATAAAGTTGGTTGTGTGCTGGATATTGGGATGTATGAACAGACATAACAGTCTGTCTCATTAACTGATTGAGCTACGATTGTTGCATAATTGTACCATGAGTTTTGCTGTAATGGATTGTCTGTGGTATCGTTTTTTATCTCATCGAGTAGTGCTAGCATCTGTTTAGGTATGTATCTTTTATTGATTTTTGCGAACGCTTCGCTTTGTCTAGCTGTCCCTTGTAACCGGAAATGATGAAGTAAATATATTACCCCTGCTAACAGAATCAACATTATCATACAACAACAAAAACAAGAGCATTTCTTTCTGCTATGAACCTCTTGGATTTCTCCTTTACGTCGTCTAACTCTTTCTGTCCTCAGCAGGAGCTCTTCGTCCTTCATGTTGACTGGTACAGGTGTCATCTTTAGTGACAGTTCAAAAGGTGCAGTTTATGTGGGCTTAGGGGCTGAAGGTGACAGTTCACAGTCTCAGTTCAGTTCAGCAAGGGACTGAGGGAATCTGGAACCTTTTTTTTTTTCCTGTTATTTCCCTTCAGTTGTAGTGTATAAATCTGTACTATTATCAGTATGTGTAAGGCATGTTGCAAGTGGACTTAAGATAATGTGTCATGTACTCTGTCCTGTGCCCTGTTCTTGACGTTTCTTTTAAACACAGGTGCACAGGATTAGAACAGGATCGTCTTGTCTCCTGTTTTCAAAGATGCAGTTTCGTCTGCTTCTGTCTCCTGGTCTGGTCACGTCAGCTTCAGTGCTCTTATTTCAAGCTTGTAGTATGTCTGCTTCTGATCCTGGTCTGAGTTGACAGGCCTCTCCTTGGTCACAGCTGGTTACTCATCTGCTTCAGGACTCTGATATTAGGAAAATGTCAGGTCCGTTGCTCGAACTGGACCTGGCACTTAAACTGTGCCTGAGATCGTATCCTGCAAAACACAGTTTCTCAAAGCACAATCACATAAAAGAGACAACATTAGACAGAGATCTCTTTTGTGAGCTTTGCGCAAAGGGGAGAAGCTTCGGAGAGAACGTACAAACCTAAGACCAACCTTGCTTCTCCTGCTCCTCTCCGCCGCCCCACCCTGGCGCTTGCTCTTTTATTGAAAAAGAAAAAAATCATAAACAATACAACGTAGCATTAGGGTACATTGCGTTTGGGGAAGGGAGGGGTGAACGGTTGCTTGTGAGTTACGGTTTCCTGTGAAACATGCTCGTTTCTTTCACAGAAAGAAGGGAGTAAGCAGTTAAGTTTCGATGTCAACAGAGTCCTGAAACAACCTTTAGTTCATCACTGTGGCTGAGCAATCATTTAGCTTAAATGCAGGATATATGAATGGGTACATAATTATTATGATTGAATGAGTAAATGAAGTATAAAAGAATATAATTCAGACAATAATAAATGTAGAATCCTTTAACAAGTCAGCTAAGACACATATTCTTTCAGTCTTGTGGCTGGTTTCACTCCCACATCACACAGATAACAGATAGTTGATACAGTTCATTTCACAAGAAGCAGAAACTTAACTCAGACTACTTTTGATTACATTGAATATCATGTAAGCAGGCAATGATTAATTAAATAAATGGTAACAACTCATAAAATCCCCATCAGCTGCTGTTGTAATTCCGTTACCATAGAATTGCCCTATTACAATGTTAACAAAATGAATTAAAATTTACCTGCATACATTTTGTTCTACTGACTCGGGCTGCAATACCCTTTGAATTTTTGACACCCCTACAGTGGGGTCAAATAGAGCTTTAAAAAATACCACAGATAGGTGGTGCATGAATATCTAGCAGCTTCACTTCCGTCGTGCTCAGTACCATAATTATGGCTTGATGGCAGATTGAAATAGTTGTGTTCTTGGTGAATGTGACAGAGATGATTCCAAAAAGTGCTTTGATACTGCAATCACATTTTGGTGGTATGCTGCAGGCAGTAAGCAGGGTGCTCTACTGATTTCAAGCATTTCCTCTGCCACTGGCTGTGAGTTCTCCAGCTGCACACCACAATGGTACATGCCATCAAAAGTTCAACATTTTCTGCTTTTTCAGTTGCCACAGCAAAAGAGGACAAACCAGACTGGGAAATGAAAATAGGCTGGGAAGGAGTCAGTTAGCTTCATTCCTGTCCGACATTCAATGTGGGGCAAACGGTGTGCCGCCACATATGGAGAAGTGTCTGTCCCAACTTCTGGTAGCAAGTCAAACATTTTCTATTGTCCTCATTACTGTGATTTGGCGCATTATACTGGTGGTTGGCTGTCACTGCGGTATTGTATCACTTCCTGTTCCGGAGCACAGCGGTGTTTTTCTGTATCTGTTAGCTGTTTAATCTGCGCAGTTAGATTGATCTAGTTATCTAGATTACGATTTGTTTCCCAGTGTAATCTTTACGTGCCTTAACTAAAGCACTCCTTCTGCTGAATCACCTCTAAATTATTTACACATTATTCACTTTGCGTGTTTTTAGGAATCCGCTAGCTTAGCGTAGCTACTAGCTCTTAGCCGATTTAGCATGGCGGCTTCTCCTGTCTCTCCCGCACTTTTCTGCTCTGGGTGTGAAATGTTTAGTTATTCCTCGGCCTCCTTTAGCAGTAACGGTACTTGTAATAAGTGTAGCTTATTCGTAGCTTTGGAGGCCAGGCTGGGCGAATTGGAGACTCGGCTCCGCACCGTGGAAAATTCTACAGCTAGCCAGGCCCCTGTAGTCGGTGCGGACCAAGGTAGCTTAGCCGCCGTTAGTTACCCCCTGGCAGATCCCGAGCAGCCGGGAAAGCAGGCCGACTGGGTGACTGTGAGGAGGAAGCGTAGCCCTAAACAGAAGCCCCGTGTACACCGCCAACCCGTTCACATCTCTAACCGTTTTTCCCCACTCGGCGACACACCCGCCGAGGATCAAACTCTGGTTATTGGCGACTCTGTTTTGAGAAATGTGAAGTTAGCGACACCAGCAACCATAGTCAATTGTCTCCCGGGGGCCAGAGCAGGCGACATTGAAGGAAATTTGAAACTGCTGGCTAAGGCTAAGCGTAAATTTGGTAAGATTGTAATTCACGTCGGCAGTAATGACACCCGGTTACACCAATCGGAGGTCACTAAAATTAACATTAAATCGGTGTGTAACTTTGCAAAAACAATGTCGGACTCTGTAGTTTTCTCTGATTGATTGATTACAAGACTGGGGTCTCAAAAGAGATTAATTGGAAACATACTGATGTTACACAGACACACTTCTACTAGTCAATCAATTTCAAGTATGGCACCAGCTGTGAAAAATTTGCAAATGAACATGATGTTGTATTTAATGGTAGTAAAAGCCAGTTGATAGTTCTTGGGCACGATGTTAACCCCTCTATCTGCGTAAATGGACAGAAAGTCAGAGTAGTCACTGAGATTAATTATCTTGGTCATAAAATTTCTAAAGGCAGAAATAACAGTTTAGTTAAACATGTTGTCAGTGATTTCAATGTTAAGTTTATTTATTTTTATGATATTTTGAAACTGTTATTACAAAAGTCAAAAATGATTTACTCAAACATTATTGTTGCAGTTTTTACAGTTTTCAGAATTGTGCCTTCTATACAAAAGAATGTAATAGATTATATGTATGTTTCTATTAGAAAAGCTCAGCCTAAGTTATTGGGTCTCCCCAATATGTGTCATAGCAGGTACTTGCCTGTTATTACAGGTTTATTACTGGCTGATGTTATGTTACATATGATATTTCTTAAGTTCTTTGTAACAGGTCTCAGACATGAGAATGATACAATAAGTCATATACTTAGAAACAGTATCTATCAGCTCAAGAATGGGCAATAATCTTAGATTTGTTATTGAGAAGTATATAAAAATCTCATTGGTATGTTAGAACAAATACTTTAGGCAATTTATCATCAGTTTTTTATAGATACAATACACCACATGAGGAAGATGTATGAGTCTGTAGTCAAATTGAAGAACTTGTTGAGATGAGAGATAATTTTTTTAAATGATGGATTTTTTTTAACAAACAAGAATTGCAATGGATTATTAATGATCTATCTTGCGCCTGAGGATATTTTTATTTATTTATTTATTTTATTTGTATCTGTTTGTTTTTACTGTTTATCTGCTTTATTTTTAAGTTGCATTTGTGGTGTGGTGGAACAAGCACTTCTCGCCCTTCACAAATAGCCGGTTCTCCAACAACCGCTGCAGGACCTGACGTACATGCTGGACATGAGTCTCAGGGTCCGGAGAAAAGATGAGTATATCGTCCAGATATACGAAGACGAATCGGTGCAGGAAGTCCCGCAAGATGTCATTTACCAAAGCTTGGAACATCGCGGGGGTGTTAGTGAGGTCGAACGGCATGACCAGGTACTCGAAGTGACCTAATGGGGTGTTAAATGCTGTCTTCCACTCGTCTCCCTTCCGGACCCGAACCAGGTGATACGCATTCCTAAGATTCAACTTTGTAAAAATTTTGGTTCCATGAACACGGAATCTAACAATGGCAACGGTTATCAGTTGCGAACCGTAATCTTATTCAGCCCCCTGTAATCAATGCATGGACGGAGTCCGCCATCTTTCTTGCCCACAAAAAAGAAACCTGCACCCATCGGGGAGGTGGAATTCCGGATCAGCCCAGCAGCTAATGAGTCCCGGATGTAGGTCTCCATTGATTCGCGTTCAGGTCGTGAGAGGTTGTACATCCTGCTGGACGGAAACTCCACGCCTGGAATCAAATCAATGGCACAATCGTACGGATGGTGCGGGGGAAGGGTGAGTGCCAGATCCTTGCTGAAGACGTCAGCAAGATCGTGGTACTCAACCGGCACCGCTGTCAGATTGGGAGGGACTTTGACCTCCTCCTAAGCCTGTAAACCGGGAGGAACCGAGGATCCTAAACACACCCGATGGCAGGTTTCGCTCCACTGAACCACCACCCCAGACGGCCAATCAATCCGGGGATTGTGCTTCAACATCCACGGGAAGCCCAAAATCACGCAGGAGGTAGAAGGAGTCACAAAAACTCGATCTCCTCCCGATGATTTCCAGACACCACCAGAGTTACTGGTTGTGTCTTGTGCGTGATTAAAGGGAGAAGGGTGCCATCTAGTGCCCGCACCTGCAGTGGCGAAGGGAGCGCCACCAGAGGGAGCCCTACCTCCCTAGCCCATCTGCTGTCTAGCAGATTCCCTTCCGACCCCGTGTCCACCAGTGCTGGGGCTTGAAGGGTTAAATACCCGCTCAGGATTGTAACTGGGAGTCGTGTGGCAATACGTGTGTGTCCCACCTGAATGTTATGACCCCCCCTTAGCCCAGTCTCTAAGGGCAAGTGTTGTCGTTTTGGCCGTTTGGGGCAGTTTTTCTGTATGTGCTCTTTTGAGCTGCAGAGAAAACACTCCCCGCGGACTAGCCTCCTCTTCTGTCATCTGTTCTCGTTTTGGCCCTGTGCATTTCCCTAGCAACGTCAGCAGGGGGAGCTGTGACCCCACGGAGCGTTGAGGCCATGGAGCGTGGGGAGGGCGGAACCCGTTCGGAACCGGAAGGGAGAGGGATGGCGCATGCCCGGCCACGTCCTTCGTCTCGCTCCCGACGGCGTTCCTCTAACCGATTGTCTAACAGTATAACGAAATCAATAAGCCCATCTAAATCTCGCGGTTCATCCTTAGTTACCAGGTGCTCCTTCAGGACCGACGACAGTCCGTTTACGAAGGCGGCACGGAGCACAGCGTTATTACATAAGCGGCTGCGCCCCTGTCTCTTTGACAGCAGCACTGTTGAAGCGGTCTCTCCTCTATTAGGGTGATCAAAAACCGTTTTGAATTCCCTCACAAAACCCAGCATACGTGAGAAGGAGCCATGAATTTTGCTCCCAAAGCGCCATAGCCCAAGCGCGTGCCTCACCACGAAGCAAGTTAATGACATAAGCGACCTTACTGGTGTCAGACGCGTACATTACGGGACGTTGTGCAAAGACGAGCGAACACTGCATAAGAAAGTCTGCGCACATCTCCACACAACCCCCGTACGGCTCTGGGGGGCTTATGTATGCTTCAGGGGAAGGTGGGGGGGGTCGTTGAATGACCAGTGGAACGTCTATATTCTGCACCGGGTCGGCAGGAGGAGGAGCTGCAGCAGCGCCCTGAGCGCATGCTTCCACCTGAGCGGTGAGAGCCTCCATCCTGCAATTGAGGATGACGTTTTGCTCGGTCACCTGATCCAACCGAGCAGTAAAGGCGGTGAGGATTTGCTGCAACCAATCACGCCTCCTGCAGACACCTGTGCACCCTGCTCTTCCATTGGCTGTCCAACAGATGGGTGACGCCCCTCAGGATCCATGACGTGGCCGAGATATCCTGTTGGGAAAGTGTCGTGACACGGACCCACAACAGGGGGCGTAAATGAACGGACAATGAAAGAGTCAAATATGAACACTTTTAGTGTTGTGAATGAGCACAACCAAGTACAGCAGATTACAGAATGTCAGATAATAGTCAATCAACAAAGGGGACGTGTGGGCAGGCTCGAGGACAGAAGGCGTCTGTCCTGAGAACAACCGGTACCACATGATTTCCTCCGCCACCGAACCAGGAGAATACTGGAGCCGCCAAGTCCCGAATCCCCAGGTGGCCACCGTCTCCGAGTGTCGGATCTGGTATTGCTGGCGAGGAGCAGAAACAATCAGAGGTGGGTGTGTGTACACCCAGTAACAATGCTGGTGGAGATCCCACCTCCACCTCCTATCCAGAAAACAGGTACGTGCAGCAGTTGAGAGTACTTATCACAGAATAGCGTGGGGAGCGAAGACGTCAGCTCTCCACGTCTCTCACACTCAGCCTCCGGCTGCGAGCACTCACGGAACTGAGTGCAAACACTGTGTAACAAACACTTGTCAGAAAAGACAAAAGCAACGGCTGAGAGTTTTACCTTTACTGGTAGATGATATCTCGGCAACGAGGTGGAGATGACGTCCGGTATTTATGGTGTGGACTGATGAAGTGTAGATGGGTGACAGCTGTCCTGAGATAATGAGTGACAGCTGTCACCCCGGCTGTGTCCTTGGCGGTTTTCCCAGGTAGTTGGACCCGGCGCCACGAGGGGGCGTTTGGGGGCAACGCCCCCTCACATCATCAACCTCGCCCCCTCGGATGTGAGAGTTATCAAAAATAAAAAATAAAGAAAAATAAATACTGGAAAATATAGCGCCTAGCAGTTTCGCAGATTTTTTTAGTCCAATTTTGCATGGTTTTTTTTGCTTACAGTGCATTGTGCTCTGCGTCCTCATCAAGCAGGCCGGTGTTCTGTCGAGATGACGGGACACCTGTTGCGGCACCGTGAAGGGAGAGCACGCGCATTGTGTTCTGCGTGTCTGTTTATAAGAATCTTCTCGCCCAGAAGAAAAAGAGCACCAGCAACTACCCATAACTGTGTTCTTCACTCGGAAAAAGACACCTGCAGCGAGGTGTGAGTGGAAAAAGGCGCAACAGTGGCGCGGCGCCAGGATGAAGAGGCGCGATCAGAGGAACAGTGAAATACTGGTCAGTCACTATTAATAATTTCTTATGTGTCCAACCTCGTAGGTTGATCGTTAAAATTAAATTTGTTAGTTCTAAAAGCCATCATAATTATTTATAGGAAAACATTCTATTTTTATTTCTCAAACAAATGTTTGGGCCTGAAAACAGGTTGGTCTTATTTTTCTACTAAGGTTTGAACTTTCAGAGTGTTTACACATGAGAGAAAAGTGAGAAAATGTTAATGCCTGTTTGAGAAAAGTGTATAAAGTGTGTAGTGAGGGATTTTACAGCCTTAAAACTTCTATAATAATTGTAAAAAATAACGCTGACTACTTTGCGGATTTCGCCTATTGCGGGCTATTTTTAGAACGTAACTCCCGTGATAAACGAGGGACCACTGTGTATCTACATGAAAGGTTTATGTTTGACCCGTTGTGCAACTGTCATGCCCAGTTGCGCTGTGTTTGTGCTTGTGATGGAGGGCTGTATGTGGGGTTAATCTACTGTCTCGTGTCGTTTCTCAGATCAGTTGTTGGTTTAGTTTTGTGCTATGCAGGAGATCACTTGACTGAGGGTCTATACGTTCAAATAATAATTAAAAAAATACTGTCATCACTCTTTACTCTTAGTCTCTTACAGCGGTGTAGCCTAAATACATGAGCTTTCTAGGAGCGCACCCAATTCATTACACACGCTCAGAGGCAGGTACCCCCTGGTGTGCCCTTTTTTTGGGGGAGGGGCGACCCCGCCCCCTGTGATAAACTCATCGCCCCCTTAATATTTTTTTTCTGGTGCCGGGCCTGCAGCTAGTCCATTGGCCCTGTTTGGACTGCGAGACTGCCTCCTCTTGTTGCCGCACCTGAGCAACCACTAGCCTTCTCCTCTGGGTTGATGTTGCCTTGTGCCATGTGGGTCGACTAGCCCCAAGTCCAAACCCACCTCTTCCATGCTGCACCTGTCTTACAATGTCTCTTTGTCTGAGATCAGATTTTGCCTGTTGTACGGCCTCAGATGGGATCCACTTCCTCCCAGTTGCCAGTCTGGGAGTAGCTACTCGGATCTTTTCATCTTGTGACTCAGCTAGAGTCATGTTCAGCTTCACTTTGGTGCATTTAAACTCCTGTGGGAGGCTAGAGACAGGCAATTCCAGGGCACCGTGTCCATACAAGCCAATGTTGCTGAGGCAGCGCTGGAAGCCAAGCCACTTCTTGATGTATGAACTGATTGTCCTCTCCAGCTTCTTGACTTTAGTCAGGAGGATCTCATAGACCGTAAGCGGCCACATCAGGCGGGGAAGCAGTCCAAACTGCAGACACCACAGTTTCAACTTGCCAGGAAGCAAGGTCTTGTCAATGCTGACAAGGCCTTTGACGGTTTCTTCCCTCAGCTGATCAATCTGGTCTGAGTCTTTGAGGTTCGCGTTGTACCAGCGCCCTAGGCTCTTGATTGGCAGTTCTGACAGCAAAGGAATGGGTGTATCTTTGATGTGGAACCTCTGGTCTACGAGTTTTCCTTTCACGATGGATATGCTCCTAGATTTACTGGGTTTGAACTTCATCCGTGCCCATATCATGTTGGCCTGGAGCTTACCCAGTAAATGTTTGGTGCATGCGACGGTTAAGGTCAAGGTGGTTATGTCGTCCATGTAGGCACAAATAGGAGGAAGACGCTGTCCAGATTGCAGACGTTCTCCTCCCACCACCCACTTAGATGCTCTAATGATCACTTCCATTGCCATGGTGAAGGCTAGCGGAGAGATGGTACATCCAGCCATTATTCCCACTTCCAAAGATTGCCATGATGTTATGTATTCTGTTGTTTGGATACAGAATTGCAAAGTCATTCCAACCTTACCCAAGGATACTCTGAGGACACATAGTACCAAGGACAATCACCCATCGCATTTGGTCACTGGTTACCATCCAAGTCACACAACATTATATTAAGACAAGGAGCACCAGGACCCTAACGACTTAGACTTTCATTCACCTGCAAAGGTATCGGCACTGCCAAGCTCCTTTATCCAGGAGCCTCGTGACTTCATAATCTCTTCTAGGCATCTCTCAATCACA
The DNA here is from genome assembly GCF_902500255.1 of Thalassophryne amazonica. Classification (NCBI taxonomy): domain Eukaryota; kingdom Metazoa; phylum Chordata; class Actinopteri; order Batrachoidiformes; family Batrachoididae; genus Thalassophryne; species Thalassophryne amazonica. The sequence continues at coordinate 72,592,534 of NC_047112.1, forward strand.
GCGGCTGCTGACCCAAACACATCAATGCCAGTGTTAACAAAACTATGGAACTGTATAATCTCTCAAAAAGTTTGACACTTTTACCCGCATACAGTAACACATCCAGGCAGTCATTGAAAGTATTTGACTTAATAGCGGTATAATTTTGCTGTAGTTGTTGCTGTCTAAGCGCTCACTTTTTATTATCCTTTCCCAAAGAGGTCAAAAGGGATCTAATAAAGTGAAAAGAGAGAAGGAACATCGATAATATATGTCTGTCTGCAGACACGTTAAAATAATTGTTGTTCTTGGATAATAATTTCTTGAAATAGCATGACAATCATCATTTGTAAGTGCCTACCCACAGTTGATTCCTGAACGGTTTAACCCAGCTGCAATTAAACTGACAACCATCGCTTCAATCCAGACGCTCCAGTCACTACTGCTACTGACAATCCTGCATCAATATCAGGAGGCCTCATCGTGCCTGACACACAACCTTTACACACTGTCAGATCAGAGTAATATTTCGGCCTTTCATGCAGATCGATTGGCCAGTTTGTGGCCACACAGTGGAAAGGGGTGGAGTGTGCAAAAGGTCAACTGTTGTGGTAAATCATTTGAAGATTCTTAATGATGGGAGTGTGCGCAGACACACCTGCTGCTTTCATTAAAAAGCTGCAGAAAGATGTACAAATTGTACAAATAAAGGGGCCACAAGCCAAATAGACAGAACAGTAATAGAGAAATAAACTAAAAAAGCAAAGACTTTTTTTTAATTGGAAGAAATATAAAGTAATATCATGCAAAATGAGCCTGTCAATGTTCATATGTAATTTTTGATTGAAGGAACTCATGGAACTCTTTGGGAAAGAAGTATGTTATTTTTATTCTTCAACTATCTTTAACTTCACCTTTATGCATGTCAGCAATAATACAACAAAGCAGTGATGTCGCTTCACAAAAAAGGAGAGGAAAAAACACTGACATATATTTAGATGAGGTCAGTGTCGACTGATGCTAACATCGGTTGTTGCTGTGAAGTGTTGCCACAGTTACTTTGAAAAAGTAATCCAATTACAGATTACTGATTACTCCTTGAAAAAGTAACTTAGTTACTTTACTGATTACTCCATTTTAAAAGTAACTAAGTTAGATTACTAGTTACTTTTTTAGTTACTTTCTGCAGCTGCCAACAACAACTCCCTGCCACCTCAACATGAAAATGACAACCAGTTTTCTCAGAACTCACTTTATTGGAAGTGCTTTTATAATAGCAGTGCAAACAATGTACTGTATGTCCTGACATTTTAAGTTGAACTTTTTTCCTAAAAAAAAAAAAAGTTTATGTAAAAAAAATAAAATAAAGACAGTCTTTCTTGATTTCTATGAACATAAATACTTGTACAAAAAATAAAATAGACAGTCTTTCTTGACATTTATGAACATAAATACTTGTATAAAAAATAAAATAGTCTTTCTTGGCTTTTATGAACATAAGTACTTCTATAAAGAATAAAATAGTTTTTCTTCACGTCAATGAACATAAATACTTTTGTTTTATAAAAAAATAAAGACCATCTTTCTTGACTTTTATGAACATAAGTACTTTTACAAAGAAAAATAAAGTCTTTCTTGATGCCTATGAACATAAATACTTGTTTTATAAAAAAATAAAACAAAGACAGTCTTGACCTCATATTTAACTATATTGACAGCACTGTAACTGTAAAATTTACAATTTATGCTTTATAACTGTAACTATGAAATTCTTTCTAACATAACATTTTTACGTTGAACCTGATGTACACAGCATAAGAGCCGCAAGGACTGGTTTTACAAAACAAAACAGCTTTTGACATCAATGGAGGCTGATATTATGTCTGTGATTTGTTACTTTGGCCTAATTTTATGTTATGAGTGAAACAGTGGAGTGGGGCAACTAAACCACTGGTTGTACCTCATCAACAGGAGCTTCTCAAACCTCTTGTCAGAGAGTCTATTTCTTCTAGGCGTGAGCACCAAACCTCCAATACTGAAAAGCCGCTCCACAGGAGCGCTTGATGGTGTTGGAGTGTTATACTTCAAGAAAATTTTCGCTATGTTTGGAAACTCATGCAGAACCTGAAGGTCATAGGCTGACCTCAGGTAGTCCATTACTTCCTTTTCTGCTGAGTAGGTCTCCTCTGGCTCTGACTCAAAAGCGAAAAAGTCCATCTCACCTTGGCTAGCACTGGCAGACATTGTGGGCAAACTGGCGAAGGTGTGTGCTGCAGGAGCAGTTGTGCAACATTTGCTGTCAGAAGCTCCTTAACGCGCTGCCTCCTACCTTCATCTCTCAGCCATCGGAGTTTGAATTTTGGACAACTGACAGCTGCGAGAAGGGCATCTTTGCTGTCCATCACACCGGCAAAACGAGTCTGGATTGCCTGAGAAATATAATATGTTTTTGAGTATTATCTTGTTGTAGCCTACAAGGCCTACAATTTAGTATGCCATTAAACTATTTGTAAACCACGCCTAATGCCCAATGCCCAATTCCCAATATTATGGATTTAATATTGTTTTAGGTTACTTACTGACATTTTTATTTGTTTTAACCTTCTTTTACAGTGATAATGACTATTCTGTTCCATGTTTGTAAATAGTGTGATGTAAGAACTTGTAAAAAAATTAAAGCTGGAACATACCTGCACTATGGCATCTGGAAGGCCTGTAGTCATCTTGGAGAGGGCATCTTTCACAGTCAGGGTCTTCTGCATCAGAACTTCAAGTGTGGGTAGTAAAGTCCCATAAGGACAGTCACCTTGTAAGATGTCCAGTGCTGAACTCAGAGGCTTCATGGCAGTGCAGTACTCATGCAGGAACTGGTACTCTTTGTCTTTGAAGCACTTAACGCCCATCTTGACACACAGAGTATTCAGATCATTCATGGGTATTTCTGTGATTCTCTTTACAGCATCAAAAAAGGAATTCCATCTTGTGGACGTAGGTACCAGAAGCTTTCTTTTGGTGAATTCCTCCACTGTTTCAGCTGCGAGGGTAGATCTACTTGATTTTGTCCAAAGAGCTGTACATTTTGCTGTGCTGCTCCTATACACAGCCTTGCTCTCTGCGTTAGAAGTTAAATACTTCTCCACATCACTTGTGGAAATGATGTTGATGGTGTGTGAAGCACACCTGTAGTGTGGGGGAAGTGATATCTGGCCATCACTTTCAGCTGAGAGGATTTCTGACAGATCTAAAAAAGTGACATCATCATCTGTGAGAGTGGACTCTCCCTCCTCCGTCTCATCATCAGACTCTGTGACAGGCTGATAAACTTTAAACGTCTTGACAAAGTTGGATCCGTTATCAGTCACTGTTGCTACTACTTTGTTGAGTAGTCCATATGAAGAGTGGATGTTTTCGATTTCTGCACCAATAACATCATAGGTGTGCCTACCTCGAATTCTCCTACATGCCAATGCAGCCTTGTTGTGCTCTAATGTGGATTTATTGATCCAGTGGACTGTCACTCCCATATAGCTTCTGTTGTTAGCGGTCCAAATGTCTGCTGTAGTTGACACAAAGTCAACCTCGTTCAGCGCGGCCTTCAGATTTTTCTCCATTTCTGCAAACTCCTTCTCCAGGTAGGAAGAAAAAGATGTTCTGTGAGGCAGCTCAGCATTGGTAGTAGTGGGAATCTTGTTTAGTATGGCACGAAACGAGGGCGACTCAACCGTGTTTATAGGTAACATTTCCTCTACAACATACCGCCCGACCAACTTCTTTAACTGTCCTCCACTTACTGGTTTTGCACCGAAGTCCAGCTTTTGTTGTTTGTGTGGTGGTGGACCTCCGGGAGAAGCAGCTCTCGCCTTAGCGTCACCTGGTGCGGCTAGCTCAGAAAGCTTGATTGTGCTGCTGTGCTGCGACTCCAAATGTTTTTTTTAAATTTGACGTCGTGTTTTTGAAGCAAGATAGAATTTTGTTGGCAGCACAGAGTGTACAACGAACCCTAATATTTGCGTCATCTTTAGCTGACAGAAACTCAAAGTAGTGGCTGTATTTCCATCTACTAAATGCGTAGCACTCTCGTCCTTCCATTGTTTATGGTTTGGTCATTACATGCGACCTTGTCGCGCATGTGACGTCACTCTCCAGGTCGGAAGAATTAAAAGCAAAAATATAGATTTCTACTGCATAAAAATAGAAAATAATAGTAACGCACAGTGACTTGGAAAAGTAACTTTAATCTGATTACTGATTTGGAAATATTAACGCGTTAGATTACTCGTTACTGAAAAAAACAACCAGATTAGAGTAACGCGTTACTAAGTAACGCGTTACCGGCATCACTGGCTGTGAATGAACTCTGCATAGTAAGACCCTTCAGCTGCTCCCTTGTTGATTTGGCACAAGCTTGATGTCAGATACCCTTCCTGATGCAACTCTATTTTAAATGGAAAGCGGGAAGGGGCGACTTTTGAACTAGGAACTGTCTCCAGTAAAAACAAGTGCACGTAACCACTTGGCCTCCACCCTTGCCCCATGAATGAACCCTGAATGCTAAGAAATAATAACCAATAACATTTTTCATGCACTTGTGTTGCACATTTATGCCATTTGCCAGTAACTGTCTCTGAATCTGAAGGAAATTATATCTGTTGTAAATGTTAGTTATTCCTTTCAGTGGCTTAAAGCCTTTTCTTTGCATGGTTCCTGTGTCTACATGTTGCTGCTCCTACCTGAGCTGTTCCTCTGATATGTTCATTCCTAATCCTGTCCATCCTCATCACTCCCAAAGAGAATCTCAACATCTTCAGTTCTGCTTCCCATCTTTTTGTTAGTGCCACTGTCTCTAAGCCGTCCAACATAGCTGGTCTCCCTACTGTCTTGTAGACTTTCCTTTTCACTCTTGCAGGTATTCTTCGGTCACAAATCACTCCTGCCACCTTTCTCCATCCACTCCACCCTGCTTGCACTCTCTTCTTCACCTCTCTACCACACTCTCCATTACTTTAGACAGTTGACTCCAAGTATTTAAACTCATCTACTCTCACCACTTCTACTCCTTGTAACTGCACTATTCCACTGGGCTCCCTCTTATTCATACACATGTACTCAGTCTTGTGCCTATTGACTTTCATTCCCCTTCTCTCTAGAGTGTATCTCCACATTTCCAGGCTAGACTCAACCTGCTCTCTGCTCTCACTGCAGATGACAATGTCATCTGTAGTGAGAGCTTTCTCTAAATCCACAAACACACAATGTAATGCCTTCTGGCCTTCTCTATTCCTCTCCATCAGAGCTCTCAGAGCAAACATTGCATCTGTAGTGCTCTTCCTTTCCTGGTGCAACTCCACATTATATGGAGAAATGTGGCGGTATCATGTAAAATGTGACCTGTATAATATTATAAATGGGCAAAAAATGTGATGTCTATACATATGACCTTAACCCAGATTTCCAAGGTCATCTAAGATGACACCCACTGTCTCACCACCAAAATATCACTTTTTCTCTACAAATATCAATACCACAGCTTATGTTTGTGTTCAACACCTATTGCAAACCATGTATCCTGACTCCCTTTAGCACACTACATTTGACATTGAACCTCAGGGCTAAGGTGAAACATGCAAATGGATAAAAAAAACTAAACTTTTGGGTATATTTTTTGCCTTCTCAGAACCAAATTTCTCTTCTAAAACCTAAATTTGCATTGAACACCGATAGCAAATCATTCATCCCAGTTCCCTTTTGCCAACTGCATATGACCTTGGACTGTAGGGGCAAGATTGTGCATGAAAATTAATGGAAAACTACTCTTTCCTGTATTATTTGGCCTTTTCCCACTGATTTTTCACTGTCCCCCACCATGAAATAGGAGGACCATTGAAATTGATCCATGTGTCCATCTGTGATTATTTGCTTAATTTGTCACTATGCCATATCAGCATAATAGGCAGGGGGACCTCAGCCGAGTATTGGCTTGCATAACAGCAACAACAACATTAATGATAATAATAATATGTAATTGCAAATGTTGCTGTATAGTGCAGCAGATAAGAGAATATTTAGAGGGGAATCCTGCAAATGGTGATAAAAGCATCAAATTCAGCAGAAATACTCCTCAGACAATCCTCTTTTGAAAAAACCGACTGGCCACTTGAATTTTCAATTGGTGGTCAGGTTGACTCAGACTCAGACTCAGGTAGAGGTCAATTGAAGAATTACACAGAGGTCAAAATTAAAAGATGCTCCAATCATATTGAAAAATATTCCAAATTATTTGCCTGATCATAAAGATTCCAAAAAGGTATAGTTTGGACTATCTGTGACTGAATTATATGGAGTTACGGGATAAAAACAGCAAGAATGGTGACAAAGGTCAGTTTCATTTTCTACAGGGGTCAAAAGTTAAAGTTGCTCCAATTTTGGTAAAAAGTGATGCAAACTATTAGTTGAGTGAATATTACTTTCATTATTCAAAACCTTACTTATAAGGTTTTGAATAATCAGGTCCCATCTTATCTTAGGGACCTCTTAGTACCATATCACCTGAATAGAGCGCTTCGCTCTCAGACTGCAGGCTTACTTGTAGTTCCTAGGGTTTTTAAGAGTAGAATGGGAGGCAGAGCCTTCAGCTTTCAATCATTAGTGATTGATCTCTGCTCCCCTCCACAGCATGTCTTTTTCCTGATTCTCTCCCTCAGCCCCAACCAGTCCCAGCAGAAGACTGCCCCTCCCTGAGCCTGGTTCTGCTGGAGGTTTCTTCCTGTTAAAAGGGAGTTTTTCCTTCCCACTGTCTTGCTCACAGGGGGTCATTTTGACCGTTGGGGTTTTTACGTAATTATTGTATGGCTTTTGCCTTACAATATAAAGCGCCTTGGGGCAACTGTTTGTTGTGATTTGGCGCTATATAAATACAATTGATTTGATTTGATTTGAATATGGTTTTAAAAAGGAATAGTTTGCATCATGTATTATGCTTAGTTATCATGTTACAGGGTAGCATATGTCACATGTCATAGAATCCAATGGATGCCGACGTTGTTTAACCTTTACTTTGCAAACCAAGCACGCAACACAGTCAAAACTATTCCATTTATTAATCCTATTACTCAACCAGTAATTTGCACCATGTTCTACCAAAATTGGAGCAACTTTAACTTTTGACTCCTGTACAAAATGACAGTGACCTTTGTCACCATTCTTGCTGTTTTTATCCCGTAACTCCATAGAATTCAGTCACAGATAGTCCAAACTATACCTTTTTTTAGAATCTTTATGATCAGGCAAATAATGTGGAATATCTTTCAATATGATTGGAGCATCTTTTAATTTTGACCTCTGTGTAATTCTTCAATTGACCCCTACCTGACCACCGATTGAAAAGTCAAGTGGCCAATCATTTTTTTCAAAAGAGGAGTGTCTAAGGAGTATTTCTGCTGAATTTGATGCTTTTATCACCATTTGCATGATTGTTTTAGTTATCTGCTGCACTAGTATGCACAGGTTGTCCAATCACAGCCACTGACGCTTGTAGCTCCTTCTGACCTATCATGGGTGTCATGTCTTCACAATGACCAAATTTACTTTCTGACTATTCAACTTGAGTGTTTTTTGTAGTCGGTCCGGGTTAAGCACTGTCACTCGTTCTGTTCCCTCCAGGGTGCGTCTTCCAGCCTGGTAGTCAAGTTCGCTGACACAGACAAAGAGCGCACCATCAGACGTATGCAGCAGATGGTTGGGCAGTTTGGTATCTTCAACCCAGCTATTGCCCTTCCCTTCAGCACCTACAGCTCTTACGCACATGCGGTGAGTTGGAAAAACATATAAAGCAGTATATAGCATATAAAGAGTTTTCAGGTTCATTATGGAGGATATACATGCAGGTATGGAACAGTGGAGCCTTGTTAGTTCTATTCCTGGAGAAGCAAGATAAATTTGGGTGAGGGATGTGAAAGAGCAGAGTTTGTCCTGATCACATGTTGACCACTGAAGGGCACTTGGTTAAGGGACTGAATCCTCACCTCCTCCAGTGGAGCTGCTCAGAGACCAACAACATCAGGCTGTGTTTGTACTGGGGGGTATTTCCCTGTGAACACACAGCATTTCTTGACTCTTCTGGATGAACAAAGGTTAAAAACAAAGATGCAAAAAGAATCTGGAGAGTTTCTCACATCTGTGCTCATACTGATGGGGCAGTTAGCATACTGCTGATTCATCTGTTTCTATCTCATATCTTTTATTCTATCTGCCGCACCAACATAGAGCGCACCCAGAGCAATGATAACAACACATTTATTCAAACTATAGTAGAGAAGCTTAAATCTTCGACTGGACTGGGTTGCTTGACGCGAGGATGTTTCGCTTCAAATCGCAGAAGCTTCCTCAGCTAAAATTCTTGCTCTGGTGGTCTGACTTCTGTCTTGACTCTTGTAGAGAAGAATAATCAAGAAGTCACAAAAGCTGGAGTTTTAAACCTAACCAGACCCCTCCTACCGAGAGGCAGACTGCTATAGGCTGGTGACTAAACAATAGCTCTAATTAGCACCTATTGTGCTCTAGTTAACACCCTCCTAATGACAGGGCAGCTGTCCCTCTCCTGATGGCTCCCTTGACGACTCTGCTGATGACGTGAATGACTCATTACCATGAACAAAAGACTGAAACTGCTTGACCTGAGTACCCCATTGTAAACAGGGGATAAAGCGTGTCTCAGACCCCCTCCCCGGTTAAGGCTAGGTTTCAAACGTTTCACAAAGAATGCCTCCTTGACCCCTCTCTCAAACCATTTCTTCTCTCTGGCTAATATTTTAACTTCCTTGTCCTCAAACGTGTGGTTAGTGTCTTTAAGATGGAGATGAACTGCAGATTGAGGTCCACTGGTGCCCTCTCTGCAGTGCTGGTATAGCCTTTTGTGTAAAGGTTGCTTAGTCTCACCTATGTAGTGTTCATTACAGTTTTCCTGACATCTGATAGAATACACTACATTGCTCTGTTTGTAACTAGGGATCCTGTCCTTAGGGTGAACTAATTTCTGTCTCAAGGTGTTAACCGGTTTAAAGTAAACTGGGATTTTGTGCTGTCTGAAGATCCTCTGTAGTTTTTCCCCTACTTCTGCTAAATAAGGGAGAGACACTCCTCTTCTTCTTGTCTCCGTCTCCTGTCTATCTGGTCTCTTTGTTCTCTGGGACTTCTGCACTTTGTCCAGGGACCATCGTGGGTACCCACATACTGTGAGGGCTTTCTGGACAAGTTGTTGTTCTTTAGCCATTCCCTCTGCAGTTGTGGGCACCTGTAGGGCTCTGTGTTGAAGCGTCCTGATCACCCCGAGCTTGTGTTCAAGGGGGTGGTTTGAGCCAAAGAGCAGATATTGGTCAGTGTGAGTTGGTTTTCTGTAAACCCCTGTCTGGAGCTGCCTGTTCTCTCCAATCGTAACATCACAGTCCAAGAAGGCTAAATGGTTGTTTCTGGCATCCTCACGTGTGAACTTGATATTGGCGTCCACCGAGTTGATGTGTTCTGTAAAGTCCTCAACTTCCTGTTGCTTGATTTTAACCCATGTGTCATCAACATATCTGAACCAGTGACTGCGAGAGATGCCCGTGAAAGACGTCAAGGCTGTCTTCTCCACTCGCTCCATGTACAGATTGGCCACAATGGGGGATACCGGAGACCCCATTGCACAGCCATGAATCTGCCTGTAGTAATTCCCCCTAAACAGGAAATACGTGGTGTTAAGACAGATCTCCAAGAGCTGGCAGATGTGGTCTGGTGTGAGTTTGGTCCTTTCAAGTAGAGACACATCCTCCAGCAGTCTCTGCCTCACAGCTGAGACAGCTTCAGCGGTGGGGATGCAGGTGAACAACGAAGTCACATCAAAAGACACAATTGTTTCATCTGCCTCCAGCTGCAGGTCCTTGATCTTGTTCACAAAATCTTGTGTGTTCTCCACATGGTGTTCTAATTTACCCACTAGAGGAGCCAAAATCCACTTGAGGTGCTTGGCCACATTGTACGTGATGGAATCTGTGCTACATACAATAGGCCTGAGTGGCACGTCCTGTTTGTGGATTTTGGGCAGTCCATAGATGCCCTTCCCTTTTTCACAACCTTTCGACAGGCAGACATACTACAGACTGTACCCTGGGGACGCCACTCCGTGCATCTATGGACTGCCCAAAATCCACAAACAGGACGTGCCACTCAGACCTATTGTATGTAGCACAGATTCCATCACGTACAATGTGGCCAAGCACCTCAAGTGCTCAAGGGACCTCAAGGGAGCCATCAGGAGAGGGACAGCTGCCCTGTCATTAGGAGGGTGTTAACTAGAGCACGATAGGTGCTAATTAGAGCTATTGTTTAATCACCAGCCTATAGCAGTCTGCCTCTCAGTAGGAGGGGTCTGGTTAGGTTTAAAACTCCAGCTTTTGTGACTTCTTGATTATTCTTCTCTACAAGAGTCAAGACAGAAGTCAGACCACCAGAGCAAGAATTTTAGCTGAGGAAGCTTCTGCGATTTGAAGCGAAACGTCCTCGCGTCAAGCAACCCAGTCCAGTCGAAGATTCAAGCTTCTCTACTATGGAAACCACTTGGACAACTGAGAGCCTACACAGAAACATTTATTCAAACTAGCGGATTATGCAGTTACCATGTTTGCTGTTCACTATCAACTATGACACCTGTGCACGTGATCCTTCACTTAGACCAGGAGGGGCTTAAAACTCACAATACATTAAAGTTTAACTACAATTTTAACACCTACTGCTAGGTTGGATAAGAAGCCTAAAATGTTTTAAGGCTGGATATCGGCACCAGAAGGCTGTGTGTTATAACTTTTCAAGTAATATCAAAAAACAGAGAGTTTGTCTGCGCTTGTTTGATGTTTGAATGAAATTCAATTTATTTTATTTATACAGCGCCAAATCACAACAAAGCTGCCTCAAGGCGCTTTACACGAGTAAGGGCTAACCTTGCCAACCCCCTGAGCGAGCACGCAGGCGACAGTGGAATGAAAGCAATGCACATTCTAAGGCCTCATTTCAATACTTATAAGGATGTGAATGGAGCCTTCTGTCTGCACACTACATACATTTAGTCCATATTTCTCTCCATTTTCTGACAGCTTTCACATGTGGAAGAAATTGTGCAACTCCACCAGTAATCATGGAGTTCAAGCAAGATACAACATTAAAGCAAACATACACAAAGACCTTTTGATGAGGGTTTTAAATATAAAGTCTGGTCATGAAGCATTTAAAGTTTGCAGACCACCTCTGTCTACACCGCTACCTATACTTTTGTTACATCCGCCGAGGACGTAATAACATCATCTGTATTTATTTGTCTGTCTGTCACCAGGATTACATCAAAACTAAGGCATGGATTTTGATGATCTTTTAGATATTAGGCCATGAAAGACTTCATTAAATTTAGGAGGTGATACGAATCCAGATTATAGATCAAGAGTTCACTTCATATAGGCTTTGAAGTTAAAAAAAAAATTCACGGATTGTTACCAAATTTGCACAACAGATAGATACGAGGCCACGGAAGACTCCACTGAATTTTGGAGATGATCTGCATTCGGATTGGCACATGTCAGAGATATCTGATTGCTTTTGTTTCTTGTATGGTAGAAACGTTCAACCGTAGCCATGTTTGATGTTGTCAAAAATGTTATAGAATGTCTCCAGGACCCCCTAGTGGATGTTTTTCTTAATATCCATGTCAATGTCAAAAGCGTACAAATGTATGTAGGCAACTCTGATTTTTCTTTTCAAACTACACTATAATATTATGGAGTTTTTATTTATTCCTTTTCATGCATAAAATGTAAAGATATCTTATAGTAACTTATTTTTACTGTTTTCCTTTTATGCATGTTTCAGTGCACAATTAAAAAAATAATAATAATAGTCTTCTAACTTGAAAGTAGGCTTGGGCAATCAGTGGGCACATTGCTCTGCCTAACCTGTGTCACCCTATCTTAACAGTGGGTGCATAACATACGGCACAGTTGCTTTTGGGGTGTGTCTGCTGTCATACCGCTACCTGTATGGTGTTGTACCTTAACACAAACCACGATGCTGCATGCAAAGGGGCTGGATTAGGCCTCGACATTAGTCATAGGGGGTGTTATGGGTGTGTTGTGGGCCAACCATAAATTCAACCAATAAGATAATTCAGAGTGTGTCATGTTCTAGTTTGTTTTTATTAATAGGGTTGATTGAGAACTGACAGATTTTGTGGTGAGGGAGCAAGTTTGCATACATGAAACCTGGCATCGTGAATGGTACCACAAAAAGCATCAAGTATATTAACTGCTGTAACACCTGGATGAACTGTAGTATCCACTGATGTGTATAAAGATCACTTGTGACCAAGGTGCAGCTGCTTCTGTTAGTGGGATGTACCGCACATGCAATTTCCAGAATGAAATACAGAGACCCATCAAATGCTGTGCTGTGTAAGAAGGAGAAGCATGTAGGTGCTGTATGTCCCTTTGGCAACTGATACCAGTACATATCCCCAGATACCTTCATATGACGTGAGAGTTTATGACTCCCCATGTACGCCAGTCCATCACAGGTTACTTCCCCACCCAATCCCCATTTACAGCTGGGTGTAGTGGGACAATGTAAATGAAGTGTCTTGTTCAAGGACACAGACAGGTAGCCTGAAGCGCACACCTGGAATTGAACCCCTGTGGATATGTTGGTCATCCAACTCCAGTCCCACAGTGCCACCTGCTTTATTTATGGTAAGTAGAAAAACTCTTCTCTGTCCTTAACTGAACTTTTGCTGTTGTGCTCTCTGTCTGTGCACTGCCAAAAGAAATGAGCTTTATTTTATATATGCAAAATGTTTTCTATAACTTGAACCTGAAAGTGCTATAGAAATAAAGTTATTATTTTGTTCAGGTGTTCTGATATAAACTGTGAATGTTGGAGTGCAATTCTAAGGCTATCTGCATGAGATGAGTGATGGAACGTACACAGCAGAAGTGTAAAACTAACACTGTCAGTGTTAGTTTTACGAGGTCTGTCAATAAAGTATAGGTCCTTTTTATTTTTTTCAAAAACTATATGGATTTCATTCATATGTTTTTACGTCAGACATGCTTGAACCCTCATGCGCATGCGTGAGTTTTTCCACGCCTGTCGGTGACGTCATTCGCCTCTGAGCACTCCTTGTGGGAGGAGTCGTCCAGCCCCTCGTCGGAATTCCTTTGTCTGAGAAGTTGCTGAGCGACTGGCGCTTTGTTTGATCAAAATTTTTTCTAAACCTGTGAGACACATCGAAGTGGACACGGTTTGAAAAATTAAGCTGGTTTTCAGTGAAAATTTTAACGGCTGATGAGAGATTTTGAGGTGATACTGTCGCTTTAAGGACTTCCCACGGTGCGAGACGTCGCTCAGCGCTCTCAGGCGCCATCGTCAGCCTGTTTCAAGCTGCAAACCTCCACATTTCAGGCTCTATTGATCCAGGACGTCGTGAGAGAACAGAGAAGTTTCAGAAGAAGTCAGTTTCAGCATTTTATCCGGATATTCCACTGTTAAAGGAGATTTTTTTAATGAAAGACGTGTGGATGGGTCCGCGCGTCGGGACGCAGCCGGCGCGGTGCGGCGGCACAGGAAAAACACCTCCGTGTTGTTAACCATTTGTAAAATCCAGGCGGCTTTTAATGGCTTTCAGTGGAGTGAGTATATGAGAAATTGTTTAACAGCTGGACATGTTCCAACTTGTCCTTAAGGCTTCCAACAGAGGTGTTTTTCCTGTGGCGGAGCGTCGCGGCGGCTGCGAGCCGACGCTGCAATCCATCCGCACGTCTTTCATTAAAAAAATTTCCTTTAACAGTGGAATATCCGGATAAAATGCTGAAACCGACTTCTTCTGAAACTTCTCTGTTCTCTCACGACATCCTGGATCAATAGAGCCTGAAATGTGGAGGTTTGCAGCTTGAAACAGGCTGACGACGGCGCCTGAGACCACTGCGCAACGTCTCGCACCGTGGGAAGTCCTTAAAGCGACAGTATCACCTCAAAATCTCTCATCAGCCGTTAAAATTTTCACTGAAAACCAGCTTAATTTTTCGAACCGTGTCCACTTCGATGTGTCTCACAGGTTTAGAAAAAATTTTGATCAAACAAAGCGCCAGTCTCTCAGCAACTTCTCAGACAAAGGAATTCCGACGAGGGGCTGGACGACTCCTCCCACAAGGAGTGCTCACAGGCGAATGACGTCACGACAGGCGTGGAAAACTCACGCATGCACACGAGGGTTCAAGCATGTCTGACGTAAAAACATATGTATGAAATCCATATAGTTTTTGAAAAAAAAAAAAGGACCTATACTTTATGGACAGACCTCGTACACTGGTAATTTTACTGTGTACCATTCACTGGATGTGCCAGCTAACTTCAACAGTATGCTACATCTTTCAGTTTCACTGTGATTTGGGGTTTCCTGAAGGACACTGAAAGAATTCAAAGGGCTGTCTATGTATTTCTGGTAGGGGTCAAAAGGGGGTCAGGCTCCAGTGTTGTTGAAAACAACTACACCAAGTTACTCCTCTTGTCATATAGCATCCAAACGATATAGTTTGGCCCGTCTCAGTCCTTCTGTTAAGTTACTATGTCTGAAAAATTGGAAGGTTTGATCATGGGTCAAATATTTTCAGATTTGAATGATTCTGGATTTTAATCACCTCTCTTCTGACATGAAAAAATCCATCTGAGCTACTTTTAATAACCAATAACCAGCTCCCACCTCTCACCCATGTTCACCACTGTATACAGATGCAAGAAGTGGACAAAGAGTTTACAGTAGGGTGACTTACTCGTAAAGGAATAAAATGTAAATCATCTTATATTGTAGGGGGGGGGGGTGCTTTTAATGGTAGCGTTGCTGAATCCGGGCTTGTGCCATACTAGTCCGATCTGGCGCCGGTTCATGATGGCATCACAAAAGTAATTTAATCTGTTATTTCATGATATTGACATGAAATATGTCACATTTTCATGACACTATCACAAAATTTTTTCATGACAGTATCATGAATTTGGGGTGATGTGGGGGCAAGGGGCCATTGGGGGTTAAGGTTAGGATAGGTTTATAGTTATAGTTAGGTTAAAAATAGTGAGCTAAACTTGACCTCATCATGAAAATGTGACGCATTTTGTGATGGTATCACGCAAACAAAGCATGAGACTAGGCTGGCCACACACGCGACATCGCCCATGAAAGAGCAGACAAATCATTTTAAGGCACATTCATTTTCAATTCGGTAATTGTTCAGTAACTAGCACAACATGTCCAAGACCTGTTTAAAATGAGGGACTCCAGTTATAATCTACAAGGAACATTGTTATTTCAGAAATCAAAGATTCAAACTACCGTAAAAAGTCATTGTCTTTCTGTTAAAGGTGTAAACACTTGGAATAATTGCCTGGATAATATAAAATCACTTGGTAAATTGGTTGGCTTTAAAAGGCTCTACAAAAACTATTTGTTTACTCGCTATAGTCTGTTAAATTAGGTTTATTGATTTTGTCTTGTTTTTGGTGTACTGCTGCTTGCACGTTTGTGTTTTGAAATTGTTGTTAAGGGATCAATTTATACTTGTATTATGTATATGTTATATATATAATTTTATATACATATGCATAACTTTTATTTTTTGCTAAAGGGGCAGGCGTTTACAAGCTTTTGCTTCTACCTACACCCTTTCGGGTGCATGGGTACATTGTTGGATTATTTTCTTTCTTTCTTTGTATGTTTTGTTGTTTTGGATCTGTGTGTGCTGAATAAATTCATTCATTCATTCATTCAAATGACATTTTTGGCTAAAAGGTGTTCGTCTTATTTTTAAAATGCCTGCATGTGGCTGTTTGAATTTAATTTTGTGCTTATGTCAATTAACATATGCAAACTGGTCATTTACATATTGCTGTCTGCATCATGTTACCACCCACTGTCATTTGCAGACTAAAGGTGCCCTGACTTTGATCCACACATTTGCACGCACTCTGCCGTGCAGGAGAGTAAACTTGTCGCAAACTGTTGTAAACTAGTGCGTAAAGAAAATTTTGAAATGTTCAAAATCTCCATCACACATTAATTACATGGACTTCACATGAACATTATGCAAACAATTAAAAAACACTGCGCATGAGCGCGTGTGATTGCGTCAGCGCACCGCATCAGAGCGCAGCTCGTCTGAACGATTATAACGAGATGTTAAATCTGTCATAAACATGCTTTTACAGCTGCTCACAAGAACGAATGAACATGCAACTGTTTTACCAAACTATTACAAAATAAACATGATGAATAATTACCTTTTTAGATGGTTCCAAATACGTTCTCTACCTAATTAAGCGAGAGAGAGAGAGAAACAGCAGCTGGAACAGTCCTCTGTGATTCCTGAATTGATTAGAGGCATTTTCAACAGCCAACTTGGAGAGAAAATTATTAATTCGCAACAAAATAATTATTTTATATACACAGCATCCAGTGCACAACGCGTGGCAACCAGCTGAACAAAGCATGATGTCCAACTGGGAACACAGTGTGTAGGATTGTCACGATGATGTGCGTGCAAGTGCGTGAATCAAAGTCATACAAGTGTCAGGGCACCTTTATTCTTAGTAAATCTCCCTCAAAATGTTCACCAACACAACGTGCAAATGTTTGGAAAGCCCACGTACTTTACATTTGTCAGTGTATACGGGATCTTAGTGAATCTGGCCCTGTCAGTTTTGTCTTGGAAATTACCATATTCCATGCTGTTTTTTGTTTTGTTTTGTTTTTCTTTTTTTGAAACCTATAATGGCCTTAATACACTGCAGTAGGACCTGTGGATGAATTGTCAGTTTTTGACTGTTTGTCAGTGACTCTTTCTAAAACTGGACCACATGACATCTATGGTAACGTAGCTCTATCGCCTCCTTAGTGACTGCTCCGTACAAACACTTAACTCTATCACATTCTGCCCAAAAAACCTTGCTGTGCTCCAAAATGTTTGAATTCTAACATAACCTCTCTTGCAATGTTAAACTATGTGGAAACAAAGCGATAAGACAGAAAATGTTGATATCGATTGGCATCAGAATTCAGTCATTTTCTCTGAGAAATTATGCACACAGACAGACAGACAGACAGACATGCACACATAATCTCTCCCCTTCAGTTTTGTTTGATGGAGGTAAAATTTGAGCGTTTTTAATCAAGAAGATCTCCAGTAACTTTGTTTTAAATACATAAATGTTTAATTTTGCTTCAGTTGCAAGTTGTTTTCCCTCCGCAGAGTTTTGAAAGCAGCCCGATGGTGAACCATAAGACAGCAGAGCCCTTTATTTGAGTGGAGATCTTTACTGTCCAAGGCTACTTTATAAGCATTCAGAGAGCAGCATACAATAAACATCCTCAGGACATCTGTATGTAAGATTTTCAAGGACTGTGTGCTTCCTATGAGTGCCCACAGCGCCCCTGAACTACAGCTAATGTTAATTTGATATAAAATGTTCATTAAAATTCATTCGTCAATAATCAATGACTCACTTGGGGCTTTGACTGAGGTGTTGTAAGTCCTCAGTGCTAATACTTTGACCACTGCCTGTCCTCGTGTGCTGATTCGTCAGCTGCCTGCTGGATAATTTGTTCAATTTCAATTTTTTTTTCCACACAATTCCAGACGAGATGAGCAAAATGTTAA
This sequence comes from Thalassophryne amazonica, assembly GCF_902500255.1. Lineage (NCBI taxonomy): Eukaryota > Metazoa > Chordata > Actinopteri > Batrachoidiformes > Batrachoididae > Thalassophryne > Thalassophryne amazonica. Next base: position 72,610,230 of record NC_047112.1, read on the forward strand.
ATAAATCACACGCATAAGGAAAAATGCAAATTAGGCAACTATGTAATGAAGTCATATTATATTTTTCTGATCATTGCTGATTGTCCTGCAGTTGGTGATCTGGCAAATGAAATACTTTCCACAAAAGAAGCTTTGCCCATGCGTGATCGGTACCCCGGGTGTGATCGGCACCCCGGGTGTGATCGGCACCCCGGGTGTGATCGGTACCTCGGCTGTGATCGGCACCCCGGGTGTGATCGGCACCCCGGGTGTTTGCAAGATTGTTCCGAGACATTGACATAACACTCCAACAGCTAGCAAAAGCCTATTGCTCACAAACTAAATTTAGATATTTAATCTTAATATATTTCATCTTAATAGTAGCCAGTAATATGGTTTAGTGGTTAGTGTTGCCTCACAGCAAAAAGGTCGTGGGATCGATTCCCACCTGGGGGTTTTCTGTGTGAAGTTTGCATGTTCTCCCCATGTTTGCGTGGGTTTCCTCCGGGTGCTCCAGCTTCCTCCAAAGACATGCATGTTAGGACTGGCGTCCTGTCCAAGGTGTACCGTGCCTCATGTCCCATGGTTTCTGGGACAGGCTCCAGCCTTTGCAGCCCCTTCACCTTCCATCACTATCTCACTCTCAGTCCCTCCCTCTGGGCTCATGAGATGCTTCAGGGGCCAGAGTTGACTCAGAATATTCCACAGGCAACTTATCTACTCGCAAACTTTCTTCTGTCCTGCTGACTCAGAGCTAACACACACAGACACACAAACATGCACGTACACACTCTAAAGTGCACACATACAAAAAACAGAGGTTCAAATTAATCTTTAGGAAAGCAGAGATTAACAAATAAACCTTGCGTCTGTATCACAGCACCCTTTAACAATGCACACAAACATTCAAGGAAGAAAAAGAGATTCCTTTTTCTATGTATTAAACTTATTTATTGTTGCTGTTTCTAAATGCCTGAATTAATAGTAGATGTTAGTCAGGTTGTGGGGGCTTATGCATTTCCCACATTCTCATATCACTGTCGTGGGACCCGGTGTGAAACGTGCAAATTGACCGTCCCATAGTAATTGCGAGGCCATCTCCCACCTTCATTACCATTCATGAAATGCAGTTCTTTCCCAGGAAATGTTGAGAAATGCAAATGTTTAAGGGGCGGTGAAGGCAAGAGCGGTCTGCAGCAAGACCATTGTGCCCCGCTCAGGTTGGCTGTGACTTTTATTTACTGTGGTAGAGACCCGTGTCAGCTCATACAGACACGCACACTCCCACACGGAATGTGCTCTCTGTCTTCTGTTCGCCCTCGTACACACATCTAATATGACAAAGTGGAGGATGGTGCTGGGAAATTGAGTTCTAAGTGAAGGTAACAAGGTCACGGTGGGGGGATACTAAAGCATTAGACAGAATTAGTTACTATTAAATCTCAAAGAGAAATTGCGTGTATGTGTTTTTGTGACACAACGATTATACAGTATGATTGATGCCAGTGATGGTAAAATTCTCCTTGTATTGGTGTTATGAATTACAGTATCTGTGTGTAATGAATTCAGCAAAGTATAGCAAGGAGGTGGAGAAACTGAGGCAGGTCAACCTTGGAGACAGTAATGGCTTTTCAAGAAGCTTTAGGAAATACCTTCTTTCCATATCTCAGTGAAGTCCTTTAACAAAGGACAAACCCTGGTTACACCTTCTCACTCGATTTCAAGCTGTCAAGTTCACTGCCCACATTAAGTCCAAACATATTAAAAGCAGCTTCACAAAACCAGACTCATGAAATATTGTGGACCCTTACGGTGCTCCTGGAGAGCTTTTAACAACAGTTTACAGATCCACAAAGGATGTGAGTTAAAGATGGTGCTTTAACCAGCATAAACCAACGTACAGTGCACCACAAGAATCATAGGTACTGCACAACTTATGTAGTTGGCATTTTCCTGGTACCAAAGTTCTCGAGGCACAAATCTGGGAAAGGGTACAGAAACATTTCTGCTGCTTTAAAGATCCCAGTGAGCACAATGGCTTCCGTAATCCATAAATAGAAGAAGTTCAGATCCACCAGAATCTTCCTAGAGCCTGACTGCCGTCTAAACTGAGCGATCAGGGAGAAGGACTGTAGTCAGGGAGGTGACCAAGAACCCGATGGTCACACTGTCGGAGCTCCACCATTCCTCTGTGGAGACAGGAGAACCTTCCAGAAGGACAACCATCTCTGCAGCAATCCACCAATCAGGCCTGTATGGTAGAGTGGCCAAACGGAAGCCACTTCTTAGTAAAAGGCACATGGCAGCACCTGGAGTTCTGATGATACATGAATGCCAGGCATCATTCTTCAACTGACCCCTACGTGGCCGCCTACTGTAAATTCAAGTGCACACCCTGCCTTTTCAAATGCATAAAGTCTAAGGTGTATCTGTGTCAGATTTGGAGCTTGCATCACCATTTGAAAGATTTTTTCAGTTCTCCGCTGCACTATGAACACTTGGCCTCTCCTTGGCCCACCTACTGGAATACAGTGAAACATTAGCCACCATGACTGACACTCCAGAATGCAGTAGTTATCATTAAATTGCTTTACATTCAGTGATACTTGCTGCATGCACGTGGTGCACAGTCTCCAATCATCTCCACCTGCCAGAAAAGTGCACAAGACATTTAATGGATGCTGCTTTATGGTAAGATAAACTGCGCATATTATGCTAAGATGAAAAAATCTGCTATGACAGAAAAAGGAGTTTATCCCTACAGGTTTTGACATGCCCTATATACACCAGCTCAGAAAAGAAGGTGTGGGACAGTATAGGACACAGGTGTGCAAAGAGGGTATATGTTGCTGAAACCAGGGTAAAGCTGGTACAGTAAAGAGGCCTACCTCTCTACCACAGGAGTGGATAGGATTATAGAGTTGAGCTGACAGCCAGTAAATTGGATTTTAGTCAAACCAGCAGAAGGTAGGGGCTGTGAACACAAATTGGAGGGGTACAACACTGACAACATATGCTAAAAATGAGAAATGTGCCATTTTGCTGATCGACACAGACACTGGTGTGCTCTGACAGGAGACATCCTATTTGCAAGGAGGTGATTTTTACAAAGCACAAGCCAAACGTGAGCAAGGAAAGTGATATCCCATGTTTTATTCCTGCCATTAGCAGCAACTCATAATAGTTCTCCTATGAGTTGCTGAGTGTGTGTAATAAAAACTGTCTTTTATTGCCTTTTGATTGGAGACACAAACATCAGACTGGCTCTGATTCAAGTCCTTTTTGCTCTCCTGCATTTCGGAGCAAAGGCTGCCTTTTCAGCTCGGTCTCAGTCGGTGGGAGACTGCACACCGTGTCAGAGGATGAGAGAAGTTTTAGATTTAAAGGCACCTCCAGCAACTCGCCTCTCTCACCTCCCTAAAAGATTCATTAGGCTGAGTGTGAGGTAGATAAACGAGAGGAGAGAAAATGCTGTAACTTTGTGCTAATAGTGACCATGTGCGTGCAGGTGCACAGGCGGTAGGAGGGTGATGGCTGCGTGCTCACCTTGCAAAAATATAAGCCCCCGTTGGAGCGGCCTGCACTTAAATAAACATGTCAGACAGAAGGTACAGATTACACACAGTCATAGTTAATCAATTAGTTCAGCTGGAAGTCTGAGGAACCGAGCATTCAAATGATTCAAGTATGAAAATTATTTGGATTAAGTGAAGCTAGCGATTGAATTCCATGTTAAATTAATTTGTGACTAACATGATTTTAAATATTCTGCATTCATCCTCTCATCAGAAATATATATTATGTAGCTTATCTGAATTACTGTAAGTAATAAGAAATTAAATGTAGTTTTTTTCTCACTTTTAGGGGGGTTTATATGTTTTTGTTTAAAAGCTGAAAGACGTTTTTGGTCACTTTCCCTTCTTCAGACTAACCTACTGCAATCTTTATTATATTATGATCAGGAGCAATTTGTCTTCTTGTATCTTGTTGAGAAAGGACGAGTTCATCTTTGGACAAAAAAAAAATGTATTTAATAACTGCAGGATTGAATTTGAATGCACACGTTCAACAAGCTCCAATATCAGGAAAATCAAGGAAAAAGAATTCGCAAAAATAAAACAAACATAAAGTAGAGTTAAAGAGGCACATAAAAACAAACTGTCACAATGCCACCAGGAGTTAAAAGCCCAATTAAATAAATAATTCTTGAGCTTTGATTTAAAAACTGTGATGTCAGAAGTAGTTTGTAAATCGGGAGTTAACTTGTTCCACAGTCTGGGTTCAGCTACAACAAAAACACGATCCTCAGAAAATCTAAGTAAAGTCAACCAGATGCCAATAATGTATCACTGTAAGTGTGGAGAATTAACATTTCAAACAAGTAGGAAGGTGCACGACCATTAACAGCTTTTAAAAAACCAAGATTAAAATCTTAAAATCAATTCTAAAATGAACTGGAAGCCAGTGGAGTGAGTAAAGTACAGACATAATATGCTCACTCCTGGAAGTGTTTGTTAAAACGAGCAGCAACATTTTGCACAGGTTTGAGGCGTGCAAGAGAAGACTGGTTAAAACCATCATAAAGTGCTTTACATTAATCAGCAGATGAAAGTATGAATGGCTGTCTGAAGATCATGTCTACTGAGAAAGGACTTTAGTTTAGCCAGAAAACGTAGCTGGGGAAAAAAAAAAAAAAATATATATATATATATATATATATATATACACTCTTCAGAAAACCTACGGGTAACGTTACCAATTAAGGGAACATGGGGTTGCTGGTTCCTATCCTAGTGATCATTAGGGTAGAGGCATGGTAGACACTGGACACGCCATCAGTCTATCACAGGGCCACATATAGACATGCAAACACATCCACACTCTCACTCACACCTATGGTCAATTTTGAGTCACTAATTCACCTAATCTGCATGTCACTGGAAGTGAGAGGAACCTGGAACACCCAGAGGGAACCCTTGCAAACATGGGGAGAACATGCAAGCTCCACACAGAAAGGACCAGGTGCAAAGCAACCCCAGGACCTTCTTGTTGCGATGCAATCATGGTGACCTATGATTCTGTGCAGACATTTAATCAGTTGTGTTGAAAAATTGATAACTTTATCAGTAACAAACAAACATTCCTTCCACCTTATTTAATCCACACTGGCTACAAACTGTCAGTTAAAAAATTCTGACCTTTAACTTGACCTCTCAAGGTTACTCCAGGTCATGTAAACAACAGAAAGGTGATGTGTGTCTCTCTATATTAGTGCAATTCCTCAAAATGTCCATTCTAAGTTTGGTTGGCCTTTCAAAGTCACTTAATGCCAAAGGTCATGTGACCAAGAGAAGCAAGGTCATCCAGCACCCTGGGGTGCAGGGCGCTGGATGACCCCTTGCCTGTGCTGTAAATGCTTGCATGGTCATCTCAACAATTGCACCTTGTTGTTGATGTTGCTTTGATTTTCTGTTTTCTGTTTCTTCAACTTTGTAAAACTTTGTTAAAACCTTGGAACTGTTAGAATGACCTAAGCAGAGGGTCACCCCTCTGAGTCTGGTCTGCTTAAGGTTTCTTCCTCAAGTCATCAGAGGGAGTTTTTCCTTATCTCTATCTCCTGTGTGCTTGCTCTGGGGGTTGGTAAGGTTAGACCTCACTTGTGTGACGCGCCTTGAGGCAACTTTGTTGTGATTTGATGCTATATAATTAAATAAATTAAAATTAAATTGAAACTGAAAATATCTTTAACACATTTCTCAAAATAGCCAATGTAAATATCTCCGATATAAGCCAACGGTCAAATTTCTGACTTCTTTAACCTGTCACTTTAATCCTTGGCTAACTCCCAAACATTCCAAGGAGTTTTGTTCAACTTTGATCAAAACTCTGACAATTATTTTGTGTACACATGTACAGGTGGGCAGGCACAGAGGACTGAAAACATGCACTATCACCAGTCAAGGCTGGGTGAAAATAATTAGTCCAACAAAGGATTCTATTTGGAAAACAACAGGCCAGCTGCTTGGATTCAATTTTGGGATGTTGCTAATTGTGCTCAAGTTGAAGGCAATCCAGCATAAATTTGTGGAGAGGATGGGGTAGTTTAACAAAGGCAGTTGAGTTTTTGTATTGAGTAGCAGCAGCGTGCAAAGAAGTCTAACAGCTTTCGGGGAGAAGCTGTTACAGAACCTTACCGAGCTGGTTCTGATGGTGCAGAACCTTCTGCCTGATAGCAGCAGGGCAAACAGTCTGTCTGAGGGGTGGGAGGGGCCTTCACAATGAAAGAGTCTCTGCGTGCAAAGTCCTTCTGGAAGATGTCCTGGACAGAGGGGAGGCACAGCCATATGATTTTCTCAGCTGTCCTCAGTATGGCCTACAGGGACCCATAAACTGCGCCGAATTTACCAAGACAAGGAGTAGTAACCACAAACACAAAAACAAGGAATGCACATACCAACAAATGTTAACTGAGAAAGAAAAGGGGGCACTGACCGTAGTCATGGGAAAATGGGGTGCTGGGGGCACTGAAAACCTCTCCCAAAACACCCTAGTTTTATTTTGGGTGCTAATGTTATTTTTATTTGCACATGGAAACAATTTTTTTTTTCTTCACAAAACACTAGAAACTACCAAGGTCAAAATGATTAGCCCTTTAAAGAAATAATCTGTTTGTTGAACCACAGCACAAACCACTGTTGTAATGCTCAAAACTTGTAAAATAAAGTTAAAACTGAGGGTTATCTTCCAATATAAGAATAAGATGAACTTTATTATCCCAAAGTTAATCATTTTGCTAGGGTACCGAACCGTAAACATTTTTTATACAATAGGTAACAAATTTATGCGAGATCACTGAAGACATTTTCATAAGATGTTTGCCAGTATTGCACATAACTGAGTAACTGAATAACTGTTATGTATTCATCCTGCAAAAGAGGGAGGAATTATAGATTCTGCCACAGGTAGGAAAGAACTCCTGTGGTGCACCTCGGTGGTCTCAGTCTATGGGTGAAGATGCTCTGACAGGACGTCAGTGTGGCATGCCGGGGGTTGGAGGTGTTGTCCCAGATGCTGTGCAGGTTCCTCATCATCCGCTTCTCTGACACCTCCATCACCAACTCCACCTCAAGTGCCAGGACAGAGCCATCTTTCCTGATGAGCTTGTTGAGTCTGGAGACCACAGAGTGATAAAACATCTATAACATTTTTTTTGCAGACATTGAAAGATTTGAGCCTCCTGAGGAAGTACATTCGGCTCTGACCTTTCTTATACACAGCATCTGTGTTTACAGTCCAGTCCAGTTTGCTGTATATACACACAGTATAAAAACTTCAGTAAGGGTTTGAGCTGTCACTTGAGAAAGCATCATGTCATAAACAAAATAAATCAGTTTAGACATGGGAAAATAAATTGTTGATGCTCACAGAGCAAAGGAAGGATCTACAAAGTTATCACAGCATTTCCAAGTGTCGAGAACTGGAGTGAGAAGTAATATCAAGAAATAAAAAGAGAGCCACACAGTAGAGAACAAGCATGGCTGAGGTAGGTAGTGAAAGATTTCAAAGCCTCTGGAATGAAATCTATTGAAAGATGTGTCTAAAGACCCCAGAACAACCGCCATGACACTAGGGAAAACAATCACTGCAAAGAAAACAGTCACTGCAGTCTTGGACAGGAATGGGCTGTGAGGTTGCAGACCTAGAAAAACTCTGGAAGGAGTCTCTTCTGCAGAAGAACCAGACTGAAGTATGTGCAGGACAGTCTGGAGAAAGATTATGCACACTGGAAGTATGTCCATTGATCACGCTTTGGCCATGGAGATTTGGTCAAGCGCTTTGGCCATGGAGATGTTGCTTATGTTTGGAGAAAGAAGGGAGAGGAGTGTAACCCAAAGAACACCGTCCCCACAGAGAAACACAGTGATGGGAGTATTATGTGGTGCGGATGTCTCAGTGCACCTGGAACTAGAAACCTCCTCAAGATGGAAGGCATCATGAAAAAAGGAGGATATGTAAAGACTTTAAAAGAAAACCTCAGGCAGTCAGCAACAAAACTGAGCTTGGGATGTCACTTTGTCTTCCAACATGACAATGATCCACAACATACGTCGCTCCTTGTGAAGAACTACAACCCCAATTTCAATGACGTTGGGACGTTGTGTAAAATGTAAATAAAAAACAGAATACAATGATTTGCAAATCCTCTTCAATCTATATTCAATTGAATACACCAAAAAGACAAGATATTTATTGTTCAAACTGATAAACTTTGTTTTTGTGCAAATATTTGCTCATGTTGAAATGGATGCCTGCAACACGTTTCAAAAAAGCTGGGACAGTGGTATGTTTACCACTGTGTTACATCACCTTTCCTTCTAACAACACTCAATAAGCATTTGGGAACTGAGGACACTAACTGTGAGTGTCATGATTGGGTATAAAAGGAGCAACACATGCTGCCATACAAGCAACGTCTTTTTCAGGGACGTCCCTGCTTATTTCAGCAAGACAATGCCAAGCCACATTCTGCACGTGTTACAACAGCATGGCTTCATAGTAAGGAGTGCAGGTACTAGACTGGCCTGCCTGCAGTCCAGACTTGTCGCCCATTGAAAATGTGGCACATTATGAAGCGCAAAATACGACAACGGAGACTCTGGACTGTTGAACAACTGAAGTCGTACATCAAGCAAGAATGGGAAAAAATTCCACCTACAAAGCTTCAACAATTAGTGTCCTCAGTTCCCAAACGCTTATTGAGTGTTGTTAGAAGGAAAGGTGATGTAACACAGTGGTAAACATACCACTGTCCCAGCTTTTTTGAATTGTGTTGCAGACATCCATTTCAAAATGAGCAAATATTTGCATAAAAACAAAGTTTATCAGTTTGAACATTAAATATCTTGTCTTTGTGGTGCAGTTAGTTGAATATAGGTTGAACAGGATTTGCAAATCGTATTCTGTTTTTATTTACATTTTACACAACATTCCAACTTCATTGGAATTGGGGTTGTACCTCCAGAAGACCAACGTGAGCATTATTGACTGACCTGCACAAAGCCCTGACTTGAATCCCACTGAAAATCTGTGGATGAACTGAAGACCAAGGTCCATGCCAGAAGACCATCAAATCTATTCAATTCACCAAAGGAGAATGAGCTGGGATTCCTCAGGAGACATGTCTGAGACCTGTTGAAAACTACAACAAATGACTGCAAGCTGTTATCCAGCAAAAAGGACACACAGTTGAATGAATATTAGTGTCATAATATCATAATTTTGACCCTGGTCTTTTTTTGGTTGTTGGTTCTGTGTTCAATATTAAATAATATAAGCATCTACAAAGAAAAACTATGTTTAGAAATGCAAATTCTTTGCTCTGCTCTTAAAAAAACACATGGGGAAATTTAGAAAAAAATAAACACTGAATTTTGTAGGGGGCTAACAGTTTTGTCCTCACTTGTAAAGTAAGTACATGAGATTAATAGGGATTAGAAGATGGGAAAAATAGCAGTAATAACAACAACAATAATAAATTGTTGTCTGAAGCTGTCTCAGATACCCCAACACCCACAGCACTCCCCCCCCAACACACACACACGCACACACACACACACACACACACACACACACACACACACACACACATACACACACAGAGAGAGACCTGTTTTTAAACGGGTTATGACTCTAAGAAAGCGTAATTACTTTTTGAAATTATTGAACAAAGGGGAAAAAATATTATGGCAATTGGCATCGCTGTCCTTTCTGTCTTTTCATAAAATGGACATGTGTCTGTCAGTGCCAAACTGAATATTTGGTCGCCCTAAAAAAACTCTAAAAACTGGACATGCACACTCTTTCTTCTTCTGCCTTTGGATGCTCTTGTTAGGATGCCGCTACAGCAGGTCATCCATCTCCATCTCGTCCTGTCGCACCAACCACCTGCACATCCTCTTTGGAGTCTCTCTTCTCCTCCTACCTAGTGGCTCAATCCTCAGCATTGTTCTCACTAAGTTCCCAACATCCCTCCATCTCAGTCTAACTTTACTGACTTTCCTTCCAAACCATCCAACCTGCACTGTTCCTTTGACATATTTATTCCTAACCCTGTCCATCTTCCTCATTCCCAAAGAAAATCAAAGCATTTCCAGCTCTGCCACCTCCTGTCTTTTAGTTTGTGCCACCACCTCTATCCTGTACAACATAGCTGATCTTATTAATTCAGTTCAACATAGTGCCAACTACCTTATTTACTACCTGCTTGTAAACTTTCCCTTTCAACTTTGCAGATATACTTCCATCACAAATTGCTCCTTTCGCTTTTCTCCACCCATTCCACTTTGCCTGTATACTCTTCTTCCATTAGTTTGGACAGTTTACCAAAAGTATTTAGAATCAATGAGCTTCTCTACTTCACTATTCTATACTTCACTATATGTCACTATATGAGATACTATTGTATTGCCTTCACACACATACTCCATCTTGGTACTATTGACATTGATGCCTCTTCTCTCCAGAGCATATATTTGCCTTTCCAGGCGCATCTCAACCTGTTGAATACTCTCACTATAGCTCAGTGTCATCAGCAAACATGATAATTCATGGAGACCTCTGTCTTCTCTAGTTCATCAATCTCTGCATCACTACTACAAAAAAATGGCTCAGATATGACTATAATGCAACCCCACTTCCACCTTGAGCATATCTGACATACTGAACATTTCACCATGGTCACACTGTCCTAATGCATATTGTGCCACCCTCACATGCTCCTCTGCTTTTCTGGACTTCCTGATAAAGAACCACAACACTCCAAACTGTCTCTAAATCTACAACTTCTCCGTCAGCACTCTCAGAGCAAACATTTCATTTGTACAGTTTTCTCAGCATGACACTACTTTGCTCCTTACAGATCTTCACCTCTCTTCTCAACCTAGCTTCCACTACTCTTTCCCATAACTTCATGCAATGTAAATGAAATGCATTCCTATGTTGCAACTGCATCTATACAGATCATCCTTGTTTTTTTAAAAAAATCTGTACTATTCAGTCCTCCACTCTTCAGGCATCCTCTCACTTTTGAAAATATTATTAAACAATCTGAAGGAAAACCTCCACTGCCATATCTCCTTAACATCTCAATACCTCTACTAGTATTCTATCCCAACCAACAGCTTTTCCACTCTTCATCCTCTTCATAGGTGTCCTCACTTCATTCTTATTGATTCTTATACAAAAAGCAGAGATGAAATTGTGAGCTTACCAAACTGGACACCCTCCAATCCTTGACTGCGACTTGAAATCCAGGTCCGTGAAAATCATGAGCAGGATGATGACAAGGGGAAGTCCTGGCGGAGTCCAACACTCACTGTGAACAGAACAGTGAACCAGAGAATGTGGGCACAACTCCTACTGTGGTCAAATAGAGACCAGGTCATTTGTTTCTGCAGTTCTGGTACCCCATATGTCTGTAGCACCTTCCACAGGACACCTCAGGAGACCCAGTTGTACACCTTTGCCAAGTCCACAAAGTACATGTAGACTGGTTGGGCATACTTTCAAGCCTCCTCTAATATCTGTGCCTATTGCCACAGCTAAAGAAAAGCAGACAGGGTTGCTGACTGTTCAGTCAAATCATCTGCGAGAATGAATTGCAAGCTTGGCTTTCAGCACAGTGGCTTAGTGGTTGGCACTGTGGCCTCATAGCAAGAAGGTCATGGGATCGATTCCCATGTTTGGCCTCTCTGTGTGGAGTTTGCATGTTCTCCCCGTGTTTGTGTGGGTTCTCTCCAGGTGCTCTGGCTTCCTCCCACATCCAAAGACTAGCAGGTTAGGTAGATTTGAAACTTTAAACTGACTGTAGGTGTGCGTGCGGGTGTGAATGAGTTTGTCTGTCTAAATGTGGCCCCGTGACAGACTGGCGTCCTGTTCAGGGTGAACCCTGCCTCATGCCCTATGATTGCTGGGATAGGCTCCAGCCCCCCCCGTGACCCTTAATTGGAGTAAGCGGGTATAGAAAACTCAAAGCTTGAAAACAAGAAACAATAAGGTGTCCTTTAGTTTAGTTAGATTTTCTTCAAATTGCAGTGAGATAAATTGTTTGTTTGGGCTCATATTGTCCCAAGAAGATTTGCATTCTGTAGAGATCCATTTTGTGCAAAAACGGCCCTCCTTGATTTAAGGCACTACACCCTAGTGTTTTTGAGAAACAGACAAAATGTTCCCAGTCAAAATCCTGCTGCAGGTTATTACATGAACTGTAAATAATAATAACAATAATAATAACACAAAGAAAACTTGAATGAATAAATACAAAATACTTGATACTTCTTTTTACACCAATCAAGCTTGACTGAAAATCATTTTTAACAGTTCAATTATTTGTGTTTTTCTCCACTTCAGTGTTTTAAGTGTTTGAGTAACTCGCCAGCTTTCACCGTGCGGCGACATCACAAAAGCACACTGCAGATGCAAATCCACATTAAACTGCTTCTGAAGAAATGCACTCGGAGGTCGTGCACGAGGCCCGTGAGCGTCGGTCTTTTGGTTCAGCTCCCTGGCACAGCGTGTGTCCCTCTCTGTCTCTCTCGCTCTCTCCTGTAAGGGGTCACATGTGACAGCGCTAAGAGTCGGCGAGTCACAAAGCGCCGCTACAGAGATAATTGCCATGTGATAAAGCGGTGATTGCCTGCTGGCACCAGGGGAGAGTAATGCCATCAGGTTGCAATAAAAAAGCAGATGTCTGATACTCAATGAATGCTGCTGCAGCCCAGGCAACTTTCGTTGCTCCCTTTCATCTCTTCACTTTTGTGTCGCTTGTTTCTGTGCACTTTTTCTTCCCTCCACTTTTTTTTTCCATGATGAGGTTGTGTCTGTGATGATGAAGACTCGCTCTGCTCATTCTCTGCCACAGACATTTGCCATCGGCTGTGTTGTGCATAAATAAAGAAATGATAACGGCTTTTGAATACAGTGTCTTTGATTTTTTTAAAGAGATCAACAGAATATAAATATGAAAAGTAAAACAGAATGACTTTGAATATCTGTCAACTTTTTTTTAAATCAGAGCCACTTTGTATTATCTGCTCCATTCCAACATAATTACATGCTCGAGTTTGCAATTTGTTGCTTTTTAATTCAATATGAAGCCCCAGTGAATGCCAGACTTGCTATCCATGACAACCTGATGGATGATATTAAAAATTACATTATCTTAGACATGCACTGCGAGAAAAACTAGTATTTTGAGTGCACACTCCCACACCATTATGCCTGTCCAGGCGCGCATTTGTTGAAGGCTAGCTCACAATGCAACGCAGCAATTTTCAGTTAAATATATCATATAGCAGACAAACACACTGATATTTGAGAAGTGAAATTAAGTTTCTAGGACCTACAGAAAGTGTGCAGTAATTAATTAAACAAAATTGGGCAGGTGCATAAATTTGGGCACCCTTGTCATTTTATTGATTTGAATACATTTAGTACTAATTATTGGAACACAAAATTGGTTTGGTAAGCTCATTGACCCTTGACCTCCTTACACAGGTGAATCCAATCATGAGAAAGGGTATTTACGGTGGCCATTTGCAAATGTTTCCCCTCTTTGCATCTCTTCTAATGAGTGGCAACATGGGAGCCTCCAAACAACTCTCAAATTACCTGAAAACAAAGATTGTTCAACATCATGGTTTAGGGGAAGGATACAAAACGCTATCTCAGAGATTTCAGCTGTCAGTTTCCACTGTGAGGAGCATAGTGAGGAAACAGAAGACCGCAGGCACAGTACTGGTTAAAGCCCAAAGTGGCAGGCCAAGAAAAATCTCAGGTAAGCTGAAGCGAAGGATGGTGAGAACAGTCATAGTCAACCCACAGACCTGCTCCAAAGACCTACAACATGAACTTGCTGCAGACAGTGTCTCTGTGCATCGCTCAACTATACAGCACACTTTGCACAAGGAGATGCTGTAATGCAGAGGAAGACTTTTTGTGCATACACGCCACAGAGTTGCTTGATGTATGCTAAAGCACATTTGGACAAGCCAGCTTCATTTGGGAATAAGGTGCCGTGGACTGATTAAACTAAAATTGAGTTATTTGGACATAACAAGGGGCGGTATGCATGGCTGAAAAAGAACCCAGCATTCCAAGAAAAACATTTGTTACCTACAGTAAAATCTGGAGGTGGTTCCATCATGCTGTGGGGCTGTGTGGCCAGTGCAGGTGCTGGTCACATGGATTCTAGTCACTATCAGCAGATTCTTGAGAATAATGTTCATGAATCAGTGACAAAGTTGAAGTTGCGCCAGGGCTGGATCTTTTCAACAAGACAATGACTCTAAACACTGCTCAAAATCTACTAAAGCATTCATGCAGAGGAACAAGTACAACCTTCTGGAATGGCCATCTCAGTCCCCAGACCTGAATATTACTGAAAATCTGTGGTGTGATTTTAAGTGGGCTGTCCATGCTCTGAGATGTTTTGTAAAGAAGAATCGTCCAAAATACCTTCAACCAGAATCCAGACTATCATTGAAAGCTATAAGAAGTGTTAAGAGGCTGCAAAAGGAGGATCTACTAAATATTGATGTATTTTGTCTGTCGGGGGCCCATTTATGCACCTGCCTAATTTTGTTTAAAGCAGGGGTGGGCAGCGAGGGCCGAGACAGTGCAGGTTTTCCTTGCAACCAATCCCCTCAGCAGGTGGGTTAATGATGAGCTTCTCCCGTGAATATAAACACCTGACTGTCAATGAAATCACCTGTTGAGACATCTGATCATGAATGAAATCACCTGCTGAGGTGATTGGTTGTAAGGAAAATCTGCAGTGTCTTGGCCCTTCATGGCACATGATTGCCCACCCCTGGTAAAGAATTATTGCACACGTTGTGTAAATCCTATAAACTTCATTTCACTTCTCAAATATCACTGTCTGCTATATGATATATTTAACTGAAATTGCTGATCCAAACAACCAGTGATTTATAAAGGAAAATCATGGAAATCATCAGGGGTGCCCAAACATTTACATACAACTGTAAGTGATATTGTTTAACTTTGCTACCAGTACCATCAGGGAGCCACACCATCTTGGAAGTACCAGTGTTACAATGTTAATTAAAATAAAGGTTTCAAAATAAAGGTTTTGAAAATTCATCCCCACAATTTTCATAATAAAAGATGCACATCATTGTGCCATGCGCAAGCCACATCCGAAAGCTGAGGCACATTTGACAAACAGTCAGAGAGATATGCGAGCCACATACTCGCATACACAATAGACGTTTCTGGCTTCATAGATAGATATACAATTTCTTCATGATATAAAAACGATAATAAATATTGAGAAATAAAATAAAAAAGGGTAAAAACTTTTGATAATCTAATTAATGGATGTACTCTTTGTTGGCCTGTTGCTTCTTCATCTCCTTGAGGTGATGCTTGTTTATTTCAAGTTTGGTATCATTTTTCTGTACTGATTAGTGTTCACACTGCAACAGAAATAAATATGCATGATTTTATGGCTTACGAATATTTTTGTCCAATAAGCTTTAGTCAAAACATGTTAGCTGAGTTAAAATTAGTGGAGCTAAACTTAGTAAAAGCTAAAGTGCTTTTTAGAGTTAGTTGCAAAGCTAATCCTCGAATGAAAAATGTAGCTGCTATCCCCACTAGTTACCTCAAACCACTTCAATATAACAAACCATATGATCTGACTATTAATGGCATTGTTGTGCCATGGCATTGTTGGCCAACCACCGATAGAGGCTTGCCTCTACCGGTGGTTGGCTCTCACTGCGGTATTATATCACTTCCTGTTCCGGAGCACAGCTGTGTTTTTCTGTATCTGTTAGCTGTTTAATCTGCACAGTTAGATTGATCTAGATAACGATTTGTTTCACAGTGTAATCTACACGTGCCTTAACTAAAGCACTCCCGCTGCTGAATCACCTCTAAATTATTTACACATTATTCACTTTGTGTGTTTTTAGGAATCCGCTAGCTTAGCGCAGCTACAAGCTCTTAGCCGGTTTAGCATGGCGGCTTCTCCTGTCTCTCCCGTACTTTTCTGCTCTGGGTGTGAAATGTTTAGTTATTCCTCGGCCTCCTTTAGCAGTAATGGTACTTGTAATAAGTGTAGCTTATTCGTAGCTTTGGAGGCCAGGCTGGGCGAATTGGAGACTTGGCTCCGCACTGTGGAAAATTCTACAGCTAGCCAGGCCCCTGTAGTCGGTGCGGACCAAGGTAGCTTAGCCGCCGTTAGTTCCCTTCCAGCAGATCCCGAGCGGCCGGAAAGCAGGCTGACTGGGTGACTGTGAGGAGGAAGCGTAGCTCTAAACAGAAGCCCCGTGTACACTGCCAACCCGTTCACATTTCTAACCGTTTTTCCCCACTCGGCGACACACCCGCCGAGGATCAAACTCTGGTTATTGGTGACTCTGTTTTGAGAAATGTGAACTGAGTGACACAAGCAACCATAGTCAATTGTCTTCTGGGGGCCAGAGCAAGCGACATTGAAGGAAATTTGAAACTGCTAGCTAAGGCTAAGCGTAAATTTGGTAAGATTGTAATTCACGTCGGCAGTAATGACACCCGGTTACGCCAATCGGAGGTCACTAAAATTGACATTGAATCGTGTGTAACTTTGCAAAAACAATGTCGGACTCTGTAGTTTTCTCTGGGCCCCTCCCCAATCGGACTGGGAGTGACATGTTTAGCCGCATGTTCTCCCTGAATTGCTGGCTGTCTGAGTGGTGTCCAAAAAATGAGGGCTTCATAGATAATTGGCAAAGCTTCTGGGGAAAACCTGGTCTTGATAGGAGAGACGGCATCCATCCCACTTTGGATGGAGCAGCTCTCATCTCTAGAAATCTGGCCAATTTTCTTAAATCCTCCAAACCATGACTATCCAGGGTTGGGACCAGGAAGCAGAGCTGTAGTCTTACACACCTCTCTGCAGCTTCTCTCCCCCTGCCATCCCCTCATTACCCCATCCCCGTAGAGACGGTGCCTGCTCTCAGACCACAAACAACCAGTAAAAATCTATTTAAGCATAAAAATTCAAAAAGAAAAAATAATATAGCACCTTCAACTGCACCACAGACTAAAACAGTTAAATGTGGTCTATTAAACATTAGGTCTCTCTCTTCTAAGTCCCTGTTAGTAAATGATATAATAATTGATCAACATATTGATTTATTCTGCCTTACAGAAACCTGGTTACATCAGGATGAATATGTTAGTTTAAATGAGTCAACACCCCCGAGTCACACTAACTGCCAGAATGCTCGTAGCACGGGCCGAGGTGGAGGATTAGCAGCAATCTTCCATTCCAGCTTATTAATTAATCCAAAACCCAGACAGAGCTTTAATTCATTTGAAAGCTTGACTCTTAGTCTTGTCCATCCAAATTGGAAGTCCCAAAAACCAGTTTTATTTGTTATTATCTATCGTCCACCTGGTCGTTACTATGAGTTTCTCTGTGAATTTTCAGACCATTTGTCTGAATTAGTGCTTAGCTCAGATAAGATAATTATACAACCCCTGGCAAAAATTATAGAATCACCGGCCTCGGAGGATGTTCATTCAGTTGTTTAATTTTGTAGAAAAAAAGCAGATCACAGACATGACACAAAACTAAAGTCATTTCAAATGGCAACTTTCTGGCTTTAAGAAACACTATAAGAAATCAGGAAAAAAAAATTGTGGCATTCAGTAACGGTTACTTTTTTTAGATCAAGCAGAGGGAAAAAAATATGGAATCACTCAATTCTGAGGAAAAAATTATGGAATCATGAAAAACAAAAGAACGCTCCAACACATCACTAGCATTTTGTTGCACCACCTCTGGCTTTTATAACAGCTTGCAGTCTCTGAGGCATGGACTTAATGAGTGACACACAGTACTCTTCATCAATCTGGCTCCAACTTTCTCTGATTGCTGTTGCCAGATCAGCTTTGCAGGTTGGAGCCTTGTCATGGACCATTTTCTTCAACTTCCACCAAAGATTTTCAATTGGATTAAGATCCGGACTATTTGCAGGCCATGACATTGACCCTATGTGTCTTTTTGCAAAGAATGTTTTCACAGTTTTTGCTCCATGGCAACATGCATTATCATCTTGAAAAATGATTTCATCATCCCCAAACATCCTTTCAATTGATGGGATAAGAAAGGTGTCCAAAATATCAACGTAAACTTGTGCATTTATTGATGATGTAATGACAACCATCTCCCCAGTGCCTTTACCTGACATGCAGCCCCATATCATCAATGACTGTGGAAAAAATGTACATGTTCTCTTCAGGCAGTCATCTTTATAAATCTCATTGGAACGGCACCAAACAAAAGTTCCAGCATCATCACCTTGCCCAATGCAGATTCGAGATTCATCACTGAATATGACTTTCATCCAGTCATCCACAGTCCACGACTGCTTTTCCTTAGCCCATTGTAACCTTGTTTTTTCTGTTTAGGTGTTAATGATGGCTTTCGTTTAGTTTTTCTGTATGTAAATCCCATTTCCTTTAGGCGGTTTCTTACAGTTCAGTCACAGATGTTGACTCCAGTTTCCTCCCATTCATTCCTCATTTGTTTTGTTCTGCATTTTCGATTTTTGAGACATGTTGCTTTAAGTTTTCTGTCTTGACGCTTTGATGTCTTCCCTGGTCTACCAGTATGTTTGCCTTTAACAACCTTCCCATGTTGTTTGTATTTGGTCCAGAGTTTAGACACAGCTGACTGTGAACAACCAACATCTTTTGCAACATTGCGTGATGATTTACCCTCTTTTAAGAGTCTGATAATCCTCTCCTTTGTTTCAATTGACATCTCTCGTGTTGGAGCCATGATTCATGTCAGTCCACTTGGTGCAACAGCTCTCCAAGGTGTGATCACTCCTTTTTAGATGCAGACTAATGAGCAGATCTGATTTGATGCAGGTGTTAGTTTTGGGGATGAAAATTTACAGAGTGATTCCATAATTTATTCCTCAGAACTGAGTGATTCCATATTTTTTCCCTCTGCTTGGTCTAAAAAAGTAAACATTACTGACTGCCACAATTTTTTTTTTCTTGATTTCTTATAGTGTTTCTTAAAGCCAGAAAGTTGCCATTTGAAATGACTTTAGTTTTGTGTCATGTCTGTGATCTGCTTTTTTCCTACAAAATTAAACAACTGAATGAACATCCTCCGAGGCCGGTGATTCCATAATTTTTGCCAGGGGTTGTAGTGGGCGATTTTAACATCCACATTGATGCTGAGAATGACAGCCTCAGCACTGCATTTAATCTATTATTAGAGTCAGTTGGCTTCGCTCAAAATGTAAATGAGTCCACCCACCACTTTAATCATATCTTAGATCTTGTTCTGACTTATGGTATGGAAATTGAAGAATTAACAGTATTCCCTGAAACTCCCTTCTGTCTGATCATTTCTTAATAACATTTACAATTACTCTGATGGACTACCCAGCAGTGGGGAATAAGTTTCATTACACTAGAAGTCTTTCAGAAAGCGCTGTAACTAGGTTTAAGGATATGATTCCTTCTTTATGTTCTCTAATGCCATATACCAACACAGTGCAGAGTAGCTACCTAAACTCTGTGAGTGAGATAGAGTATCTCGTCAATAGTTTTACATCCTCATTGAGGACAACTTTGGATGCTGTAGCTCCTCTGAAAAAGAGAGCCTTAAATCAGAAGTGCCTGACTCCGTGGTATAACTCACAAACTCGCAGCTTAAAGCAGATAACCCGTAAGTTGGAGAGGAAATGGCGTCTCACTAATTTAGAAGATCTTCACTTAGCCTGGAAAAAGAGTCTGTTGCTCTATAAAAAAGCCCTCCGTAAAGCTAGGACATCTTACTACTCATCACTAATTGAAGAAAATAAGAACAACCCCAGGTTTCTTTTCAGCACTGTAGCCAGGCTGACAAAGAGTCAGAGCTCTATTGAGGCGAGTATTCCTTTAACTTTAACTAGTAATGACTTCATGACTTTCTTTGCTAATAAAATTCTAACTATTAGAGAAAAAAATTACTCATAACCATTCCAAAGACAGATCGTTATCTTTGCCTGCTTTCAGTGATGCCGGTATTTGGTTAGACTCTTTCTCTCCGATTGTTCTGTCTGAGTTATTTTCATTAGTTACTTCCTCCAAACCATCAACATGTCTACTAGACCCCATTCCTACCAGGCTGCTCAAGGAAGCCCTACCATTAATTAATGCTTCGATCTTAAATATGATCCTACCATTAATTAATGCTTCGATCTTAAATATGATCAATCTATCTTTATTAGTTGGCTATGTACCACAGGCTTTTAAGGTGGCAGTAATTAAACCATTACTTAAAAAGCCATCACTTGACCCAGCTATCTTAGCTAATTATAGGCCAATCTCCAACCTTCCTTTTCTCTCAGAAATTCTTGAAAGGGTAGTTGTAAAACAGCTAACTGATCATCTGCAGAGGAATGGTCTATTTGAAGAGTTTCAGTCAGGTTTTAGAATCCATCTTAGTACAGAAACAGCATTAGTGAAGGTTACAAATGATCTTCTTATGGCCTCGGACAGTGGACTCATCTCTGTGCTTGTTCTGTTAGACCTCAATGCTGCTTTTGATACTGTTGACCATAAAATGTTATTACAGAGATTATAGCATGCCATAGGTATTAAAGGCACTGCGCTGCGGTGGTTTGAATCATATTTATCTAATAGATTACAATTTGTTCATGTAAATGGGGAATCTTCTTCACAGAATAAGGTTAATTATGGAGTTCCACAAGGTTCTGTGCTAGGACCAATTTTATTCACTTTATACATGTTTCCCTTAGGCAGTATTATTAGACAGCATTGCTTAAATTTTCATTGTTACGCAGATGATACCCAGCTTTATCTATCCATGAAGCCAGAGGACACACACCAATTAGCTAAACTGCAGGATTGTCTTACAGACATAAAGACATGGATGACCTCTAATTTCCTGCTTTTAAACTCAGATAAAACTGAAGTTATTGTACTTGGCCCCACAAATCTTAGAAACATGGTGTCTAACCAGATCCTTACTCTGGATGGCATTACCCTGACCTCTAGTAATACTGTGAGAAATCTTGGAGTCATTTTTGATCAGGATATGTCATTCAATGTGCATATTAAACAAATATGTAGGACTGCTTTTTTGCATTTGTGCAATATCTCTAAAATTAGAAAGGTCCTGTCTCAGAGTGATGCTGAAAAACTAATTCATGCATTTATTTCCTCTAGGCTGGACTATTGTAATTCATTATTATCAGGTTGTCCTAAAAGTTCCCTGAAAAGCCTTCAGTTAATTCAAAATGCTGCAGCTAGAGTACTGACAGGGACTAGAAGGAGAGAGCATATCTCACCCATATTGGCCTCTCTTCATTGGCTTCCTGTTAATTCTAGAATAGAATTTAAAATTCTTCTTCTTACTTGTAAGGTTTTGAATAATCAGGTCCCATCTTATCTTAGGGACCTCATAGTACCATATCACCCCAATAGAGTGCTTCGCTCTCAGACTGCAGGCTTACTTGTAGTTCCTAGGGTTTTTAAGAGTAGAATGGGAGGCAGAGCCTTCAGCTTTCAGGCTCCTCTCCTGTGGAACCAGCTCCCAATTCAGATCAGGGAGACAGACACCCTCTCTACTTTTAAGGTTAGGCTTAAAACTTTCCTTTTTGCTAAAGCTTATAGTTAGGGCTGGATCAGGTGACCCTGACCCATCCCTTAGTTATGCTGCTATAGACTTAGACTGCTGGGGGGTTCCCATGATGCACTGAGTGTTTCTTTCTCTTTTTACTCTGTATGCACCACTCTACCTTTAATCATTAGTGATTGATCTCTGCTCTCTTCCACAGCATGTCTTTTTCCTGATTCTCTCCCCTCAGCCCCAACCAGTCCCAGCAGAAGACTGCCCCTCCCTGAGCCTGGTTCTGCTGGAGGTTTCTTCCTGTTAAAAGGGAGTTTTTCCTTCCCACTGTCGCCAAGTGCTTGCTCACAGGGGGTCGTTTTGACCGTTGGGGTTTTTCCGTAATTATTGTATGGCCTTGCCTTACAATATAAAGTGCCTTGGGGCAACTGTTGTTGTGATTTGGCGCCATATAAATAAAATTGATTTGATTTGATTTAAATTAACTTTAAGTAGATCAAATAGCAATGCTACAAACATAAAGTATCAGGCATGTGGAAAAAGTTAAATAACAATAAAATATTTCAACTCATTTTCATAAAAATGACCATTTTCTGGCATATTGGCTAAGACTGCAAAATTCTGAACAGAATTGATCATGACTCATGAATTTCAACTGAATGCAATTCAGCTGACTTTTGGATTGAAGCAGCAAACAGGTTGCAGGCTTAGAATTTTAATTTTCTGAATTTTGCACAGCCCTGATATTAGGATGGGGGCAGCAGGGTGGCTTAGTGGTTAGCACTGTTGCCTCACAGCAAGGAGGTTGTGGGTTCAATTCCCTCTTGGTGCCTTTCTGTGTGGAGTTTGCATGTCCTCCCCGTGTTTGTGTGGGTCCCCTCCAGGTGCTTCGGCTTCCTCACACATCCAAAAACATACAGGTTTTAGGTGGATTGGAAACTTGAAATTGTTCGTAGGTGTGTGTGCGAGTGTGAATGTGTTTGTTTGTCTAAATGTGGCCCTGTGACAAACTGGCATCCTGTCTAGGGTGAACCCCACCTCACGCCTTATGACTGCTGGGATACGCTCCAGATCCCCCCCCCCCCCACACACACACACACACACACAAACACACACACACAATACTCAATTGGAGTAAGTGGGTAAAGAAAATGGATGGACGAAAGCTATAACATACCTGAATGAATGAATGAATGATATTAGGACATAGAAGGAAACTTGGCTTTAACATCTAACCTTGATCGCTGAATGATGTTAACAGAACCAATCTCACTTCTTCCCATCCATAGGCTCAGTGTTGCTGACAAGTTTGATCAAAATTGAATGAGGCATTTTTGAGTTATCGTGCCAACATTCTGTACATAAATACACACATACAGTAGGTACAACTTCTGAATTTCACACATCATATTTGTCAGTTACGTGTATTAACAGGCCTGTTGGGCTCTTCAATACAGAGGTTGGCAAGATTGGTAATTCAGATGTTTCAACTCAAAAGAAAAAAAGAGAAAAAAAAATACTACTACTGACATATAGTACATGTGAGCAGCCCCTACGGCAGAGCAGGAGGTATCATTGTGTCAGCTTGCTGACAGGACTCGAGTTTTACACCATAAAGGCTGCAAGCATATTGGAATGAGCCCAAATCTCTGTTGTTCACACAAAGCAGTGAACAGATTCAAGGAAAAGACAAAAAAAAAAGCTGGCGTGATGGTCTATTTGTTTTTTAATAGGAGGCCAGTCAGACCTTTCATCCCCTAGTGTGACCCCTTTCACATCCTAATAGGGGGCAGCCACAGCACTGACAATGCAAGAGAGCCCACCTTCTCCAATCGCCTCTGTTTGTTTTTATGTCATTGTTTTGGTTCAGCTTCTTGTTCCTGTGCTGTCTTTTGCAGCTCTGCCCTCTTAAAGGCTCAATTCATCTTATTTGGAAAGGAATGGATGATTCACATTTGTCATGTTGATAAAATTATGCAAATGACAAAAGGCGTTAATAGATAGCAGTGGCGAGGCATGTGGCTAATGGATGAGATACCAGTGCTGGGCATTCTGCAGTGGGACATTCGCTTTCAGGTTACTTGACAGGGGCACAGAATGAAAATAATTGGCTTTTCCATCGCAGGATTCCTATGCAAATGCAAAGAGAGTGGCGTCCGCTGTGTCGGAATGTTGTTATGAGCGCCAGCAGCATAGGAGTTTGTTTTCTGATTGCATATATGAGGAAGACCAGACCCTGACCATCTGCACCTCTGACATACTAGACAGGTGTGTGCCTTTCCAATTCATGCCCAGTCCACTGAATTTACCCCAGGTGGACTTCTCAAGGATGATCAGTGGAAACAGGAGGCACAGGAGGAGCTTCATGGCAAAGGTTGTGAATACTTATGTTCATGTGAATTCTTAGAGTTTTTTTTATTATTATTATTATTATTTTTAATAAATTTGCAAAAACCTCAAAAGAAAAAAAACTTGTTGACACTGTCATTATGGGGTATTGTGTGTAGAATTTTGAGGAAAAAATGAGTTTCCTCCATTATGGACTAAGACTGTAAGCACGGTGAATACTTTCTGGATGCACTGTAGATCAGTGCAGGAATACAGCAACACAGAGGCAGGGACAAGAGCTTGATCCGTTATCACATGAATGCATGCCTGATGAGTGAAGGCATGGAGAAGGCTACCAAGAACCAGTGTTTTCAGGACTTTAGGCCTAGTTTCAGTGGCATCTTAAGGCCTAGCTGTCACTGAGTCCGATGCGCTTACCAAGTCTGCGGACTCGGTAAACGCCACAGCGGGCCACTCACACAGCCCCCCTGTCTGCTGTGTGGAGCTGCGGCCAACTCCGGCAGCAGGTCCTGAGACTACGCTTGCTGTTTGGTGCTCCAGCAGCCCGCAAGGATAGACTTCTTGCGGAAAAATCCGCAGCGCCACAGGGTCTCGGTAACCGCAGCCGCAGAACTCCGTGGCCACTGAGAGAGGTTTGTATCTTTTTAATGACTTGGATTCTCTGCGGGTCCGGCATCCGTACCCCGCAATGGTAACACCGGAGGCAGTGTGAGCGAGGGGTAATGGGTGGAATGCTTCTTTTTGAAGGTTTTTTTTTTTTTTAACTGCAGCTTAAGACTGGGTGCCATCAAATTTCTGACTTTTAAAGTTGGAGAAGACTTAAGACGAGGTTTATTGATCCTGCTTGATATAGACACAGTGAGCCCTAGTGTATCTAAGCCCACGGACTATTAATGCAAATGCTTATCCACCAGCCCAGGACTGGGTGCCTGCCTGGGTGCTTGTCATCCAGGGCTCAAAGCATTTTCTGGTGTTGTGGAAGCAGCAAATCACAGTACCAGTGCATGCTCCCAGACTTGACTCGACGCATCTGCAGATTCTGTAGCATAAAGTGGATGAAAGACTATGTTTACCATTGTTGAGATGCCAGACTTTTGCAGTTTACTTCTCTTTCCAAGGCTGGCACCCATTTACCGCTGGGTTGTCTGGGACAATACAGATGAAGTGTTCTGTCCATAGGCACAGACACGTAGTTTGACTAGGAATCAAACCCAGGTCTACATATTGGCAGCTTAACTCCTACATAAGAAGTATAAGCAAGTCCTGTGCACGCCCTGAGGCCCACAGGCACCGGTACTTATCCCCAGATACCATAGTGTCTTGATGGGATACCAGTCCATTTGCTATCTGTATACAGCACACAGTAAGTGTCATGTCCAAAGACAAGACAAGTAGCATGAGTCACAATCAAACACAGGTCTTCATGGCAGCCTAACCCCTATACAAGATTTAATATTACTGTGTTTTGTTTTTTTTTACTTGCATTGAATTTAGCAAAGATTCCTTCATATTCTTGTCAAGTCTTAAGGGTGATAATGAGTCCCCAGCTCCAGACAATCACATCGCTAAATTTACCATTACTGTATGTCTTGTTCGGTTTTTGAAGCATTTATTTATTTATTTGTAACTATGTGATAAAGGGAAGATGATAATTTGTTCAAACCCACTTGGTTCCAATAAAGTGAAGCATGACGAATCACAGATTTGCCATTAAATCTAATTCTGTATTTAGTTTAAGTCATTGTTTCTTCTTGGTTGGCTCATTGCAACATGGTAACAGCATCTCCCCTAATCATCCTCAACATTTGCTTCAGCAGATGTTTCCTGTTGTTCCAGCCAGTAGAGCAGTAGTTCTTGTTTTTACTGAAGACATTATTACAACTCGTGCATGTTAAGTTAATGTTTCGTGCTCCCAAGAATCTTGTCTAACTCGTTCCGTCTCAAAAATACAGCTTCTAATCAAATTTAAGAAAACCTTTCAGTGTCTAATTCTGTAATACCTACATTAGTGTTATTCTGAATAACAAGAATAGTGCTCGAACAGTGCATGCTTTTGTCAAGCCAAATAGGAATTTTGCATTGGGATGAACAATGAGCACAATGCTGTGATGGAAATTAGGAATAGGAAAAACTGCAGCAGGATAACGTGTGTAGCTGAGATCGGACCACATCACTGTTGTTTAAACGTGTTCAAAACTTCAGTGAAGTGACTGGTGCCATATTTAACATATTACATCATAACGTGTATTGCATGTTGTTACATGGGTGTTACTGCATGCAGAGAGGCACACAGGTGAACACACAGATTACACATTTATGTGTGCTTCTTATGTAATGACTCACCTTTCGCACAAAATCAAAACAGTTACCACTGGACCTCAAATCCCCACATTAGAGGATGAACACTCTACCACCCAGTTAGCAAATCAGACAATTCACGGGGATACAAGAGCTCATATCTCTACCAGGTTAGCTGTGGACGGCTGTCTCACAGCTTACCAAAAGAAAAAATTGTTAAAAATATGTGAAATGTAAATGTTGGTAGCTGGAGACCTCGGAACCAAATGACCTCGGTAACAGTGGTACAGATGCGATTCCAGAGCCACAATATTTTTTTACTCCTACAAAGCACAGCGTGTTTTTTGCAGAGGACTTCAAGACAGGTTAAAGAGGACATGCTATTCAGTGTTAGAAATGACATTAAAAAGGAAAAGAAAAAAAAACAGGACATTTTTCAGAAGTTTTGCGTAGTGGTACCAAGATCACTGGTCCCAGGGTCACGTGGTTCCAAAGTCTCTAGAAATTATTTTCATTAAGTCCAAGTCTCACTAATGATGGACAGAGCAAAAGGATTTTACCTATTTAAATATTTTGTTTGTTGGCAAATACATCAGTCTCCCGTGGAGTTGGGGAGCTAATGGGCAAAGGATGTTGCATTTCCACGGAGTTCTGCACTGAGCAGAAGTGTTTTCTCGGTTTTCAGACAAATGTGCTGCATTTGAGCAGAGTTTGGTGCTCTGGAAGCATGAAGATATGTTTCCTCACTCCAACAGCTCTGCTGCGTCACCTCACAGAGAGAGAGAGAGAAAAGTGTTTTCAGTTTTAGAAGTGTTTATTTCTCACTAGCTTTTACATAATGTATAACAAATAGGTTATATTTACACAAAGAGGAACCAGAGTTTGCAGCTAGCTGAACTAGCTGCTGACATCACAGTGCCACTCTACTCTGATTGGCTGTCACCTCCGCCCCTCAAAAAATAAATAATAAAAAGAACAGCATGAAACAGAATGTGACATTTAACCTCTTAAAATACCTCTTAGAATAGGTCCAGGTTAGGCATCTTTGAACGTGTCTGAGGTCTGTGTCCCAAGAATGTCCCTTGTAAATTTGAAAACTCTGGCAGAAACAGGAGTGGACTTATGCTGAGCACAGACGGACACACAGACGGACGCAAAGTCTTCGCAATACTCATATTTGATGGCCTCGCGTAATAAAATCACATTGAAGCTCCTGTTGCAACAGAGATGAGTCCAGAGCAACCCAGAAACTGTGTGCGTACGTGTGTGTGTGGCATTTCTACACAGCCAAACTGAGTATTGTGAAGTTTGATGATTGTGAGGGAAAAGCGAGTCATTTGCTTGTTCCCGAAGCACAGAGATAATGTGCACATGTCAATGCCTTGATTTGTATGAGCCCAACAGACAGCTATTAAATCGTTTCTGCAGCTGGTGACAGGCTTCCTGCTGTGAGGACAGACACATTCACTAAACATAGGTTGACAGGCTTCTTTTTTCTTCTCTTTCTTTCATTCCGCTCTACTTTCTCTGCACTTCCCGTGCACTATCCATCCATCAACCTCAACATCCATCCCTCCCTCCTCTTTGCCCTTGCTGGGTTTGGCTCTCCTCGCTCGCTCCTGTTCTCCCGTCTTTGTCCGACTCCTTCCCAACTTACTACACTTTCACTGCCATCTGCCTTTCCTGAACCTCTCTGCCCCCCGCCCCCCTCCACCAACACCTCTGTTCCTCTCTCGCACTCACTCCATCAACCCATCCTGCCCTCCACCCATCTCTCTGTGTCCCTCTTGTTTAG
Source organism: Thalassophryne amazonica (assembly GCF_902500255.1). NCBI lineage: Eukaryota > Metazoa > Chordata > Actinopteri > Batrachoidiformes > Batrachoididae > Thalassophryne > Thalassophryne amazonica. The sequence continues at coordinate 72,638,321 of NC_047112.1, forward strand.
CTCATGCAGCAGCAGGCAGCCATCATGGCAGCAAGCCACGGGGGTTACCTCACGCCAAGCGTGGCATTCCCCGCCACACAGATCCACCAGATGGGGGCGCTCAACCTCAACAGCCTACCACCCACCCCCATGACCCCGGTGTCGGGTGAGTTTCATCAAACCCTGGGTGAGCACTCCAGTTTTTATTGCTTTTCCTCTTGTTAGCGTGCGTGCGTGTGAGTGCCTGCTTACTGGTAATCCAAAATTATTCCACTGGAATAAAGAAGAAGGAAGATATAAAAAAAAAAAAAAATCATTCAGTGGGATTTGCATGTTTATGGTGTCTGTGAATGCTAAAGATATTTGGGGAGAGTCGCGGCACAATAAGGAATATGAATAAGTAATTTTACCGATAAGCACTAATTTCCCGCGAGTATTTTGACCTTGCGCTTTGAAGCGTTTGCACACGATCTGCATGCAGTTGCTTTTGTTTTCCATAACAAACACCTCGGCAACACACACATTACAGAGGAAAGGGAAGGACTTTGAAATACCTACCCACTGCATAACATTTGCTTATTCAGCAGTGCTTTATTTTCCTTGAGACAGAGGAAACTTCAAGAATCTCCACTTGACAACAGCACAAGCTGAAATAAATAATACAGTATCCAAGTCTTTGTTGTGCTCGGCTCGCCTACTTTGTCAACACTGCAGTATTGAGTTTTTAAGGTGATGACTTTGGTAACTTTAAACCAATCAGTGTGAGAGAGAAAACCAGGTGACGCCTGTTTTCTTTCGTATCCGTCACAAGAACACATGAGTGCAATCTGACTGCACTTTATCAAATTCTCTCATAAAGCTCATAAAGCTGAAATTTTCTTCATTTTTCATCCATTATCACCATGAAAGGACTTTGGGACTTCGTGTGTGTGTGTGTGTGTGTGTGTGTGTGTGTGTGTGTGTGTGTGTGTGTGTGTGTGTGTGTGTGTGTGTGTGTGTGTGTGTGTGTGTGTGTGTGTGTGTGTGTGTGTGTGTGTGTGTGTTGTGCACACTCAACACCTGTTTGGTTGTGTTTCAGAACAACTTGAATTTAGAGACAGCAGACCAGGCGTGGCAATCAATACCACAGGACACTGATTAGGGCTTTTGTTAAAGTACGTATGTGCAGCTGCACGAGGTGGGATGCTGGAACATGGAAATACACACGCTGTATCACTACAGTACTTCTGCAATCATTTTCACCGTCTGGGAATATGTTTGGAGAGACGACCCATTTGTCAAATATTTACGGTGATGCTTTCAGTGCAAAGTGTGCACTTTTGGGTGGGCATAATCAATCAGATACCGTGATTAAAAGCACAGTTCAGTCTTGCTGAGAAGACTCTTATTTTGATGGGATAAAACACTGACAGCATTGCACTTTGGATTTTTGTGGCATGCATGCATGGATTTTGCAGCACAATGGCACTGATGAAATGTGTCAGCTTCAAGGCACGATTTTGATCATTTATTCATTTATTTATTGCATCAGCTACTGGGATGTGTAAATTTAAATAATTTCAAATCAGTAACATTTTCTCAAAGTAACATTGCTGTTTTTGTGGAATAAAAGTATTTTTATATTGGGAAATTGAACTTCGTTTCTGATTTGTGGGAAAGGCTGAAAAGTAATAATTTGGCTTTTAGGTGGGGGTGGGGGTGGGGCAACGACCCTAAGCATACAGCCAAGATATCAAAGGAGTAGCTTCAGGACAACTCTGTGAATGTCCTTGAGTGGCCCAGTCAGAGCCCAGACCTGAATCTGATTGAACATCTCTGGAGAGATCTGAAAATGGCTGTGCACCAACGCTCCCCATCCAACCTGATGGAGTTTGAGCAACCCAGTCTCACGGATTGTCGTGATTCAGCAGCACAAAATATGCATTAATCTATTGGTTCATCATATTGTCATGAAAAGTGCAAAATTTTCATCATGGGGCACAAATTTATTCTAATTCATTCCGTGATGGCTGCACGTAATTAAAAGTGCAGCGCGGGGTCAGGAGTGGTTGTGGTTAGGGTTAGGGGAAGGAGTAGGGTTAGTAATAGTGAGTAAAAAAAACCTCTCGTCATCAAAATTTTAATCATTTCATGATGGGAGGATGAAAAAAAACGTGAGACTGGGCTGGCTTGAGAGGTGCTGCAAAGAGGAATGGATCAAACTGCCCAAAGATAGGTGCACCATGGTTGTGGCATCATATTCAATAAGACGTGAGGCTGTAATTGTTGCCAAAGGGGTATCAACAAAGTATTGAACAAAGGGTGTGAATACTTATGTACAAGTGATTGTTTTGTTTTTTGTTTTTTTTTTGTTTTTTATAAATTTGCAAATTTAAAAAAAAACTTTTTAATGTTGTCATTATGGAGTGTTTTGAGTTAGGGTTATGTTACAACATAACAAAAAGTTAAGCACTGAGAATACTTTCGGGATGCACGGTATTGGCAGGATGGTGGCTTAGTGGTTAGCACTGTTGCCTCCCAGCAAGGTCATCAGTTTGATTCCCACCTGTGGCCTTTCTGCATGTTCTCCCTGTGTTTGCGTGGGTTTCCTCCCACACTTAAAGACATGCAGGTTAAGTGGATTGGAAACTTTAAAACTGTCCAGGTCTCCCTTGCAAAAGAGATCTCAGTCTCAATGGGACTAACCTGGTTAAATAAAGATTAAAATAAATAGCTATAATGATCAAACAATTTTGATCAGAGGTCAGTAATCCCTTTCAAAGGCAAGGATTACAATTAAACCACAGAAATCACAACCAAATGACAGAATTCAAGATCAAATCATCTGACGGCAAATAGGATGAGAGGTCAATGGTCGGCTTTAAAAATCAGTCATCAGGATCAAAGTTTAGGTATAAACATCAAAGACTTTTTCATTTTGGATCAGAGGTCAATCATGGTTTTCAAAGGGCAGGATCATAGTTAAACATCAGCATTCAGAATGTAATGTCGGAATTCCAGATCATAGTTCAGTCATCAGTGATCAGAATCAAACAGCAGCAAGTCAAAACCCAGAAATGATCAAATATTAGGGATTGGTCACAAAATTCAGTAATCGGAGACAAGACACAAATCATGCAAACTGACAAAGGTTTGTAGATGCAAAAACAAGGTTTTTTGCAGAAGTAAGTACATTTCTGCTGAAGTACCTCTGCATGTTTCCGCTGCAGGTCACAGGCTGTAAATGATGACGCATCTGGGAAAGTTTCATATGCCTGCCTCTGGGCTAGTACTTTTGTTGACCCAGTGTATGAATAAAAATGTCCGCATTGCTTTTGTACAGTTGGGCATTTACATGATATGTGCAGTTGAGATCAGGATGGTTCAGCTCATGGCCACGTACCTGTTGAAAAACTCACTACTGTCCATCATCAATAGCAGCAAATAAATAAAAAGAAATCAAGCAAAATTTGACATCAAGTCTGCTGTGGGCTTTATGTCAAATTTTGCAGAATAATGCAGAAATTCAATATTCATCCATTTACTATTCGGATGATGTATTGATCGTTATTTACAGTATCAATGTACATTTAAATAGACGCCTAGTGTTGTGAAAGTGCCGTCGAGCCAAGCCCTGCGCCCCAGGTGGCCGCTGTCTTCAGCAGTCAGACCCGGTACTGCTGGCAGTGTTGTGTGGGCCGCTGAAGAGGAGGTACTGCTGGCCCACTACCACCAGAGGGCGCCCTGCTTGGAGTGCGGGCTCCAAGCACAAGAGGGCGCCAGACCCAGAGGAGGTGACAGCTGTCACTCATTACTCCAACTGTCACTCATCTACACCACCATATAAGCCGGACTGCAACTCCACCTCCCCGCCGAGAAATCGACTACCAGTACTAAGGTAATTTCTCTGCTGACTGACACATTGTGTAACCAACTGAACTTCTGTTGCAGCCGTTTTCCTGAAGTGTTTCCTTGTCTGGAGGATTGGCGTTTTGGTGTGACAGTGACGGCTTCACCTCGCACCCCGTCCCAGACAAGTGGTTGATCAGGAGCTGCACGAGTGTGTGTGATTTGGAGGTGGAGGTGCTCCCTCCTAACGGTGTCTGGACTGTTAATTACTGAGTGTGCGGACTCACACTCACACATTATCTTTCTGTTTTCTGCCAGCAGTACCAGGGTCGACAGCCGAAGACAGAGGCCACCTGGGGACTCGGGACTTGGCGGCTCCGGTGTTCTTCAGGCCGTTGGTGGTGGAGGCCGTGTGGGACGCGGCTTCTCTCTCGTCGGGCGTCTTCTATCTTCGAGCCTGCCCACACGTCACCTGGTGTTTATTGACTGTGAACATTAAGACACGTTTCGTTGTGTAATATCACAACATTAAATTGTTACCTTTTGGCTTACTCATTGTCCGTTCATTTGCGCCCCCTGTTGTGGGTCCGTGCTACGACACCTTCCCAACAGGCAGAGAACAAAGACAGTCCAGATGAGTGTGAGGACGCACACTCAGTAATCCCACAGTCTGTATTCAGTAAAGGAGGGAGAACCTCCACCTCCAAACACACACTCGTGCAGCTCCTGTCTAACCACTTATCTGGTTGGGGTGTGAAGCGAAGCCGTCGCTGATCACACCAAACGCCAATCCACAGATAAGGCAACACCACAGGAAAACGGCTGCAAAGAAGTTCAGATTATTACTCAATGTTTTGAGTTAGCAGAGAAAATTACCTGATTGGTAGTTGATTTCTCGGCGGGGAGGTGGAGTTTCAGTCCGGTCTTTATGATGGTGGTGATGAGTAGTGGATGAGTGACAGCTGGTACGGATGATGAGTGACAGCTGTCACTCCTGGTCGCTCCGACGCCCTCTCGTGCTTGAAGCCCGCACTTCAAGCAGGGCGCCATCTTGTGGTGGTGGGCCAGCAGTACCTCCTCTTCAGCGGCCCACACAACAGGAACCACCCCTCAACGGGCGCCTCCTGGCGCCCGACCAGGCTTGTCCGGGTGACGGGTGTAGAAGTCGGCCAGGAGGGCCGGGTCCAGGATGAAGCTCCTCTTCACCCAGGAGCGCTCTTTGGGGCCATAACCCTCCCAGTCCACCAGATACTGGAACCCCCGGCCCTTTCGACAGACGTCCAGGAGCCGGCGTACCGTCCACGCGGGCTCCCCGTCAATGATCCGGGCAGGAGGCGGCGCTGGTCCCGGGGCACACAGTGGGGAGGTATGGCAGGGCTTGAGTCTTGACACATGAAACACGGGGTGTATCCGCATTGAAGCTGGCAACTTCAGCTTCACTGCGGCCGGACTGAGGACTTTAAGTATTGGAAATGGTCCGATGTACCTGTCCTTAAGTTTCTGGGATTCCACCTGCAGGGGGATGTCCTTAGTGGATAGCCAAACCTCCTGCCCGGGCTGGTATGCAGGGGCCGGGGAATGCCGACGGTCTGCATGGGCCTTAGCCCTCATCCGGGCTCTGAGCAGGGCAGAGCGGGCAGTACGCCACACCCGACGGCACTTCCTCAGATGGGCCTGGACCGAGGGCACCCCGACCTCTCCCTCCACCAGTGGAAACAATGGGGTCTGGTACCCCAAACACACCTCAAATGGGGAGAGGCCGGTGGCAGATGAGACTTGGCTGTTATGAGCGTACTCGATCCAGTCCAGATGGTCACTCCAGGCCGTCGGGTGTGTGGAGGTCACACAGTGGAGGGCCTGCTCCAGTTCCTGGTTAGTCCGCTCTGCCTGCCCGTTCGTCTGGGGGTGGTACCCAGACGAGAGATTGACGGTGGCCCCCAGTTCCCTGCAGAAACTCCTCCAGACCTGGGAGGAGAACTGAGGACCACGATCCGAGACAATGTCTGATGGAATCCCATGCAGACGCACGACGTGGTGGATCAGGAGGTCTGCAGTCTCCTGGGCTGTCGGGAGCTTCGGGAGGGCCACGAAGTGGGCCGCCTTGGAGAACCGGTCCACTATCGTTAAGATGATGGTGTTGCCCTGGGACGGCGGGAGGCCTGTGACAAAGTCCAGGCCGTTATGAGACCAGGGGCGACGAGGCACAGGCAGAGGCTGGAGGAGGCCTTGGGCCTTGTGATGGTCAGCTTTGCCAATGGCACAGGTGGTGCAGGCCTGGACATACTCCCGGACGTCGGCTTCCATAGACGCCCACCAGAAGCGCTGCCGGACCACTGCCACGGTCCTTCGCACCCCTGGGTGACAGGAGAGCTTGGAACCGTGACAGAAGTCAAGGACCACAGCCCTGGCCTCTGGTGGGACGTACAGTTTGTTCTTCGGACCTGTCCCCGGGTCCGGGCTTCGTGTCAGGGCCTCCCGGACGGTCTTCTCCACGTCCCAGGTAAGGGCGGCCACGACAGTGGACTCGGGGATGATGGTTTCAGGGGGGTCTGACAGCTCGGTCTTGACCTCCTCTTCGTGCACCCGGGACAGGGCGTCAGATTGTTGGTTCTTTGTCCCGGGGCGGTAGGTGATCCGGAAGTCAAAACGCCCGAAGAACAGCGACCAGCGGGCTTGCCTGGGGTTCAGACGCTTCGCGATCCGGATGTACTCCAGGTTCTGATGGTCCGTGAAAACCGTAAATGGCACCGATGCTCCCTCCAACAGGTGTCTCCACTCCTCAAGAGCCTCCTTCACCGCAAGAAGTTCCCGATTGCCGACGTCATAGTTCCGTTCAGCTGGGGTAAACCTGCGGGAAAAGTAGGCACATGGATGGAGAACCTTGTCGGACTCCCCGCTCTGGGACAGCACGGCTCCTATCCCTGAGTCAGAGGCATCCACTTCAACAACAAACTGGCGCTTGGGATCGGGCTGCACCAGAACCGGTGCAGTCGAGAACCGGCGTTTCAACTCCCTGAATGCGGCTTTGCACCGATCCGACCAGGTGAAGGGGACTTTTGTGGAGGTCAGGGCTGTCAGGGGGCTAACTACCTGACTGTAGCCCTTGATGAACCTCCTGTAGAAATTTGCAAAACCGAGGAACTGTTGTAGTTAGCAGTGGTTGGCTCTCACTGCGGTATTGTATCACTTCCTGTTCCGGAGCACAGCGGTGTTTTTCTGTATCTGTTAGATGTTTAATCTGCGCAGTTAGATTGATCTAGTTATCTAGATTACGATTTGTTTCCCAGTGTAATCTTGACGTGCCTTAACTAAAGCACTCCTTCTGCTGAATCACCTCTAAATTATTTACACATTATTCACTTTGCGTGTTTTTAGGAATCCGCTAGTTTAGCGTAGCTACTAGCTCTTAGCCGATTTAGCATGGCGGCTTCTCCTGTCTCTCCCGCACTTTTCTGCTCTGGGTGTGAAATGTTTAGTTATTCCTCGGCCTCCTTTAGCAGTAATGGTACTTGTAATAAGTGTAGCTTATTCGTAGCTTTGGAGGCCAGGCTGGGCGAATTGGAGACTCGGCTCCGCACTGTGGAAAATTCTACAGCTAGCCAGGCCCCTGTAGTCGGTGCGGACCAAGGTAGCTTAGACGCCGTTAGTTACCCCCTGGCAGATCCCGAGCAGCCGGGAAAGCAGGCCGACTGGGTGACTGTGAGGAGGAAGCGTAGTTCTAAACAGAAGCCCCGTGTACACCGCCAACCCGTTCACATCTCTAACCGTTTTTCCCCACTCGGCGACACACCCGCCGAGGATCAAACTCTGGTTATTGGCGACTCTGTTTTGCGAAATGTGAAGTTAGCGACACCAGCAACCATAGTCAATTGTCTTCCGGGGGCCAGAGCAGGCGACATTGAAGGAAATTTGAAACTGCTGGCTAAGGCTAAGCGTAAATTTGGTAAGATTGTAATTCACGTCGGCAGTAATGACACTCGGTTACGTCAATCGGAGGTCACTAAAATTAACATTAAATCGGTGTGTAACTTTGCAAAAACAATGTCAGACTCTGTAGTTTTCTCTGGGCCCCTCCCCAATCAGACCGGGAGTGACATGTTTAGCCGCATGTTCTCCTTGAATTGCTGGCTGTCTGAGTGGTGTCCAAAACATGAGGTGGGCTTCATAGATAATTGGCAAAGCTTCTGGGGAAAACCTGGTCTTGTTAGGAGAGACGGCATCCATCCCACTTTGGATGGAGCAGCTCTCATTTCTAGAAATCTGGCCAATTTTCTTAAATCCTCCAAACCGTGACTATCCAGGGTTGGGACCAGGAAGCAGAGTTGTAGTCTTACACACCTCTCTGCAGCTTCTCTCCCTCTGCCATCCCCTCATTACCCCATCCCTGTAGAGACGGTGCCTGCTCCCAGACTACCAATAACCAGCAAAAATCTATTTAAGCATAAAAATTCAAAAAGAAAAAATAATATAGCACCTTCAACTGCACCACAGACTAAAACAGTTAAATGTGGTCTATTAAACATTAGGTCTCTCTCTTCTAAGTCCCTGTTGGTAAATGATATAATAATTGATCAACATATTGATTTATTCTGCCTTACAGAAACCTGGTTACAGCAGGATGAATATGTTAGTTTAAATGAGTCAACACCCCTGAGTCACACTAACTGTCAGAATGCTCGTAGCACGGGCCGGGGCGGAGGATTAGCAGAAATCTTCCATTCCAGCTTATTAATTAATCAAAAACCCAGACAGAGCTTTAGTCTTGTCCATCCAAATTGGAAGTCCCAAAAAACAGTTTTATTTGTTATTATCTATCGTCCACCTGGTCGTTACTGTGAGTTTCTCTGTGAATTTTCAGACCTTTTGTCTGACTTAGTGCTTAGCTCAGATAAGATAATTATAGTGGGCGATTTTAACATCCACACAGATGCTGAGAATGACAGCCTCAACACTGCATTTAATCTATTATTAGACTCTATTGGCTTTGCTCAAAAAGTAAATGAGTCCACCCACCACTTTAATCATATCTTAGATCTTGTTCTGACTTATGGTATGGAAATAGAAGACTTAACAGTATTCCCTGAAAACTCCCTTCTGTCTGATCATTTCTTAATAACATTTACATTTACTCTGATGGACTACCCAGCAGTGGGGAATAAGTTTCATTACACTAGAAGTCTTTCAGAAAGCGCTGTAACTAGGTTTAAGGATATGATTCCTTCTTTATGTTCTGTAATGCCATATACCAACACAGTGCAGAGTAGCTACCTAAACTCTGTAAGTGAGATAGAGTATCTCATCAATAGTTTTACATCCTCATTGAAGACAACTTTGGATGCTGTAGCTCCTCTAAAAAAGAGAGGTTTAAATCAGAAGTGCCTGACTCCGTGGTATAACTCACAAACTCGTAGCTTAAAGCAGATAACCCGTAAGTTGGAGAGGAAATGGCGTCTCACTAATTTAGAAGATCTTCACTTAGCCTGGAAAAAGAGTCTGTTGCTCTATAAAAAAGCCCTCCGTAAAGCTAGGACATCTTTCTACTCATCACTAATTGAAGAAAATAAGAACAATCCCAGGTTTCTTTTCAGCACTGTAGCCAGGCTGACAAAGAGTCAGAGCTCTATTGAGCTCAGTATTCCATTAACTTTAACTAGTAATGACTTCATGACTTTCTTTGCTAACAAAATTTTAACTATTAGAGAAAAAATTACTCATAACCATCCCAAAGACGTATCGTTATCTTTGGCTGCTTTCAGTGATGCCGGTATTTGGTTAGACTCTTTCTCTCCGATTGTTCTGTCTGAGTTATTTTCATTAGTTACTTCATCCAAACCATCAACATGTTTATTAGACCCCATTCCTACCAGGCTGCTCAAGGAAGCCATACCATTATTTAATGCTTCGATCTTAAATATGATCAATCTATCTTTGTTAGTTGGCTATGTACCACAGGCTTTTAAGGTGGCAGTAATTAAACCATTACTTAAAAAGCCATCACTTGACCCAGCTATCTTAGCTAATTATAGGCCAATCTCCAACCTTCCTTTTCTCTCAAAAATTCTTGAAAGGGTAGTTGTAAAACAGCTAACTGATCATCTGCAGAGGAATGGTCTATTTGAAGAGTTTCAGTCAGGTTTTAGAATTCATCATAGTACAGAAACAGCATTAGTGAAGATTACAAATGATCTTCTTATGGCCTCGGACAGTGGACTCATCTCTGTGCTTGTTCTGTTAGACCTCAGTGCTGCTTTTGATACTGTTGACCATAAAATTTTATTACAGAGATTAGAGCATGCCATAGGTATTAAAGGCACTGCGCTGCGGTGGTTTGAATCATATTTGTCTAATAGATTACAATTTGTTCATGTAAATGGGGAATCTTCTTCACAGACTAAAGTTAATTATGGAGTTCCACAAGGTTCTGTGCTAGGACCAATTTTATTCACTTTATACATGCTTCCCTTAGGCAGTATTATTAGACGGTATTGCTTAAATTTTCATTGTTATGCAGATGATACCCAGCTTTATCTATCCATGAAGCCAGAGGACACACACCAATTAGCTAAACTGCAGGATTGTCTTACAGACATAAAGACATGGATGACCTCTAATTTCCTGCTTTTAAACTCAGATAAAACTGAAGTTATTGTACTTGGCCCCACAAATCTTAGAAACATGGTGTCTAACCAGATCCTTACTCTGGATGGCATTACCCTGACCTCTAGTAATACTGTGAGAAATCTTGGAGTCATTTTTGATCAGGATATGTCATTCAAAGCGTATATTAAACAAATATGTAGGACTGCTTTTTTGCATTTACGCAATATCTCTAAAATCAGAAAGGTCTTGTCTCAGAGTGATGCTGAAAAACTAATTCATGCATTTATTTCCTCTAGGCTGGACTATTGCAATTCATTATTATCAGGTTGTCCTAAAAGTTCCCTAAAAAGCCTTCAGTTAATTCAAAATGCTGCAGCTAGAGTACTGACGGGGACTAGAAGGAGAGAGCATATCTCACCCATATTGGCCTCTCTTCATTGGCTTCCTGTTAATTCTAGAATAGAATTTAAAATTCTTCTTCTTACTTATAAGGTTTTGAATAATCAGGTCCCATCTTATCTTAGGGACCTCGTAGTACCATATCACCCCAATAGAGCGCTTCGCTCTCAGACTGCAGGCTTACTTGTAGTTCCTAGGGTTTGTAAGAGTAGAATGGGAGGCAGAGCCTTCAGCTTTCAGGCTCCTCTCCTGTGGAACCAGCTCCCAATTCAGATCAGGGAGACAGACACCCTCTCTACTTTTAAGATTAGGCTTAAAACTTTCCTTTTTGCTAAAGCTTATAGTTAGGGCTGGATCAGGTGACCCTGAACCATCCCTTAGTTATGCTGCTATAGACGTAGACTGCTGGGGGGTTCCCATGATGCACTGTTTCTTTCTCTTTTTGCTCTGTATGCACCACTCTGCATTTAATCATTAGTGATCGATCTCTGCTCCCCTCCACAGCATGTCTTTTTCCTGGTTCTCTCCCTCAGCCCCAACCAGTCCCAGCAGAAGACTGCCCCTCCCTGAGCCTGGTTCTGCTGGAGGTTTCTTCCTGTTAAAAGGGAGTTTTTCCTTCCCACTGTAGCCAAGTGCTTGCTCACAGGGGGTCGTTTTGACCGTTGGGGTTTTACATAATTATTGTATGGCCTTGCCTTACAATATAAAGCGCCTTGGGGCAACTGTTTGTTGTGATTTGGCGCTATATAAAAAATTGATTGAATTGATTGATTGAGTTTCCTACGGTTCGTTGGTTGGGGCCAATCTCTCACCGCCGCAACCTTGGCCGGATCAGGGGCGACGGAGTTGGAGGAGATGATGAACCCCAAGAAGGACAAAGAAGTGCGGTGGAACTCACACTTCTCACCCTTCACAAACAGCCGGTTCTCCAACAACCGCTGTAGGACCTGACGTACATGCTTGACATGGGTCTCAGGATCCGGAGAAAAGATGAGTATATCGTCTAGATATACGCAGACAAACCGATGCAGGAAGTCCCGCAAGACGTCATTAACCAATGCTTGGAACGTCGCGGGCGCATTAGTGAGGCCGAACGGCATGACCAGGTACTCAAAGTGACCTAACGGGGTGTTGAATGCCGTCTTCCACTCGTCTCCCTCCCGGATCCGAACCAAGTGATAAGCATTCCTAAGATCCAATTTCGTGAAAATTTGGGCTCCATGCAGGGGCGTGAACACTGAATCCAACAGAGGTAACGGGTATCGGTTGCGAACCGTGATCTCGTTCAGCCCTCTGTAATCAATGCATGGACGGAGTCCGCCGTCCTTCTTGCCCACAAAAAAGAAACCAGCACCCATCGGGGAGGTGGAGTTCCGGCTCAACCCGGCAGCTAACGAGTCCCGGATGTAGGTCTCCATTGATTCGCGTTCCGGACGTGAGAGGTTGTACAGCCTGCTGGACGGGTACTCAGCGCCCGGTATCAAATCAATGGCACAATCGTACGGGCGGTGCGGGGGCAGCGTGAGTGCCAGATCCTTGCTGAAGACGTCAGCAAGGTCGAGGTACTCGGCTGGCACCGCCGCCAGATTTGGGGGGACAAAAACCTCCTCCTTAGCTGTCACACCGGGTGGAACCGAGGATCCTAAACACTCCCGGTGGCAGGTTTCGCTCCACTGAACCACAACCCCAGACAGCCAATCAATCCAGGGATTGTGTTTTAACACCCATGGAAAACCCAAAATCACTCGGGAGGTAGAAGGTGTTACATAAAACACAATCTCCTCCCTGTGATTCCCATACACCACCAATGTCACTGGCTGTGTCTGGTGTGTGATTAGTGGAAGAAGGATGCCATCTAGCGCCCGCACTGACAATGGTGACGGTAAGGCCACTAGAGGGAGCCCAACCTCCTTTGCCCATCTGCTATCCAGCAGATTCCCCTCCGACCCCGTGTCCACCAGTGCTGGGGCGTGAAGGGTTAGATACCACTCAGGATCATGACTGGGATTCGTGCAGATCGTTGGGGTTTCCCCACGTGGGTGTTGTGACCCACCCTTAGCCCAGTCTCTAAGGACGAGTGCTGTTGTTGTGACCGTTTGGGGCATTCTCTCTGTATGTGCTTGGGAGAGCTGCAGAGAAAACACTCTCCATGGATCAGCATCCTTTGTCTCTGATCTGATCGTTTTTTGGCCCTGTTCGTTTCCATAGCAACGTCAGCAGGGGGAGCTGTTGTCACGTGGAGATCCCTGGCAGTGGAGCGTGGGGAAGTCGGCTTCCTTTCGGACCCGGGAGGAAGAGGGACGGCTTGAGCCGGGCCACGCCCCTCGTCTCGTTCCCGTCTGTGTTCCATTAATCGGTTGTCTAACCGTATAACCAGGTCGATAAGCCCATCTAAATCCCGCGGCTCGTCCTTCGCCACCAGGTGCTCCTTAAGGACCAGAGACAGTCCGTTTACAAAGGCGGCGCGGAGCGCAACAGCATTCCAGCCGGCTCGCACTGCTGCGATGCGGAAGTCGACTGCATACTTCGCTGCGCTCCGACGCCCCTGCCGTATCGACAACAGCACACTTGAAGCGGTCTCGCCTCTATGAGGGTGGTCGAACACCTGTCGGAACTCCCTCACAAACTCAGTATAAACCGTTAGGAGCCGTGAATTCTGCTCCCAAAGCGCCGTAGCCCAGGCGCGTGCCTCTCCTCGAAGCAAATTGATCACATAAGCCACCCGGCTGGCGTCTGCTGCATACATGACGGGACGCTGTGAAAAGACAAGCGAGCACTGCATCAAGAAGTCCGCGCACGTCTCCACACAGCCTCCGTATGGCTCCGGAGGGCTTATGTATGCTTCAGGGGAAGGTGGGGGGGGTTCGTTGAACGACCAGCGGAATGTCTGTTTCTGGCACACGGTCAGCAGGAGGAGGTGCTGCAGCAGCGCCCTGAGAATACGCTTCGGCGGTGAGAGCCTCCATCCTACGATTGAGAACACTGCTCTGCTCGGTAACTAAGTCCAACCGAGCGGTAAAGGCGGTTAAGATGTGCTGCAGCTCACCCAACACGCCTCCTGCCTGTGCACCTCGCTCTCCCATTGGCTGTTCAAGCGATGGTTGACGCCCCTCGGGATCCATGACGCTGGCCGAGAAATCCTGTTGTGAAAGTGACGTGACACGGACCCACAACAGGGGGCGTTAATGAACGGACAATGGATAAGCCAAAAAGTAACAATTTCTTAATAACTTTCGGCAGGCTCGACGATAGAAGACGCCTGGCGAGAGAGAGGCCGGATCCACACAACTTCCACCACCAACGGAGCTGAAGAACACCGGAGCCGCCAAGCCCTGCACCCCAGGTGGCCGCTGTCTTCAGCAGTCAGACCCGGTACTGCTGGCAGAGAACAAAGACAGTCCAGATGAGTGTGAGGACGCACACTCAGTAATCCCACAGTCTGTATTCAGTAAAGGAGGGAGAACCTCCACCTCCAAACACACACTCGTGCAGCTCCTGTCTAACCACTTATCTGGTTGGGGTGTGAAGCGAAGCCGTCGCTGATCACACCAAACGCCAATCCACAGATAAGGCAACACCACAGGAAAATGGCTGCAAAGAAGTTCAGATTATTACTCAATGTTTTGAGTCAGCAGAGAAAATTACCTGATTGGTAGTTGATTTCTTGGCGGGGAGGTGGAGTTGCAGTCCGGTCTTTATGGTGGTGGTGATGAGTAGTGGATGAGTGACAGCTGTCACTCCTGGTCGCTTCGACGCCCTCTCGTGCTTGAAGCCCGCACTTCAAGCAGGGCGCCATCTTGTGGTGGTGGGCCAGCAGTACCTCCTCTTCAGCGGCCCACACAACACCTAGAATTGTATTTGACATCAGCTACATTTGTTTCATCCTCAAAGCATTCAAAGAGGGCATTTCTTTTTGGTTTGGAAATTCATATGAAGCCAGCCTTAGCAGCATTCCACATTTTTTAGTAGATATCTTAAAAATGACTGACAAGTGCCCTGAAATTACACTTGTCATGTGGGACAGATAATTGAACTAAAGTGCTGAGTTTTCAAAAACTGGACTCGTAGCACGTACAGAAAGAAGGGAAGAGGGGAAAAAAGTCTCTAATGAGGTTTTGCAATTGATCTCCCTGTCAGATATAATCACTGATTAGCTTTTTTTTATTCTTGAATATTACATATATAATAATTCTGGAGAGAAAGTACAGCTTTTCTGAATTTCAAGGTCAGGCCAGTTCTGCCTGTCGTCACATCCACCACGTCATCAGTCCGTCCACTCCTCCCAACAGTATCTGTCACAACCATGTCATGTGTGGGGTCGTCCACTTTTCCAGCTGCTGAGGTCCTCAACACTGAAGCACGTACAGGCTGCATCGTGCTTCGATAAGTGCAGATAGCATCGTGGCCAGAATGTCCTAATTGGTTACCCCCATAATGCAAGTGGTTTGCATCATCTGAGTCTCGCTATGTAACTTTTTGTTTGACACAACGCCATTCCAACTGTACCCAAGGAACCTAGCACCAAAGATATCGTCGCCTTAGGTCACTGGTTAGAATCCAAGCATCACAACCATAGAGTAAGCAAAGTCAGCACTCAGGACTGCATTACCTACCATGGGTGTGATGGGATGAGGTGTAGTTTTGGAGGATGGAGCCAATCTTTCTTCATTTGAGTTTGTCATCCAGCAGCTGCAGCAGTGCCAACCAAGTTTGTTTCTTTAATATAGCACAAAGATATTGCCTTTCTCCTTTATTCACACTTTTGCCTATGAGTTATTCAGAGCTCACTGATGGAATTTGTAACATGACTGACAATACTGTCTGCCTAAGTAGGCCAAGAGAATGTGATGCTACTGAGAGACTGTCAGCTGTCTGCTATAAGTCAGTCAAATGATTCATTGTGATTTCAAAATGTGCTTTGCAAAATCTGGATGCATTGTGCTCTGAAATAGGTTTAATTAATGTATTGTACCCTTGACAATCTTTGGTGTACATTCTGAAGCGCATTGGGGGTGTGTGCAATGACACATTGCAATCTAGACAGTGTAAAATTTTAGCACAAATTTTAGCAGGGTGTACGTATAAGTGTTGGTTTTCTCATCTAATATGCCATTGCCATGTTTTGGCTATAACAGGAAATAAACCAGTCAGGTTGTCACTTGCACAGGTACATTGCTGTTGACTGGGCAAACACAGAAGTGAGAGGTCTTCTGGCAACCCACTTGCTATGAGTACAAGGTACAGCTGGATCACGTGACGTTTGAGATAGACCTCACATATAAATTCCTGAATGAATGTGAAAGACAAAGCCTGATTTATGCTATTCCATCTCCACAGCTCCGCAACCACAGAGAACCCTTTGCGTCACTGTGAACCCTTTCCAAGCCCCTCTCTGTAGCCTGATGTGCACCTCCCAAAAATTTAAGCTACATGTTGAAATGACGGAGACCGCACGGGCTGTGATTGGTCATTTTCTGGTTTCAACCCCTTGTGTCACCTCATACTTAAAATTTTTGCAGTGTGCATGCCATTACATTTTGATAATGAATCAAATAGAGGAATGTTGGGCAGAAGAAGTCCGCAAATATGACCACCTTTGCAACACTGCATTGAAAAACTGCAAAAACATTCAAATGACCAGCAATTCATGGAGGGAAATTGCACGTAATGTTGGTTTGGAGATCGATGATTGTATAATGAAGTGGAGGTCACTGAAGGACAATCTGGTCCAGAAAAAAAAGACCAGCAGCAGTCATAATGTAGGCAGAAAGAAAGTCCCTGCCTCCTTCTTCACGTCATGCACCCTACTATTCCGGTGGTAAATTGCATTACGACACCCACCAATGCGAGAGAGAACTTCAAAAAGGTCACGCTCACAATGACATGATCAAGTGGCCATGGAGTTATGGAGATGGAGAGGCATAAATCATGCTTTAGGTCTTCAGGACTCATCAAGATGCCTGGAGCTTCATAAAAGGTAAGATAAAAACTGTTGACTCTGAGTCTATCTGAAAATGCATGCACCATGCAGCTAAGGTGCAGACTGATGCACAAATGGAAGGCTAGAGTGTGGGATTATTTGTAATGTGTCTTTGTATCAAGATATGGGTTGTTACACATTCGAGTGATGTATTTTCAGTAGCCTGCGTTTTCATTTCAAACCATGTTTGAAGTCTCTACTCACAGAGAGGAAGAACACCAACATAAAAATGGGACATATGAGAGATTTTACTGTGTTGTATATTTTAAGTTTTTTCTTTCATTGTAGTTTTTGTTTGCAATTCATTTTCATGGTACAATCATGCGCTGCATCGAGTGTACATGTGTCATGAACCCATCTAGTTGTGGCAATCTGAACATTGTGCCTTTTAAATAGCAGAAAACACCCTGTGCTGGATTTTAGGTCAGGTTTTACATGGTCTGTGATGCAATCACTTTCTCCTTCCATACAATAGCAATAGAGGTGCACCGCACCTAGCCACACCTCCTTTTCAGACCAACATGCCCATGGGAACACAAATTGACATATTTATACACCATATTTACACAATGTGGGGACTGAGTGTGGGAAAAGGAGAATTGTGTCAACTGTGTGCTACCAATTACGCTTGTGTTGAGCAGTGCACTGCTTTGCGCTGGGTGGAAGATAGGGCCCATTAAGTCATCTCATCAACCACATTAGACCTAAAAACAAAACTACCTATTGTGACATTTTGCAGCTGTAATACATGTCCCATTGTATTGAAACTAGAAAGGTTAATGTCCCCTTTCCTTTCAAAATGAGTGCAATTGCCCATTGAGAACCAGACTGCTGCCTTGCTAAATTGCACATGCTGTTCTGCATTTACATAAAGCTCCAGTGGTAGTTTCACAGATGAAAAGCAATACCTGAGCCTGAGGTAGCTCTGTGACGTTAATGTTTTATTTAAATGAACAGTATAACCTTTGCAGCATTAAAAAAAGGCTTGATTGTGACAACAAGCTGCAGTAGAAAGAGGCTCAGAGGTTAAGGGTGTTACTCTGAAAACATTGAGACATCCATTTGATCAACAGATGCAACGCATTTAAGCTTGATGGTGCATAAGCCGTTTGCCAGATGGTTCAGCTGATTAGAGCATGTATCCTTACAATGATGCATGATGATGCTTTTTGAAAATAATGTTCACCAGGTGCCGCTCCCTGAGCGCCGCAGAAGAAATAAAAGTTAAACAAAATGGGGGGGATCAGGAGGAGAGAAAGAGAGCAAGGGAGATAGCAAAGGGAACACTAAAATGGAGATCAAGGCAGATGAAACTGGGCATATGTGGTGAGTTACACGCAGCGTCAAGGATGCTTTGTTTGGATGTGAAAATCAAAGTCGTGCTAATGCTGTGTCGCATGGGCGCTGCCCTACTTTAAACGCAAACAGGCATTGGACAAAATATATGGTATTTGCACCACAGCAACAGACACCCCACGCTCAAACCACAATATCACATTTACAGTCAAACACCACGACCCGACTGGATTTCAACATCGCCACGGTACAATGCTTTCATGGTGGCAAATGCACAGGAACCTAATGAGATGTTTGGAGTCTTTCTCACTATGTGCATGTCTTCATTTTTAAATTTGTGAGTTATGTTTGAATGACAGAATTTTGGAACACACAAAGGCTTTTGACAGACGGGTTCAGATGGTTACCCACCAATAAGAAAATATCAAAGAAATGCTGCATGTTGATGAATCAATATTAATATGAAGATTTACTAATGGGTTGATGCAACACATTATAGACTCAACATATATATATGTGTGTGTGTGTGTGTGTAACAGTTCAGTTGTCCGTGTGTTGCACAACGTGGCAAATTAATTTTCAGCTGCATTTAGAATCAAATCTGGTCAAAATTCTACAGGAACCACATCTGTGAAACCTCTCTCGTGCTGCCTGCTCTCTACTCTGTTTACTGCTGAATGGGAGAAGGAGGGGGAGGTTTCTGCGCTGAAGGCAAGCTGTTTCTTCCATGCACCGCAGCTGAGAAGCCACCGGTAACTGCAAATTTCTGCCTGGCTGTCGGGTTCAAATGGTCTGTGCAACCAAGCATGGATTTTCCAAAAAATGAACTGAATTGTTACTGAAAAATCAGCCGCTTCAATGTCCCAAGGCTGTGAAATGCTTTAACAGCAGCTTAGAGCACTGCTGAGGAGGACAGCCGAACAGAGATTCACTTTCTCTCACCAGAGGCTGACATTAAGCAGTATTTGCCACCCAACAAATTATTTCAATCAGTTATTAATTAATTTGCTCAGTCTGTCACTGACAACACCTTTAATCTTAAAGCTTAGGGAAAGAGTCATCACAAAACTCTGTATGTCACATAGAGCCATGAATGCCTGGAACAAGCTCCCTGCACATTGAATAGCTGGGTTCAAGGCCTGCTGGGACAAACCATGGAAAAACTGGATACAGATACCAAAAGGACCAGTAGGAGTGACTTGAGCAAATAGTAACTGAACTGAACTATCCACGTAAAAGGCTTATGTCTCTCAAATTTTGTTCATGAATTTCTTAAAATTCGTAATGGTGAGCACATCACCTTTGCCAAGATAATCCATCCATCTACTAGGTGTAGCATGTCAAGATGCTGATGAAGCAGCATGAATGCTATGTGTGTCTTGCATACACCTGTTTAAAGGGGATGTAAGGTGACATTCTAACATTCTGGTTGATGTTATGGTCACCTACAAAACACCCACAACATACCCTTGCATAATGTGGAGGCTTAATTTGTTGGCTTAACTTCACTTTCTACACTTTGTGTTATATTACAGCCTTATTCCAGAATGGATTAATTTTTTATTTTTTTCCTTCAAAATTCGACTCACAATACCTCATAATGACAATGTGAAAAAAGCGTTCTTGAGATTTTTGCAGATTTATTAAAAATAAAAAACAAAGAAATCCCATGCGCATGAAATGTATTAACTCCAAAACTCCATTTTGGAATAAGGCTATAACATAAAAACTGAAGCACTGTTAATACTTTCTGGATCCACTGTACATCCTCAAGAAAGAGCCCATTCTTACTGAAGTCAGGAATAGGTCACCATTCTTCTACACTGAATTTCCAAGTTTTACCAACTGTCCATTCTATATCGCCTGCAAACTAAAAAAAAAACAAGCTGACACGGCCGAGTGAGTATTACTGTTTTTGTACGCTTGCTGGCTCATGTCAGATTGATCTCGATCTAGCTCTTTTACACTCCACATCTCTCAGTGGTAATGCTTTTTCACACAGTGGAGGATGTTTGAACTTATTCGGAGGGACTTCAATTATTTAGTCCACTGTCAGCTATTCATTCCCCTTGATAAGTCTGAGCTTCTGAGTTCTTTTAAATGTATCATTAGCAAGGACCTTGTGGCTTTGTCTGGTGTGAAGTCATGTTTGTTGCTTCTGACCTCAGATACTGGTTGGTTACATTTATGCTTCAAATGTGACTATGCAATTGATATAAATATCTCCCACTTGAAGCTGAGGGGAGACTCACAAAGGAAAAACGTTTCCTTCCTCTTTTCCCTCAATTTTTGTCTGATTCATTAAATTGTAAACATCTGTCACATAGACGCAAATGTTACAATCAAATACAGTCAAACTCACCTAAGCTGTCAATGTATAAACCAGATACTCACACTCACTAGACAAAAGCAAAAGTCGCAATGTTTTTGTGTGGTTTTCCATGTAATAAACACTGATTCTGTATAACGGATTTTCGCTCATATTGGAAAAAAACGTCCCGTCACGTTGCAGTGCATTTCCATTAAAAACCCAATGTATGGATGGATGGATGGATGAAAGTGTTTTCTTTTATTTTAAAATTGAAATTTACTCATTTTAAAAGTTTTTTTTTTTCCCATTGGGAAGTGCAGTATCACCATCTGGTGGTGGACTGTTTGTGATTTTAGACACTGTAGATATATGAATCTCCTTTGTGAGCCTTTCCTCATGTTTCACTCTATTTCTTCCCACTTCTAAGTGGGATCAACATGTATGATCAACCCCCTTCATACTGCTCAGGACCATCCCTCCTTTCCACAGGAACTTTACTCATTCTGAACAGGTCCTGTATGGAGCATGTATCAATGTCGTGTATCACCATGCCCGCCCTGACTGGAGTCATGGATTGCAGTCAGCCAGGCAGACAATCAGTACACCCTTACTTCTGGATGGCAGCCATCTATCTCCCACACTCAGATGAACCATTGGCATCCCCTTGGTCTTTTCCATATGCTGGGGATGTCAGCACTGAGGCACCTGCATGCCATATCATACCAGTAAGTGAGCCATTTAACATAGCTGACATTCCCTTATAATGCAAGTGATGCTTCTCATCTGAGTCTCCTTCAGTCACCACTCATTTGACAAAGTCATTCCAGTGGTACCAAAGAATTCTCCAGAGTCTTAGCATTATACAAAGAAACCCAGTCATCGCCTTGGGTCACTGGTGAGCATCTCATTCACATCTTCCTTTAATTGAGTGAGAGAAGGACTATATGCATCTTACAACCAATTTTGGACAACATTATTGGAATGTCAGCACCCATTAATGTGACCCAAAAATATATACCGTCTTATTTCATTTAAATATTCATCATTAGCAAAAAGTGTCTGTTAAAGTGAGGAAAACAGTGAAGCACTCACACACACTTTGAAACTCATTCATTTTATATCACTTGGGAATCTATAAGATACTTAATTTGAAAATATTCTTTAGGACTCCAATCCAAAGCTCCACTGCTTTTGTTGGTATGTCAACTGGCCTTGGAAAAAGCTTCCCATCCCATATTCAGATTTATTATTCACATTTTAGGGACCAGAGAGACATTTTCTCTTTGAGTCAAAATGCATTATATTTTAAATTACTGAGATGAAAGCATCTGTTTAGAGTGCTTATTACTTGCTCCGGCAAAACACAGTCCTTGTGCTCGTAATGGCTGCACTCTCCAACACCAACATTGATTTGACTATATAATTAGCATAATAAATACTTCTCTTGGATGTGAGAACTTCTTTGATGGAGCAATCATCCCAGAGAGCAAATGAACAGTTTTCATCTTAAAACTATGAATGTAGTCCTGCTTCCACAACAAACGTACCTCTGAAAAAAAACATATACATCGTGTTTTGCAGAGCGGGCATCTTTACAATGATAGACATCGTGAAGAAATAATGGCATGGAATATATATGCCGCACTCTAAGTCTCATTTTCTTCCATGTTGGTGTTGGAATTTTAAAGGCCTGCACTGATAGTCTCCTACTGCATTTTGGCACACTCGTGTGTGTGTGTGTGTGTGTGTGTGTGTGTGTGTGTGTGTGTGTGTGTGTGTGTGTGTGTGTGTGTGTGTGTGTGTGTGTGTGTGTGTGTGTGTGTGTGTGTGCGCGCTTTGTAAACAAGCTATGTATACATAAAATTAAAATATCTTGATCCCCAAGAGATACTGTGGGACGTGCTGCGGGAGTATGGAGTGAGGGGGTACCTTCTCAGGACCATCCAATCTCTGTACTCGCAAAGCGAGAGCTGTGTTCGGGTACTCGGCAGTAAGTCGGACTTGATTCCGGTGGAGGTTGGCCTCCAATAGGGCTACGCCTTGTCACCAATCCTGTTTGTGATATTCATGGACAAGATATTGAGGCGTGGTCAAGGGGAGGAGGGTTTCTGGTTTGGTGGGCTCAGGGTCTCATCACTGCTTTTTGCAGATGATGTGGCCCTGTTGGCTTCGTGATCTCCAACACTCACTGGATCAGTTCATAGCCGAGTGTGAAGCGGCGGGGATGAGGATCAGCACCTCTAAATCTGAGGCCATGGTTCTCAGCAGGAAACCAATGGATTGCCTACTACGGGTAGGGAATATGGCCTTGCCCCAAGTGAAGGAGTTCAAGTACCTCTGGGTCTTTGTCACAAGTGAGGGGACAATGGAGCGTGAGATTGGCCAGAGAATCGGCGCAGCAGGAGTGGTATTGCATTCGCTCTACCGTACTGTTGTGATGAAAAGGGAGCTGACCCAAAAGGCAAAGCTCTCAATCTACTGGTCAGTCTTTGTTCCTTCTCTCGCCTATGGTCAAGAGTGCTGGGTCATGACCGAAAGAACTAGATTGCAGGTACAAGCAGCCAAAATGGGCTTCCTCAGGAAGGTGGCTGGTGTCTCCCTTAGAGATAGGGTGTGAAGTTCGGTCATCCGTGGGGAGCTCGGAGTAGAGTCACTGCTCCTTCTCGTTGAAAGGAGCCAGCTGAGGTGGTTCAGGCATCTGGTAAGGATGCCTCCTGGGTGCCAAGGGAGGTGTTCCAGGCACGTCCATCTGGGAAGAGACCCCGGGGAAGACACAGGACTAGGTGGAGAGATTATATATCCACTCTGGCCTGCGAACGCCTCAGGATCCCCCAGTCAGAGGTGGTCAGTGTGGCATGGGAAAGGGAAGTCTGGGATCCCCTGCTGGAGCTGTTGCCCCTATGACCCGAACCCAGAAAAGCGGTTGAAGATGATTATGATGATGATGATATTTTCTCATTCAGGATTGTAACAAATGCTCCATATAGTTCAACAAAGGAGGATGTTTTTTGGCAAGCCTTGTTGGTGGAAAACAGGTGATTTTTGACAGTGAAGATAAAGGCAATGACTACATGAATGTCCCATGTAATTGTTTTTTCGGCATATAGAATTTATACCATAATCCCTATTTTCCGCAGTACATATATGGTGAACTAGATGGTCTGTTGTGCTCTGCACAACTATTGACTAGATTAGTTAGTCCAAATGACAGGATCCCTTGAGTGGAATATAGATTTCATAAGACGTCACACTACCTGAGCTGCAAAGACTTAAACATTAAATGTGCTTATTGTGGGTCTACTCCTTTCTCTGCCCCTGACTAAGGCAGAATCTCTACATAGGGAGTTGGCCCACAGATGCCGGACAGTGGCCGGCCACTGCTTCGAGGGGTTTTATTATGTCTAACTGTAATTCGGATGGGTTCAATGCAGAGGACACATTTCATTGTATGTATGTACAATGACAATAAAGACCCTTCTTCTCTGATTGAGTACATTTCGGTGCAGAGACTTTCTGACTCACTGACAACCACACCTGATCCTAATCCATCATCAATGCAGCATCTCCAAACCATCCAGCAGATGGTAGACATATTATGTAGGCTTTCTGGATTGATCTTGTGGATCACAGTTCAACAGATTTGAACTGGTTTGTCCTCACTGAACACTTTTTTTAATTATGTGATTTACAAGATTATAATATTTCATGCATTTGCGCAGCTAGTCTGCTCTCTATAAGCCTGATCTTGTCAGATCTCAGAAGCTATATGGAGTGGGTCCTGGTTAGTGGATGCAAGATCTCTTGGGAAGACCCTGGTGTTGTGTGTGTTCCTGCAGGTCTAATTAGAGTTGCATCAGGAAAGGCATCTGGTGGAAAACTTGCGAAATCCCAATGTAGATCTGCTGTTGCAACCTTCAACAAACAGCCGCAAAGCAAGCAACGTGTTATTTAATGCATTTGAGTTATATTAACACACTAAAGGGTGTGGACTCATCTATGTCAACTTTACTGACCTTGACTTTGCAGTCATGGCTGTGATCTTTGCAAAATTAATGAATACCCTGATTTCAGCTATTCAGAAGCTGAGTCAGAAATCAGAGTGTCTGCGTTTGGTAAATGGTAAATGGAATGCATTTATATAGCACTTTTCCATCTGAATCAGAAGCTCAGAGTGCTTGAAAACGATGCCTCGCAAGGTGCTTGCTACACAGGGAGCAACTTGGGGATTAAGGACCTTGCCCAAGGGCCCTTTGTGATTTTCTGGCCTGATGGGTTTGATTTGGGGTTTTCTTGGGAAGAGCCTATGTGGTCATGAGGCCACTGGACAGAGGTATTTAGTGATACCAGTGTCTGTGCAGGAGAACGAAGGTCCAGGGCCCATATCAACGAAGCAGCCTAATGCTAAAAATAGCTCCTAGTGATGTGATTCTATGAAAAATCTTAGAAATCCTCAAATTCTTAGACATTTCTTAGAATTTTCCCTTGGTAAGATGAAAGTTGGCCGCAAAACACCTTAAGAGAGCTCCTAAGGTACCAAACTGGTAAGAGGAGGGAGGAGGACTTTTAAGAAGCCTAAGACTGTCTTAAGCAGAGATATGCTCTATATGTAGGATGACAGTGAATCAGCAGCACATTACTGGCTTGATCTACATAATTATTTTATGTTAATTTACTGTCTTAATATATTTCTAAGTTGTTTAGTTCATGTTATCATATACACACTGTTAATATTATTATTATTTTATTACTATTATAATTAGTCGTAGTAGTATTATTAGTATTATTGTCTATATTATTACCTCCGCCAAGGAGGTTATGTTTTTGGTCACGTCCATTTGTTTGTTTGTTGGTTGGTTGGTTGGTTGGTTGGTTGGTTAGCAGGATTACTCAAAAAATCCTAAACGGATTTCAATGAAATTTTTACCAGGGGTGTATCTTGGCCTAATGTAGAAGTCATTAAATTTTGGTAATGATCCCGAACACGATCCGGATCCAGTACTTTTTTAAAGGATTCTTTATCATTGCAGGATAGGGCCAATTTCAACATTTTTGTATCTAACTTCATGAAGACGGGTCACAAAGGCTGAACAAAAATTAACCCTCTGGAGTCCAAGGGCATTTTTTGGACAGTTCACTTGCCTGGCATAAATGTTTTATTATTGCTGTTAACAGCTCTTCCTGCATCCCACAATCAAGTTTTATGTCTCTTTTTTTTCAGGACAACCTGTGCTTTCATAATATATATGCTTTTGTTGTGTTTTATAAGTGTAATAAAGGTTTACCATCAAAAATAAGGAAGGAAAAAGTAAAGCAGAAAATAATTTTCCACACACATTTATTCAAAACACACAGCAGACTATAATAAACAACTGTTTTGACACATTATAAAGGTAATTTGAGGTCTTCTGTGAAAGGCTGTACAACAAAAAGGTTCAAACAATAAACACAAATGCACATTTTGAACAATATATACAAAATGGTCTATGCATTTTTTTGTCTTCATGGTAAAAGCGACAGAGTTATCCAGTAACATTCATATGCAAACTAGTGGAGAAATCCTGATAGTTACACACTCTTTGTTTGAGTGCATGAGATTGTCATCAGAGACTCTCTGTCTGCTCTGTCTGCTGTCACTGATTGCTGTGTGTAATGGCGCAGGGCGCATTTGGAGCCCAATAGTATGTACTCATTGGAACACCCAGGGGGCTATTCAAACAGGCCAACTAGTAACATATCACTCCTGAAAACGATCTTTGGCTTTTCCCGTGACGTGAATCTGCCCTACGATTGTATTTTGGAAAACCAATTCTGATTGGACACTCACATTGCACACATCATCACACAGCTTCTATAAGGAGTACAGAGATGGCCAATGGCTGGCTTGAAAGTCTGCGGAGTTAACTTTTCAGCAAAAAAGTAAATTTCTATCTCATATCATTAAAAAGTTATTTATAATTTAGTAAAGCCATGTCTTAGCCATCGTATACGACGGCATCAGCTCCAGAGGGTTATGTTACAACACAACAATAATTTAGCATTTGTTTATCCTCCTTGAATAAACTTGTTATTAGAAAATAAAAAAAAATAAAAAAAACTTGTGTAGTTCATGCAGTTTCTCTTTATAAAAACATTTGCTGAAGATCTAAGGGTTCAACCCTCTTGGGCAGAGTCAGTCGTATACAAGGACTAAGACCAAGCTTTACTAAATTATAAATAACTTTTTAATGATATGAGATAGAAACTTAGTTTTTTTGCTGAAAAGTTAACTCCGCAGACTTTTGAGCCACCGTCCACCATCTTTGTACTCCTCATAGAAGCTGTGTGATGATGTGAGCAATGTGAGTGTCCAATTGGAATTGGTTGACTGTCACATGGTTTTCCAAAATCCAATCGTAGGGCAGATTCAACTCACATGACACACCAAAGATTGTTTTTAGGAATGATGTGTTATTCATTTTATTATAGTTTGCTGTGTGTTTTGAATACTTTTTCCTTTCTTATTTCTGATTGTAAACCTTTATTACACTTATAAAACACAACTATACCATATATATTTTGAAAGTACAGGTTGTCCTGAAAAAAAGAGAGATAAAACTTAATTGTGGGATCCAGGGAGAGCTGTTAACAGCAATAATAAAACATTTATGCCAGGCGAGTGAACTGTCTGAAAAATGCCCTCGGACCCCAGAGGGTTAACCACTGAATCCGAAACATGATGTTGTGTGGGCCGCCAGAAGAGCAGGTACTGCTGGCCCACCACCAGAGGGCGCCCTGCCTGAAGTGCGGGCTTCAGGCACGAGAGGGCGCTGCCGCCTCCAGGAACAGCCGAGGTGACAGCTGTCACCCATCAACCATGACAGCTGTCACCGATCATCTACATCACACCTGGAATAAAAGCAGGAAGACACCTCCACCACATCGCCGAGATATCACCTTCAGTGAGAGGTAATAGACTCAGCCGTTTGTGTGTTACAATATAATCTGTATATTGTGAGTGTTTGCAGGAGTACCGGTCCCTCTGTCTGTGGAAGCTGAGTGAGTGCTGGACGGCACTCTTTTCCAGTGAGGAATCACTGCGGTACTCTGCAGAATATTGAGTGAGAGGTGGAGGTGGATTTCCCACCATTATTGTTACTGGGTGTACACACACCCACACTTGACTGCCTTTGTTTTCCGCCAGCAGTACCAGATCCGACACGCCGAGACGGTGGCCACCTGGGGACTTCGGGACTTGGCGGCTCCAGTATCCCTCGGGTTCGGTGGCGGTGGAAATCGTGTGGTTCCGGTTCGTCTCCAGACGGGCGTCTCCTATCGTCGAGCCTGCCCACACGACACCTTTATTGATTGACTTGTATCCATTCTGTAATCTGCTGTGTTTGGTTGTGGCATTCACAACAGTAAAGTGTTCTAACTTAACTCCTTCTATTGTCCGTTCATTTACGCCCCCTGTTGTGGGTCCGTGTCACTACACTTTCCCAACAGGATATCTCGGCCAACGTCATGGACTCCGAGGGGCGTCACCCGGCTGTTGAACGTCCAATGGGAGAGCAGGGAGCGCAGGCGTCTGCAGGAGGCGTGATTGGTGAGCTGCAGCACATTCTCACCGCCTTTACGGCTCGGTTGGATCAAATGACCGAGCAAAACATCCTCCTGAACCGCAGGGTGGAGGCTCTCTCCACGCAGGTGGCGGCGAGCGCTCAGGGCGCTGCTACAGCTCCTCCTCCTGCCGACCCTGTGCAGGATATGAATGTTCCAGTGGTGGTTCAACAACCCCTCCCACCATCCCCTGAAGCATACATAAGCCCTCCTGAGCCGTACGGAGGTTGTGTGGAGACATGCGTGGACTTTCTCATGCAGTGTTCGCTCGTCTTCGCACAACGTCCCGTCATGTACGCGTCAGACGCTAGCAAAATAGCTTATGTGATTACTCTGCTTCGGGGAGAGGCACGCGCTTGGGCTATGGCGCTTTGGGAGCAAAATTCACGGCTCCTTCACACGTACACTGGGTTTGTGAGGGAGTTCAGAACAGTGTTTGATCACCCTAACAGGGGAGAGACCGCTTCAACTGTGCTGCTGTCAATGAGACAGGGACGCCGGAGCGCAGCCGCTTATGCAGTCGACTTCTGCATCGCGGCTGCGAGGTCCGGCTGGAATAACGCTGCGCTCCGCGCCGCCTTCGTAAACGAACTGTCATCGGTCCTGAAGGAGCACCTGGTGGCCAAGGATGAACCGCGGGAATTAGATGGGCTTATCGATCTTGTTATACGGTTACACAATCGGTTGGAAGAACGCCGTCGGGAATGAGACAAAGGGCATGGCCGGGCGCGCGCCGTCCCTCTTCCTTCCGGGTCCGAAAAAGGTCCGCCCTTCCCACGCTCCCTGGCCTCTACGTCCCGTGGGGCGACAGCTCCCCCTGCTGATGAAGCTATGGACACGAGCAGGGCCACATTCAGACCACCGAATAGACAGAGGAGGCTTCCCCGTGGGGCGTGTTTTGTTTGTGGCTCAATTGAGCACCAATTGAGTAATTGCCCCGAACGGTTAAACACCAACGCCCGCCCCTAGAAACTGGGCTTAGGGTGGGCCAAGAAATTCACGTGAGACATACACACATTTCCACCCGACTCCCAGTTACAATCCTTAGCGGGGATTTAACCCTTCAGGCCCCAGCACTGGTAGACACAGGGTCAGAAGGGAATCTGCTAGATAGCAGATGGGCCAGGGAGGTAGGGCTCCCTCTGGTGGTGCTTCCTTCACCATTGCAGGTGCGAGCACTAGATGGCACCCTACTCCCTTTAATCACACACAGGACACTACCAGTAACTCTGGTAGTGTCAGGGAATCATAGGGAGGAGATTGAGTTTTTTGTGACTCCTTCTACCTCCCGTGTGATTCTGGGGTTCCCCTGGATGCTAAAACACAATCCCCGGATTGATTGGCCGTCCGGGGTGGTGGTACAGTGGAGCGAGACCTGCCATCGGGTGTGTTTGGGATCCTCGGTTCCTCCCGGTTCCCAGGCTAAGGAGCAGGTCAAAGTTCCCCCCAATCTGTCGGCGGTGCCGGTTGAGTACCACGATCTTGCGGATGTTTTTAGCAAGGATCGGGCACTCACCCTTCCCCCGCACCGTCCGTACGATTGTGCCATCGATTTGTTGCCAGGCGTGGAGTTCCCGTCCAGCAGGCTGTACAACCTCTCCCGACCTGAGCGCGAATCGATGGAGACCTACATCCGGGACTCCTTAGCTGCCGGGCTGATCCATAACTCCACCTCTCTGATGGGAGCAGGTTTCTTTTTTGTGGGCAAAAAGATGGCGGTCTTCGTCCATGCATTGATTATCGGGGGCTGAACGAGATCACGGTTCGCAACCGATACCCGTTGCCTTTGTTGGATTCGGTGTTCACCCCCCTCCATGGAGCCAAAATCTTCACAAAGTTGGATCTTAGGAACGCATACCACCTAGTTCGGGTCCGGAAGGGAGACGAATGGAAGACGGCATTCAACACCCCGTTAGGTCATTTTGAGTACCTGGTCATGCCGTTCGGCCTCACAAACGCCCCCGCGACGTTCCAAGCTTTGGTTAATGACGTCTTGTGGGACTTCCTGCACCGATTCTTCTTCGTATATCTGGACGATATACTCATCTTTTCTCCGGATCCTGAGACCCATGTACGGCATGTACGTCAGGTCCTGCAGCGGCTGTTTGTGAAGGGCGAGAAGTGTGAGTTTCACCGCACCTCTTTGTCCTTCCTGGGGTTTATCATCTCCTCCAACTCCGTCGCTCCGGATCCGGCCAAGGTCGCAGCGGTGAGAGACTGGCCTCAACCCACGAGCCGTAGAAAGCTGCAACAGTTCCTCGGCTTTGCAAATTTTTACAGGAGGTTCATTAAGGGGTATAGTCAAGTAGTTAGCCCCCTGACAGCCCTGACCTCACCAAAAGTTCCCTTCACCTGGTCGGATCGGTGCGATGCCGCGTTCAGGGAGTTGAAACAGCGTTTCTCGACTGCACCTGTCTTGGTGCAGCCCGATCCTAGTCGCCAGTTTGTGGTTGAAGTGGACACCTCTGACTCAGGGATAGGAGCCGTGCTATCCCAGAGCGGAGAGACCGATAAGGTTCTTCACCCGTGTGCCTATTTTTCCCGCAGGTTGACCCCAGCAGAGCGGAACTATGACATGGGCAATCGAGAGCTCCTTGCAGTGAAAGAGGCTCTTGAGGAGTGGAGACACCTGCTGGAGGGAGCGTCAGTGCCTTTCACGGTTTTTACTGACCACCGGAACCTGGAGTATATCAGGACCGCCAAGCGACTGAACCCCAGGCAAGCCCGCTGGTCACTGTTTTTCGGCCGTTTTGACTTCCGGATCACCTACCGCCCTGGGACCAAAAACCAGAGGTCGGATGCCCTGTCCCGGGTGCACGAACAGGAAGTCAAGACCGAGCTGTCGGATCCACCGGAACCCATCTTACCGGAGTCCACTATCGTGGCTACCCTAACCTGGGACGTGGAGAAGACCGTCCGGGAGGCCCTGGCACGGAGCCCGGATCCCGGAACAGGACCGAAAAACAGACTGTACGTCCCACCAGAGGCCAGAGCTGCCGTCCTGGACTTCTGTCATGGGTCCAAACTCTCCTGCCACCCAGGGGTGCGTAGGACCGTGGCAGTGGTCCGGCAGCACTTCTGGTGGGCGTCCCTGGAGGTTGACGTCCGGGCTTACATCCAGGCCTGCACCACCTGCGCCAGGGCAAGGCGGACCACCAGAAGGCACAGGGACTCCTGCAGCCACTTCCTGTGCCTCATCGCCCCTGGTCCCACATCGGTCTGGATTTTGTCACAGGCCTCCCTCCGTCCCGGGGGCACACCACCATCCTCACGATAGTGGACCGGTTCTCCAAGGCGGCCCACTTCGTGGCCCTCCCGAAGCTCCCATTGGCCCAGGAGACGGCGGATCTCCTGGTCCACCATGTCGTCCGGCTGCATGGGATACCTACAGACATCGTTTCGGATCGTGGTCCCCAGTTCTCCTCGCAGGTGTGGAGAAATTTCTGCCGGGAACTGGGGGCCACCGTGAGCCTCTCGTCTGGGTATCACCCTCAGACTAACGGACAGGCCGAACGGGCCAATCAAGAGTTGGAGCAAGCCCTACGTTGTACTACCTCCGCACACCCGACGGCTTGGAGTGAACACCTGGCCTCGATCGAGTACGCGCATAACAGCCAAGTGTCCTCTGCCACCGGCCTCTCCCCGTTTGAGGTGTGTCTGGGGTACCAACCCCCTTTGTTTCCTGTGGTGGAGGGAGAGGTCGGTGTGCCCTCGGTCCAGGCCCACCTGCGGAGATGCCGTCGGGTGTGGCGCACCGCCTGTTCGGCCTTGTTGAGGGCCCGGACGAGGGCAAAAGCTCATGCAGACCGTCGACGGTCCCCGGCCCCCGCATACCAGCCCGGGCAGGAGGTATGGCTATCAACCAAGGACATACCGCTCCAGGTCGAGTCACCGAAGTTGAAAGACTGCTACATCGGACCGTTCACCATCCTCAAGGTCCTCAGTCCTACCGCAGTGAGGCTCCGACTCCCGGCCTCACTGCGGATCCATCCGGTCTTTCATGTCTCCAGGGTAAAACCACATCACACCTCACCCCTCTGTGCACTCGGTCCGGCGCCGCCTCCTGCCCGTATTATCGACGGGGAGCCGGCTTGGACAGTACGCCGGCTCTTGGACATCCGTCGAATGGGCCGGGGCTTTCAATATTTGGTGGACTGGGAAGGGTATGGACCCGAAGAACGCTCCTGGGTGAAGAGGAGCTTCATCCTGGACCCGGCCCTCCTGGCCGAATTCTACAGTTGCCACCCGAACAAGCCTGGTCGGGCGCCAGGAGGCGCCCGTTGAGGGGGGGGGTCCTGTTGTGTGGGCCGCCAGAAGAGGAGGTACTGCTGGCCCACCACCAGAGGGCACCCTGCCTGAAGTGCGGGCTTCAGGCACGAGAGGGCGCTGCCGCCTCCAGGAACAGCCGAGGTGACAGCTGTCACCCATCAACCATGACAGCTGTCACCGATCATCTACATCACACCTGGAATAAAAGCAGGAAGACACCTCCACCACATCGCCGAGATATCACCTTCAGTGAGAGGTAATAGACTCAGCCGTTTGTGTGTTACAATATAATCTGTATATTGTGAGTGTTTGCAGGAGTACCGGTCCCTCTGTCTGTGGAAGCTGAGTGAGTGCTGGACGGCACTCTGTTCCCCTGAGGAATCACTGCGGTACTCTGCAGAATATTGAGTGAGAGGTGGAGGTGGATTTCCCACCATTATTGTTACTGGGTGTACACACACCCACACTTGACTGTCTTTGTTTTCCGCCAGCAGTACCAGATCCGACACGCCGAGACGGTGGCCACCTGGGGACTTCGGGACTTGGCGGCTCCAGTATCCCTCGGGTTCGATGGCGGTGGAAATCGTGTGGTTCCGGTTCGTCTCCAGACGGGCGTCTCCTATCGTCGAGCCTGCCCACACGACACCTTTATTGATTGACTTGTATCCATTCTGTAATCTGCTGTGTTTGGTTGTGGCATTCACAACAGTAAAGTGTTCTAACTTAACTCCTTCTATTGTCCGTTCATTTACGCCCCCTGTTGTGGGTCCGTGTCACTACACTTTCCCAACACATGATGGTAGATGCATGAAACGACGTGGAATAAGTCTGTCAAAGGGTATTCCATGTGACGTCAGTGACCCTATGGCCTTGGCGGAGGTTTGCGCTCTCCGAGTGCTTCTTGTTAATATTGTTATTTTCTTCTATTATTGCATCTATTATGTCATTTGATTTTTAATGGACGACAATGGAAATCAGTGTTTTCACTTTCTTGTGTCATGCATGTTTTTTAATGTATTTACAATTATATTATGTACTCAAAATGAACATAGTAAATAAAGTCACACACGAATGCTTTTAATATATAGATATTCGGCATGTGAATGAGGTACATTCAGACATTTTCAAGCTGTGTTTCAAGCAATTCATTTCATTTTGCTGGGTTTCATTGTCATAACAAAGTTATCCTCATGATTATACGTCTTAAATCTGTTTAGCTTATATGATCAGTTGATTTTTCTGTCCATTCATGACTAGGAGGGCAGAGCGCATTTGTTTTTTATTTGTCCTCCCCTTTTTGTGACAACCAATCACAGCTCTTGGAGGACTGTGTCATACCTAGCAACGGTTTCAGCCCCGCCTCCTCACAAAGATAGAAGTTTCTGTCCCCTCCTTGCTTAGACTTGCTCTCAGACACCTGTTGGCTCACTCTTAGGCTCTTAGGAGAATCTTTAGGCTACGTTGGGAGCTCTTTGCGAGGGCTTTGAGATGCTTCAGGGATATGGGCCCTGGTATACGGCCCTGGTCTTTAGGGTCCTGGTGCTTCCAGTCTTAATGTATGGTTGTGAGACTTGGGCAGTAATTAGTGACTTAAGGCAACTACTGGATGCCTTTGGTACTAAGTCTCTTCAGAGGATCCTTGCATACCACTGGAATGATCAGTTACTTAGGGAGACCGAGATGAAGAGCATCACTTAAATTGTGAGGAAACTCCAGTTTTGACATTTTGGCCATGTGGTGCGTTTCTCTGTATGTGATCCAGTGGATAGGTGCTTGGCTGCTTCTCCTGTGGCAGAAGAAAGCCAAGGTGATGAGAAGCTTCACCATGTCAAGGCAGATAGATGGTTGATTTCAAGAGGTGGGGATGGAAGAGTTGCCTGCTTCAATGATTCTATCATTTGTCTGTCTGTCTGTACACTCGATGCGTTTTAGAAGGTACATGGCTTTCCAAAGCCTTGTAAGAAGGCAGACATTCTTGAAGTGCCTCTTCTGCATATAAAAGGGGAATTTCTACATACACAGTCATAGACTTGTCAGACACTGAATTCAATTTCAAATTGAATTGACATTGAATTGAAATTGAATTGAAAATTGAAAGTGAATTGAACTGAATTGAATTCATAGACTTGCCAGACATTGAAAATGTTTAACATGAAACCCCAGCCATATAAAACCGAGAAAAGCAGGTAAAAGTTGATTTTGCATAATAACTTAAAAACTTGGGTAATTTACACACACACACACACACACATCTTCAACTGCTAAGTCCAACTGAGAGTCGTGGGGGGCTGGAGCCTATCCCAGTTTTGTGAATTGTTTCTGTGAATTGTTCTGTAATTTATGTCTGTAGCATGGCCCAAGCAGAGGGTCACCCCTTTGAGTCTGGTCTGCTTGAGGTTTCTTCCTCAGAGGGAGTTTTTCCCTTACCACTGTTGCTCTGGGGATTAGTAAGGTTAGACCTTACTTGTGTGAGGCATCTTGAGGCAACTCTGTTGTGATTTGGCGTTATATAAATGAAAATAAATTGAAATTGAATTGAAATTGAAATAGAGCACAAGGCAGGGTTCACCCTGGATAGGATGCCAGTCTGTCACAGGGTCTCATACAGACAAACAAACACATTCGCACCTACAGACAATTTAAAGTTTCCAGTCCATCTAACCTGTATGTCTTTGGATGTGGGAGGAAGCCAGAGCACCCGAAGAGAACCCACACAAACATGGGGAGAACATGCAAACTCCACACAGAAAGGCCACAGGTGGGAATTGAACCCATGACCTTCTCGCTGTGAGAAAACGGTGCTAACCACTAAGCCACCGTGCTGCCAACTTGGGTAATTTAAGAGAGACACATTTATTAAACTGTGCTCAGTTTGAGTTCTTTTGAAATATTTTGTCTTCTGACCGGTATTACATCCATTGTCCGATCCTCCGATTCCCGAATATGAATGGGAACTTGGTACTACTGCTTATACTACAGCTCGTACCTTTACTACCACTACACTGTGAAAACCAGAGAAAATGAATTGGCCTGATGATGGAGAGGGTGCATTATCTGGTGGTACAGTGGAGTGCGTGTGGCCCAAGCAGACTTGCTGTCTGGAGCCCTCAGAATAGGAGTGAGAGTCTCCTGGGTCCTGATCACAGAATGGGTTGAAGCTGCGGCCTAATTCATCACAGCTCCACAGGAAACAAGCAATCGTGGGGAGGCTTCCAGAAAAAAGAGAGAAAAGAAAAAAAAATGAAATAAAAGAAAGTAGTGCAAAAGACAAAACAGCTCTCACCGGACCTTGGCTATTCCCCTGGTCACTGCAGCTGCCTTCGAAACTGTCATGCTCCTCATGACTTAAATGCTGGGGAAGGAGTAGAGGAGAAGAGGAATGGTGAGTTGAGCGCTGAATTGAAGAATCCACAGTAAAGTGTAGCAGAGAAGAGAAAAAGCAGTGATGCAGTGTTTTCACAAATATAATTAGTGTAAAGTGATTGTTTACTCCATGTAGACCGCCTCTTTTAGGGCACTCTTAGCTGAGGCACCAGATTGCAGAGAGATGGGATGCTGGAGGGTTTCCGTGACAACCAGGGTTTTCTGTCCAATAAGGGCGAAGGTTTCCAGATTGAGAAGTGGTCCTCCGGGGAGCCGTACTTCAACACGCTTGGATGCTTTGCCACGAAGCGGGCGGCCATCACACAGCGAGATTCTGCTCAGAATGGATACTTTGACGTTCCCAGCATAATTGGAAACACTTTGTAAAGGAGGGCCCTTTTAAAATGCATTGAATGAGAGAGGACGGGGAACCATCCAATTTCAATTCCGCCCGTGAGCCGTCATGTTTCTTTCTTTCAGGCATATACCATATAGGTGATGACCTGCCCATTTTTCAAACTGCCAAGTGTCATTACTTTGTCTTTGTCTTTTTTTTTTTTTTTTTATGATGTTCAAAAGTAAGAGGCGTCTTTGTGTTTTTGCTACCTGCTCACTCGAGCAAATCTCCCCCTGTAATCTCCTTCTATCTAGTCTGGATGTTTTTCCTTTTTTTTACACCAGAAGTTGCATAGTGGTTTCATCATCTTGAGCAGTGGGAGCCAGCAGGGTATCGCACAAACACTACAGACAGGCTCATTTTTCACAGGTTGGCTCTCCAGCTATTCTGCAGGATGTGTCACCACAACCGGTGCATATGTGACAGACTTGCATCACACGTCCTTGCGTTAGGGAGGATATATAGTGTCGCTTCAAGTGTTTGCATACTGATGTACATGTGGAATTTACACTCTGTGTGTGCAGCAGAAATGGATGTGTTATGTTGACACATTTCTTAGCGGTTATAGTGTTAGACATCATTTCAGCAAGCTAATATAGGACACTAGGTGCTTCATTTATAAATGATGTGTATGCACAAAAAAAATATGTGTAAGCCTTTTCCCACACATGAATTTGGAATTTCCATACTTCGGAACATTTTTAAGAGCAAGTCAAGATTGATATGTTCAAGAATAATTAAAGGAACGTAATTTAAACTAAGTAGCTATTTAAAATAAATAAACACAAAATATATCAGTCTGTGTGCAATGAATGTATACATTATACAAGTTTTTGAATGGAATTACTGAAATAAATCAACTTTTTCATGATATTCTAATTATATGATCAGCACCTGTATGTATGTTCTGGGCTGCATCTAGTTCTGTTAACCTTATATTTCTTTTTCAAATTCTCCCATTTTTTGCATCCAGCCCTATTTCCTTTAGAAATTTTCTTGACAAATAATAGCAGTCTATTAGGATGTCAGGTTATGTGTTACACATATACATGTATGTGTATATGTTTTCCACCTTATTCCAATTGATGAAACTTCTCCTCATTTTCTGCCTCATTTTCTTATTAGGAGTCGAGTGTGCTCAGGGCTCCATTTACAAAATACACACACGTTACAGACCTTGAAATCCAACAGCAGGGATTGATATTATCCAAAGAGTTATAACCATACGAATTAACGTGCTTATCCTTTATCACGATTTTCTCCGTTGTGAGATAAAAAAAAGTGTCTTATCGTAGCGTTAGTGTATATGTGCATTATAACGCCTCAGCACACGAGCGACATTACGATATTCTTCAGAACGACAATATACACAACATGTATCCAGCAGCATACATGTTGCTGTCATAGGCAACTGCCTGTAAACGTTTTTGGCAAGTTATAACTTTCTAAACTTTGTAATGAAAGCCGCATCATTTGTGCGGCTCTTTTGGCGCCATGTTTATTTTCTTGGAGACAGCAGTAAGCTCCTCCTACCCCCCCAAACAGAGTGTGCATCCAGATTCACTCCAAACGGAGGGGTTTGTAGCCCTTCGCCTCCCCCTCCGCCTCGCTCCAAAAAGAGAATTGAGACACCACTCCGTCTCTTGTGCCCGCACAAAATGGAGGGGAAGAGGTAAGGGGAAGGACCAAGGCGTAGAATTGAGACTCAGCCATATTGTACATGCATTTGACTGCTCAGTGTCTCCATGCCTTAGACACAGTGTTCCATGGAGCCCTGCATTTCATTACCAACCTGAAGACTCTTACTCACCACTGTGTTCTTTATTCTCGGGTTGGTTGGTTTTCTCTTTTCTTGCGCCGCTGGATACATTGGAACATTTTTATTTATAAGGCTGTGTTAGGTCTCCTTCCATCTTACTTGTGCACCTACCTGAGACGGAAAACTATGAGGACATACAATTTACATTCAGAGGACCTGTATTTAATGTCTTTGCCTAAAGTCCGCACTGATTTGGGCAAAAAGGCTTTTAACTTTGCTGCTCCATCTGTTTGGAATCAGCTTCTGGGTGAGCTGCAACTTAAGGACAATACAATAATGGTAAAATTGTAAATGATATCAGAAACATTTCTGCTGCTTTGAAGGTCCCAATGAGCACAGTGGCCTCCATACATACATCTTCAACCACTTATCTGGGATTGGGCCATGTGGGCAACAGCTCCAGCAGGGGACACCAAACTTCACTTTCCTGGGCCATATTAACCACTTCTGACTGAAGGATTCCAAGGAGATATAATCTCTCCACCTAGTCCTGGGTCTTCCCCGGGGTCTCCACCAAGCTGGACGTACCTGGAGCACCTCCCAAGGGAGGTGCGCAGGGGGCATCCTTACCATTTGCCCGAACCACCTCAGCTTGCTCCTCTCAATGTAAAGGAGCAGCAGCTGGACCCCTAGCTCCTCACAAATGTCTGAGCTTCTCACCCTATCTCTAAGGGAGACACCAACCACCCTCCTGAGAAAACCCATTTCGGCCGCTTGTACCTGCGATCTAGTTCTGTTGATCATGACCCAACTCTCACCTTTTGGCTCAGCTACCTTTTTGTCACAACAGTATGGTAGAGCGAATGCAATACCATCTCTTCTGTGTCAATTCTCTGGCCAGTCTCATGCTCCATTGTTCCCTCACTTGTGACAAAGACCCTGAGGTACTTGAACTTCTTCACTTGAGGTAAGACCTCATTCCCTACCCGGAGGAGGCAATTCAATGGTTTCTTGCTGAGAACCATGGCCTCAGATTTAGAGGTGCTGATCATCATCCCAGCCGCTTCACACTCGGCTGCAAACTGACCCACTGAGTGCTGTATGTGACAGGGTGACGAAGCCAACAGGACCACATCATCTGCAGAAAGCAATGATCATAGCCTGAGCTCACCAAACTGAAGAGTCTCCTCCCCCTGACTACACCTTGATATCCTGTCCATGAATATCACAAACAAGATTGGTGACAAGGTGCAGCTCTGGTGGAGGCCAACCCCCACCAGAAACGAGTCCGACTTACTGCAGAGAACCTGAACACAGCTCTCATTTTGGGAGTACAGAGATTGGACGACCCTGAGAAGGGACCCCCTCACTCCATACTCCCACAGCATCACCCACAGGACTTCTCGGGTTACCTGATCATACGCATTCTCCAAGTCCAGAAAACACATGTCGAATGGATGGGCATATAGGCACCCTCCAGGATCCTTGAGAGATTGACAAGCTCATCAGTTGTTCCATGGCTAGGACAGAACCTGCATTGTTCCTTTTCAATCTGAGGTTTTACGATTGGCCGAACCCTCCTTTCCAGCATCCTGGAGTAGGAAGGCTGAGTAGTGTGATGCTCCTGTAGTTGGCACACACTCTCTCATCCCTGGTTTAAATATGGGGACCACCACCCCAGTGTAAAGCCCAGGTTACACATAGACGGTTTTGTTGGCGGGTAGTACGTAGACCAAAGTTCGCGGTAGTTCCGGCTGTTTTCGCGGTGGAAAGGGGCAGAGCATTTCGCTGGCGTTTTGCCGCAAATACGTGGATAAAACGCCGCTAAATCCACAGAATAAAGCGGCATTTTGACGCCGTAGCATCTGGCACACGTCAAGCAACAGGGGTTAATACCCAGTTCTATCCTTTACAATCGCAGGTGCGCGTAAGAACGGCAGTGTTCTGCTGCCACCGATAATGCCCTGTGTACCGCTGGATTTATCCACGCAAATCCTGCATTACTCCAGGAACTTTTGCATATAGGCACCGCCCCCAGAGTATAATAGACTGAAGCAGCTGTCACTGCAGGGGGAGGGAGCTCATCTCTCAGCCTTTTCTTTTCCTCTCCTTTTCCCCTCGTCAACGTGTTGCTCGTCTCCACCACAGGCCTCTCCTCTGCTTCTGAACCAGACCTCTTGGTAAGTCCTTGCCGCTGCCAGTTTTATTTTAGGAGGCATACTGGAGCTTCTCTGCAAAAATACCTGGAGCTGGACGCGAGTGAGAGGCCTGCGTGCAGCGCGCTAGCGTTTTTATACTGACCGACGCCTATCGGCCATTTAGAACGCCGTTAACCGGGAGGTGGCATTTAGAACGGCGTACTGTCCACTAGCGCCGCCGTTTTGTCTTCCTCTGTCGCCAGTTAAAATGCCTTTGAGGACGCCGATGTGGGCTCTATCGCCGTTTTACACGCCGTTGGTTAGGGATACAACGCTGGCCGCCAATTACGGCAGTGGAAACTACAGCACTACAGGAAGGGGCGGGATGAAACGGCGATTAAAAAGTATCAAATGCCGTTGTTCGCGTTGTCTCCGTCATCACGCGAATTCTCCGGGAGCGCTCCCGGAATTATTCGACATGTTGAATAATTTTTTCGACGATTCCCAGTAAAGCCGGAACTAAGCTACGCCCCCTAGTGCCGGCATTAACAACGGCGTGTGATCCTTAAGACGGCCAAAAACTCTTCCGGGATGCATCCGGGAGCTCTTACCGTCTATGTGTAAACGGGGCTTAAGACTCCTTAGGCACTGTCCCAGATCTCCATGCAATGTTGAAGAGATGTGTCAGGTTTAGACCTATAACAGAGTCAGATAAACCATTAGACAACAAAGAAGACACCAAGGAGACACTGTTACGCTTTCTCGCGAGGAGAGAGGGCAGCAGGAACTCTGACAATAGCTTCTCCCGCTCTGCTGTCTGCCCCCTCACCTCAGCTTTTTATTCACTTTCATACACAGGAGTTCATTAAAAACAATAGCACACTGTCTCTGCAGGGGGCGCTTCCTGAAGGACAGCTTGACTGATAAGCAAAACAATAGCAGAATCTCTCTGCAGACAGGTCACACAATCATAGATATGCAAACAGTTTTACAGAGAGTTTTCAGTGAGTATTTTAGTGGTTTATAAGCAATTGAAATGTGCAGGCAATGCACCATAAATGATTATGTGTAAGGAAGGCATTATAAATGATAACATGTATGTACAATTTTTCCAACATTTCCCTCCTGTTTATCAATTATAATGTCTACATTATCATCTCACAAATCTGTCTCTTCTGTTTTTCAGATTTTCAACAGCTTGATCATTTTTATAGACATATTACATTTTACACTCAGGGGTCATGTTTGTCTTGTTTGCTATTGAACAGTTGTTCAAGATTAACAGCATCATCATAATTATCCATAGGTAATTATTATAATTATCTCAAAGCACATCAAATATTTACTAGGATTTTGAGATAACAAATCTTCATAATTTTCGGGTTCATCTTCATGTTCACTGTCGTCATTATCTTGTCTCATCAATAGAGCTCTTAGCTTTGCAGATTTACCTTCTATAGCTGTTACAATGATTCTCTTACACAGTGATCTTATGCATGAAATACAACAACATCCACAGAGTGTCAATATGGCAGCAAATATAGCAATTGCAAACAGAGTTGATACAATCAAACCTTTCCATTTCCCAAACATACCGAAAGCTTTGTCCCACATGTCTTGATCTACTCCTGAATGCTCTTTTAGTTCTTTGGACATGGTTTGTAGATTGTTCAGTGCTTTGGTTAAGGATCCATCAGGGGCTGTGTTGTTCGGGATTATCGTACAACAGGAAGTACCAAACATGACGCACACACCACCTTTCTCCACCAGCAACATGTCCATGTTGGTTTTGGAACGCCATTAACAATGTTGCTGCCAGTTGTTCATGTACAGCCTTGAATCCATCTCTGGTAAAGTTGGTCAAGTGCTGCACATTGTAATGTATATAGTTTATTCTATCTACGTACATTTTTGTTGACCGTTATAGGAAAAAGTGAGCTGAAAATCGGGAATGACTCAAACACAGCTGCAACCTGATCCACCAGTTTGTATTCAATGGGCACCCATCTCAGCACCCTGATAGCAATGATGTAGGTGGGAGATTTTTTCACTCCAGGTAAATCCAAGGACCTTTTCTGTCGCTTGTTGTGTACCTTAATGGCCACATGCCACCCTAGCAACCAGTCCCTTGGAATTGCTACGGCAGAGATTGGCATTATAAGTGATATAAGGGCACATGTTCCTGTCCATTGTGGTGGCAGCCAACCTTGCAAACATGGAGTCCCACAGTACCACTATACATCCGCTCTGGCAATCAGCAACTTTGTTGCAGTGTCATTATTGGACAATTTATGTGTGATTTTACACAAGGTGGGGGAAATATCCCCTACTTTTAGAGGCTTACTTGCTTCTGGACTACAAGTAAAACATGTGTAATTGCCGTAGACATTATTGTCAAAGACAGGTGGTGTTGCGTTTCTCAGAGTTATTGGAAAAGGATCATCAAATTTTCCACAGTCCCCAGATGGATTAGTTTCTTTCATTATTGATAACAAACAGTGAATGTGATTAGTTTCTCATGGTGTTGGTACTACTCTTAAAACTGGTCTTGGTCCTGAACAAATCAAACAATCGCCTTTGGTTTGTTTTGCAGCTTGTAATAGCCAGTTGTTATCTTTACCTTTGATACCTGTTTCTATTTCAAACAATTCGTCTATTGTAGGTCAGTGTATTGAAAGACAATATCAGGATGGGCTCCTGAGGGTTAGCTGGGTTTTTGGTCAATATATATTCCATTTCTTCTTCGCATATGAACAGTCTACATCTAGGATCATATCCATGTGCATATGCCCATAGATAGAAAGCCCAACATTCCTCACCATTTTTCAATCATCCAGATCGTAGTAGTAATGAACCATAGTCATTATCATCACATATGGTTTACAACCCATTTCTGCATCAAAGTTCTTAATGAAGAACATGATGATGGTTGATGTCTTCTTTTCCTTTTGACAGTTCAGTGATTAGAGTTCAGCAGTTCTGCACTTAGGGACTGAAGGAATCAGGAACTCTTTTTATGTTGTTTTCCTTCAGATGTGGTGCATAAATCTGTACTATGTCAGTATGTGTAAAGCATGCTGCAGTTGGAAGTACAATAATGTGTTATGTACTTTGTCCTGTGTTCTGTTCTTGACGTTTCTTTAACACAGGTTCACAGGAATGCAACAGGATTTTCTCGTGTCCTGTTCTCAAGGAACTGGATCGGTATGCTTCTTGTCCTAGAGTTTGTTGGTTTGACACTATCTTTAATTGGTATCAGCAACTCTGGATCTCTGGTTGGTTGT
Source organism: Thalassophryne amazonica (assembly GCF_902500255.1). Classification (NCBI taxonomy): domain Eukaryota; kingdom Metazoa; phylum Chordata; class Actinopteri; order Batrachoidiformes; family Batrachoididae; genus Thalassophryne; species Thalassophryne amazonica. The sequence continues at coordinate 72,681,520 of NC_047112.1, forward strand.
TTGGATTTGGTTTACTCTGGATCTTTCAGATATCTTTGTCTTTTACAATGGGACAGGTGGACCCAGGGGGAGTGTTCAGCAATCTTTATGGCAGTTGGTGTGGTCAACAGCACTTGATATGGCCCCTCCCAGCACGGTGATGACCAGTTCTTTCTCTTTATGGCTTTGATCAGCACCCAGTCCCCAACCTGGATAGATATCTCTGGTTCCTGTACAGGAAGAGCCTGGCATCTTGTTAGCATGTATTATTTCTTTGTGTTTTAGGACACACTTCATATAATCTACCAGCCCTTGCTCCTCCTCATCTGGTCCAGCTACTGTTTGAAGGTCTGGTAATCTGTATGGTCTACCATACAGTGTTTTGAAAGGTGTTAAGCCTGTCTCACTACTTGGTGTTATGTGTATATATAATTTTACCAAATCTAAACAATAAACCCAGTTAGTTTCCTGTTTCTTCCATACATTTTTTCAGTTTACTTCTGATTGTGCCATTTGTTCTTTCAACTAGTCCTGCACTTTGTGGATGATATGCACAATGTGTTTTTGCATTGATTCTCAGGTGTTGAGTTAAATATTGTATTATCTGATTGACAAAGTGTGTACCATTATCGCTGTATATGGTTTCTGTTAGGCCATGTCTGGTATGATGTGTCTGCATAGAATTTTTGCTACTGTAAGTGCATCTGCATGTTTGGTGGGGAACACTTCTACCCACTTAGAACACCCACAGCCTTCAGCATTTCTGGATGGATCTCACCCACCCCCACGACTGCCTCCAGCTCCTTGGCAAGCCCAGCCCCCATGCGCTCACTGACATGCCCTCCATCTCCAGGCCTGGCCCCAGACAGGAGCCCCGGGATTCCTCTGGGTTGGGTCACATTTCCTCTTCCTCATTTTTCCATGGAGTCACTATGAATCATTCTTAGTCTGGCCATGGTAGACCCTACTAGGAGCATAAGCTCTCAGGTTCATAGGGGCACACAAACCTCCCCACCACAATAAGGTGATGGTTCCTGGAGAGGCACAGTGGCCTCTGTCATCCATAAAAGGAAGAAGTTCAGATCCACCAGGGAGCCAGCCACCCGCCTAAAACTGAGCAATATGGGGAGAAGGCCCTTAGTCAGGGAGGTGACCAAGAACCCGAAGTTCACTGTGTCAGAGCTCCAGCAGTTCTCTGTAGAGAGAGAACCTTGAGTACTTGAGTGGCCCAGCCAGAGCCCAGACCTGAATCTGATTGAACATCTCTGGAGAGATCTGAAAATGGCTGTGCACCGACGCTCCCCATCCAACCTGATGGAGCTTGAGAGGTGCTGCAAAGAGGAATGGACCAAACTGTCCAAAGATAGGTGCACCAAGCTTGTGGCGTCATATTCAAGAAGATTTGAGACTGTAATTGCCGCCAAAGGTGCACCAACAAAGTATTGAGCAAAGAGTGTGAATACTTATGTGAATGCTTTTATTTTTAATAAATTAGCAAAAATTAAAAAGAAGTTTAGGGGAAAATAATAAATTTGCTCCATTTTGGAATAAGACTGTAACATAACAAACTGTGGAAAAGTGAAGCACTGCGAATACTTTCTGGATGCGCTGTATGCCACAATTCAGTGGCTTTTCTGTTTTTCATGATTCCAGAACTGAAACTACCAACTCAATCATATTTTCAGAGGACTGTCTAAAATTCACACAGTGAAATTTTGTTTCTTCTGCTGTTTTTCTTTTCTATTTTTCTTTCTGTGTGACAGAATGCATCTGACTTTTGAGTGATGGATATACCGGCTTTCACACAGATGTGTTTTTGAGTGTCTACATCCCTGCTTGGAAAAAGTTTGGAGCGGACAGCAGGCTCGGGAACATACATACGTTTCTATGACCACTGATATTTATAAAAGAAATCTGTGTGCACACATCTTTAAAACTCTAGTGAAAATAAACTGTATGTACGTTTTTGCTATTGTGAGTATGCATAGGTTTATTTGTATTTCTATGTAAAATCTGAGGCCCTCGCATTGCTGAAAACATAGTCAGGTTCATAAGTATTTGGACAGTGCCACCACAGTGGAATTCACTCATCTTCAACTGCTTACTCCAACTAAGGGTCACAAAGGATGTTGGAGCCTATCCCTGCAGTCATCGGGCGGGAGGCGGGGTTCACCCTGGACAGGACACCAGACTGTTGCGGGGCCACATATAGACAAACAAACACATTCACACCCACACACACACACACCTATGGACAATTTAAAGCTTCCAATCCACTTAACCTGCATGTCTTTGGATGTGGGAGGAAGCTGGAGCACCTGGAGGGAGTCCATGTAAACACAGGGAGAACATGCAAACTCCACACAAAAAGACAACAGATGGGAATCAATCTCACAACCTTATTGCTGTGAGGCAACAGTGCTAACCACTACTCCACCGTGCTGCCAGTGACAGTGGAACTGAAATGAAATAATCGAATTGTGCTTGTAGCGCAAACTTCCAGCTTTAATTCAACTGATTTAACAAACATGTCACATTAACCATTTACAAACTACAGCCATTAGTTTACACGGTGCCACCATTTTCAGAGTTTATAAGAAATTAGACAAACTCGATATAATGATTATCTTTTATACAATCCATCACTTTTTACAGCCAGTTTTCTTCAGACAAATCAAGGAACTGATGCATCAACATTTCCAAATCACTGATTATGTCTTGTACTTTATTCACATTAATCATTAAGAAATACAAACAGTATTATACTGTGCAGTAAATCTGCCCTATGCAGTTCTCAAATCTGGGTGACCATACACTCTGTCTCTGAGATGATGCCCACTCCATCTATGGGAGGAGTATCTGTTTTCTGACAGATCATAGGGTACGTCTCACAGAGCAAGCAGGAGTGCAGAAATGGATTTCTGCAGCATATGTTACTGAGGTATAAAATAAGCTATTTCAGACCTAAATAGTGTTTAGAGCAGGGTAGTTTTTGCATGAATAGGAAGAATTTTGTGACTTTGAGGGTATTCAACATGACACCTCAATCATATTTAACTGGTAGCTAGATTTAAAAATATGTATTTGCACAGTCTGACCCCTTTAATCAGTTGCAGCTAACAGCATCAGCAGTTATGTGTGAATATTTGAGATGTAACAACAGTAATGCTTTTATTTCCACAGCAGGTCTCAGTTCTCCACCAGCCAACATCACCACCTCTGCCGTACCCAGCATTGTCACACCCATTGTCAACGGCTTCACTGGCATCCCGCATCAGCCCAACGGTCACCCCGCTGTGGAGACTGTGTACACCAATGGCCTGCCATCCTACTCTACTCAGAGTCCTACCGCTGCTGACACCCTGCAGCAAGCCTTCACTGGGGTCCAACAATACACGGGTTAGAACAACGTGCAGCATTATTATTTATTGCTTATAAATGCCAAAGAAAGAACCACAGGAGCATCATTTCTTACATGGATATTGCTGAAAAACCTGTACTTGTGTAACTCCTGTAAAAACCTCTGTGCAGACCTAAATAGAAAACTACACACAGCACCCTATGTTCTGCCTGTTTGTCCATCTGCCCATGTTGTGGTTGTTAGGCCATATCTCAGGATCCAGTGTTGTACTGCCCTAAATTTGATGCAAGATTATTTGCAAGATATCTTTACGATTTAAAGTGTCTCAATTCTTAATGAATTTTTCACTTCAGTGTAAAAGTAGCTTTTTGTAGTAACTTTTAGGGGGCGCCATTAAGGGGCCACATTTTACACAGATGGGACAAATATATGTCCAACACATCTGTACACAATTCCCTGTTGAGTCAAGTGTATACAGTTCACATACCATAACTTTGCTGTTGGCTACAGTTTCAGATTTGAGGAAAGATACTTTGTTGAATATACTATATCTGTGCACTGGACCGCCCCGGCTTGAGCATCAGCCCATCCAGTTTTGTTTTTTTTTTTACCTAAATTTGGTTAAATGTCCACCCTAAGTTAAATTAGTTTTTATTGACGTTGATTAAATGCCCACCCAAAAATAATTAATTTGTGACCCCCCCAACAAATCGCAAAAAAAAAAAAAAATGTTTTCATGATGTTTTTCTCATCTCTTCCATGTCATACTTGTGACAATGTCATCAGTGTGTGCTGATAGTAATAGGTTCCTCTCTCAAATCATCAGAGGGAGTTTTTTTCCTTACCACTATTACCTGTGTGCTTGCTGTAGGGGTTTGGAAGGCTAGACCTTACTTGTGTGAAGCACCTTGAGACAGCTTTGTTGTGATTTGGCACTATATAAATTAAATAAATTCAATTATGTGGCTGAGTTGTTGTTTTATCTTTAACAAGAAAAAAAATAGACAGCAAGAAATACGCAGAGAGCTCATTAAAGAAGATTATTAAGTGAAGAGATTCACCTGGTGTTAAACAGATAAGAACTTTTTAAAGATGCCATCACAGCCAGGTTTTTCTTTTTTAATAATACACTGTGCAGAACATTTCAGTGAACTGAATTATTCTCCACATCATTATCATTGAAAAATGGTCATGCCTCACATTGTCTGATGACTGCTCAAAGTTTTGAGCATGTACATAACTTTCCGCCGCAGTCACCAGACATCAGCTGACATCAGATGACAAGGAACACGTTTAATGATTGAGAAAAGGATTTATACAGGACAAAAACAGACACACATGGGTGAGTTATTTGGAATTTTTGTTTTATGATGAAATCGGACGTTTTATTGAAATGGGTGTTCTGACGACTGTGTTATTGGCTGTGCGCATGAATAGGCTGATACCCTCTTCAAACAGAATTTCACTTGGAATGCTCTGGACACTCCAACACATGAGTACAGTATTTTGTAAATTCTTCCTTGTTCAAACACTTTAATCAAAGTGTTATATTTAAGTGTTATATAATATTTCAATAAAACTCATTACAATGTTCATATTTATTCAAGTTTTTGTGTGGCCACTAAAGCAAAATATGGGCTTTGATTAAGTCTTCTGTTGTTTTTATTGCCAGTTGTTGTTCTTCTTGTTTTACTGCAGTTGACTTCCAGCTTAATAGTGTATTACTGCCACCTTCTGCTACGGAGTGGAAATCACATAGTAAATTTGCAATATATAAGAATTTATTTCCATTTTGAGAGTGTAGTGACATTTCAATCAATCAATCAATTTTTTTATATAGCGCCAAATCACAACAAACAGTTGCCCCAAGGCGCTTTATATTGTAAGGCAAGGCCATACAATAATTATGTAAAACCCCAACGGTCAAAACGACCCCCTGTGAGCAAGCACTTGACTACAGTGGGAAGGAAAAACTCCCTTTCAACAGGAAGAAACCTCCAGCAGAACCAGGCTCAGGGAGGGGCAGTCTTCTGCTGGGACTGGTTGGGGCTGAGGGAGAGAACCAGGAAAAAGACATGCTGTGGAGGGGAGCAGAGATCGATCACTAATGATTAAATGCAGAGTGGTGCATACAGAGCAAAAAGAGAAAGAAACAGTGCATCATGGGAACCCCCCAGCAGTCTACGTCTATAGCAGCATAACTAAGGGATGGTTCAGGGTCACCTGATCCAGCCCTAACTATAAGCTTTAGCAAAAAGGAAAGTTTTAAGCCTAATCTTAAAAGTAGAGAGGGTGTCTGTCTCCCTGATCTGAATTGGGAGCTGGTTCCACAGGAGAGGAGCCTGAAAGCTGAAGGCTCTGCCTCCCATTCTACTCTTACAAACCCTAGGAACTACAAGTAAGCCTGCAGTCTGAGAGCGAAGCGCTCTATTGGGGTGATATGGTACTACGAGGTCCCTAAGATAAGATGGGACCTGATTATTCAAAACCTTATAAGTAAGAAGAAGAATTTTAAATTCTATTCTAGAATTAACAGGAAGCCAATGAAGAGAGGCCAATATGGGTGAGATATGCTCTCTCCATCTAGTCCCCGTCAGTACTCTAGCTGCAGCATTTTGAATTAACTGAAGGCTTTTTAGGGAACTTTTAGGACAACCTGATAATAATGAATTACAATAGTCCAGCCTAGAGGAAATAAATGCATGAATTAGTTTTTCAGCATCACTCTGAGACAAGACCTTTCTGATTTTAGAGATATTGCGTAAATGCAAAAAAGCAGTCCTACATATTTGTTTAATATGCGCTTTGAATGACATATCCTGATCAAAAATGACTCCAAGATTTCTCACAGTATTACTAGAGGTCAGGGTAATGCCATCCAGCGTAAGGATCTGGTTAAACACCATGTTTCTAAGATTTGTGGGGCCAAGTACAATAACTTCAGTTTTATCTGAGTTTAAAAGCAGGAAATTAGAGGTCATCCATGTCTTTATGTCTGTAAGACAATCCTGCAGTTTAGCTAATTGGTGTGTGTCCTCTGGCTTCATGGATAGATAAAGCTGGGTATCATCTGCGTAACAATGAAAATTTAAGCAATACCGTCTAATAATACTGCCTAAGGGAAGCATGTATAAAGTGAATAAAATTGGTCCTAGCACAGAACCTTGTGGAACTCCATAATTAACTTTAGTCTGTGAAGAAGATTCCCCATTTACATGAACAAATTGTAATCTATTAGACAAATATGATTCAAACCACCGCAGCGCAGTGCCTTTAATACCTATGGCATGCTCTAATCTATGTAATAAAATTTTATGGTCAACAGTATCAAAAGCAGCACTGAGGTCTAACAGAACAAGCACAGAGATGAGTCCACTGTCCGAGGCCATAAGAAGATCATTTGTAACCTTCACTAATGCTGTTTCTGTACTATGATGAAATCTAAAACCTGACTGAAACTCTTCAAATAGACCATTCCTCTTCAGATGATCAGTTAGCTGTTTTACAACTACCCTTTCAAGAATTTTTGAGAGAAAAGGAAGGTTGGAGATTGGCCTATAATTAGCTAAGATAGCTGGGTCAAGTGATGGCTTTTTAAGTAATGGTTTAATTACTGCCACCTTAAAAGCCTGTGGTACATAGCCAACTAACAAAGATAGATTGATCATATTTAAGATCGAAGCATTAAATAATGGTAGGGCTTCCTTGAGCAGCCTGGTAGGAATGGGGTCTAATAAACATGTTGATGGTTTGGATGAAGTAACTAATGAAAATAACTCAGACAGAACAATCGGAGAGAAAGAGTCTAACCAAATACCGGCATCACTGAAAGCAGCCAAAGATAACAATACGTCTTTGGGATGGTTATGAGTACTTTTTTCTCTAATAGTTAAAATTTTGTTAGCAAAGAAAGTCATGAAGTCATTACTAGTTAAAGTTAATGGAATACTCAGCTCAATAGAGCTCTGACTCTTTGTCAGCCTGGCTACAGTGCTGAAAAGAAACCTGGGGTTGTTCTTATTTTCTTCAATTAGTGATGAGTAGAAAGATGTCCTAGCTTTACGGAGGGCTTTTTTATAGAGCAACAGACTCTTTTTCCAGGCTAAGTGAAGATCTTCTAAATTAGTGAGACGCCATTTCCTCTCCAACTTACGGGTTATCTGCTTTAAGCTACGAGTTTGTGAGTTATACCACGGAGTCAGGCACTTCTGATTTAAAGCTCTCTTTTTTAAAGGAGCTACAGCATCCAAAGTTGTCTTCAATGAGGATGTAAAACTATTGACGAGATACTCTATCTCCCTTACAGAGTTTAGGTAGCTACTCTGCACTGTGTTGGTATATGGCATTAGAGAACATAAAGAAGGAATCATATCCTTAAACCTAGTTACAGCGCTTTCTGAAAGACATCTAGTGTAATGAAACTTATTCCCCACTGCTGGGTAGTCCATCAGAGTAAATGTAAATGTTATTAAGAAATGATCAGACAGAAGGGAGTTTTCAGGGAATACTGTTAAGTCTTCTATTTCCATACCATAAGTCAGAACAAGATCTAAGATATGATTAAAGTGGTGGGTGGACTCATTTACTTTTTGAGCAAAGCCAATAGAGTCTAATAATAGATTAAATGCAGTGTTGAGGCTGTCATTCTCAGCATCTGTGTGGATGTTAAAATCGCCCACTATAATTATCTTATCTGAGCTAAGCACTAAGTCAGACAAAAGGTCTGAAAATTCACAGAGAAACTCACAGTAACGACCAGGTGGACGATAGATAATAACAAATAAAACTGGTTTTTGGGACTTCCAATTTGGATGGACAAGACTAAGAGTCAAGCTTTCAAATGAATTAAAGCTCTGTCTGGGTTTTTGATTAATTAATAAGCTGGAATGGAAGATTGCTGCTAATCCTCCGCCCCGGCCCGTGCTACGAGCATTCTGACAGTTAGTGTGACTTGGGGGTGTTGACTCATTTAAACTAACATATTCATCCTGCTGTAACCAGGTTTCTGTAAGGCAGAATAAATCAATATGTTGATCAATTATTATATCATTTACCAACAGGGACTTAGAAGAGAGAGACCTAATGTTTAATAGACCACATTTAACTGTTTTAGTCTGTGGTGCAGTTGAAGGTGCTATATTATTTTTTCTTTTTGAATTTTTATGCTTAAATAGATTTTTGCTGGTTATTGGTAGTCTGGGAGCAGGCACCGTCTCTACGGGGATGGGGTAATGAGGGGATGGCAGGGGGAGAGAAGCTGCAGAGAGGTGTGTAAGACTACAACTCTGCTTCCTGGTCCCAACCCTGGATAGTCACGGTTTGGAGGATTTAAGAAAATTGGCCAGATTTCTAGAAATGAGAGCTGCTCCATCCAAAGTGGGATGGATGCCGTCTCTCCTAACAAGACCAGGTTTTCCCCAGAAGCTTTGCCAATTATCTATGAAGCCCACCTCATTTTTTGGACACCACTCAGACAGCCAGCAATTCAAGGAGAACATGCGGCTAAACATGTCACTCCCGGTCTGATTGGGGAGGGGCCCAGAGAAAACTACAGAGTCCGACATTGTTTTTGCAAAGTTACACACCGATTTAATGTTAATTTTAGTGACCTCCGATTGGCGTAACCGGGTGTCATTACTGCCGACGTGAATTACAATCTTACCAAATTTACGCTTAGCCTTAGCCAGCAGTTTCAAATTTCCTTCAATGTCGCCTGTTCTGGCCCCCGGAAGACAATTGACTATGGTTACTGGTGTCGCTAACTTCACATTTCGCAAAACAGAGTCGCCAATAACCAGAGTTTGATCCTCGGCGGGTGTGTCGTCGAGTGGGGAAAAACGGTTAGAGATGTGAACGGGTTGGTGGTGTACATGGGGCTTCTGTTTAGGGCTACGCTTCCTCCTCACAGTCACCCAGTCGGCCTGCTTTCCCGGCTGCTCGGGATCTGCCAGGGGGTAACTAACGGCGGCTAAGCTACCTTGGTCCGCACCGACTTCAGGGGCCTGGCTAGCTGTAGAATTTTCCACGGTGCGGAGCCGAGTCTCCAATTCGCCCAGCCTGGCCTCCAAAGCTACGAATAAGCTACACTTATTACAAGTACCGTTACTGCTAAAGGAGGCCGAGGAATAACTAAACATTTCACACCCAGAGCAGAAAAGTGCGGGAGAGACAGGAGAAGCCGCCATGCTAAACCGGCTAATAGCTAGTAGCTACGCTAAGCTAGCGGATTCCTAAAAACACGCAAAGTGAATAATGTGTAAATAATTTAGAAGTGATTCAGCAGAAGGAGTGCTTTAGTTAAGGCACGTAAAGATTACACTGGGAAACAAATCGTAATCTAGATAACTAGATCAATCTAACTGCGCAGATTAAACAGCTAACAGATACAGAAAAACACCGCTGTGCTCCGGAACAGGAAGTGATACAATACCGCAGTGAGAGCCAACCACCAGTAGAGGCAAGCAAGAGCAAGTTTTTTATATTTCAGGGGCCAATCAGATGTCAACTTGGGGCAAGGTCCCTCTGGCCCTTCCCCTGGATGCAGCCCTTACTCAACGACCCCAAATTTACACTTGATGCAGTTATGATAAACAGTTTCTAAAAATCATTGAAAATACAAATGTTAACCCTTGACCCCAATGAAATGGCACATATCAACCTTAAATTCACTTTTGGGAACAACATTCTCCTAATTCTCTCTTCTTCATTCTTACTTCTCTGTATATTTCGTCTCCCTCTCTCTCACTGCAGCAATCTACCCCGCCACCACACTGACTCCCATTGGCCAAACACTGCCCCAAGCGCCCCAGGTCATCCAGCAGCAGCAACAGAGAGAAGGTGAGGGTGAGAGAACATTATTACTTTTACACTACGCTCATCTCATCCCTTGTAATAGATATATAAAGAAGACAAGCATGAGAGACTGCTATTGCTTTTCCACAGTACACATCTCATTTTGTGTAATACGCACATAAAAAATGTGAAGGCAATGGAACAATATCAGTTTTACAATGTACACATCTCATTCTGTGTCATAAATAAGTGAGAGGTGGAGGTGAGAAACAGCAGCACTTAATGCACTTTCATCTCATCGTAGGTAACTGTTATATAAAGAGTTTCAATATGATATGACACATAGTGTCAGTCTGAGAGTTGTGCACTATATCTGCAGTTATATTTACAATTAAGTCCCAAGAGATTTTTATTTTGACAAAAGTTTTTTGTTGTTTTTTTTTTTTATCTGTCCCTCTTCAAATACAGGAGCTGAAAGCACATAATGTGTAATATTGTAGGAATTACAGCACTTTAGGTGTGCTCGTCTATTTTTTTAAAGGACCAAATGCAACTGGTCAACTGTTTACTGAACAGTTTTATGTGCTCTCAGTAGTTAAAATGTCTGGAGTTGATTTAAGTGTTACAAATAGTGAAATCATAAAGAAATGAAAAGAGTATGCCTCTGTACAATAAAGATGTGTCGTGCAGGATATCTTTAAAAACTGAGTATGTATCAAATGAAAAGCATCACTTTTACAGACAGTTTTCTTCAGACAAGTTCATGGAATGGATGCATGAACATTTCCAAGTCACTGAATATGTTTTGGACATTAGATTAGATATAACTTTATTAATCCGTTGGTAAGACTACCTCAGGGAAATTGAGGTTCCAGGAGCATTGTATAGCAGCACACAGGGTAAGAAGAACACAGAGTATCAGAAGTAGAAGTTAGAGACAATTTGCAAAATGTAAATGCAAATATTTACCAGAAATACTGCCTTACTGGCTGCAACGGCTCCTCTCCTTCCCGTCCTCTGTCTTCCTGTTAGTCCTTCTCCCCCCCGAGTGAGGAGTTGTACAATCTGATGGCTTCAGGGACAAAGGAGCTTTTCAGCCTGTTGATCATGCACTTGGGAAGGAGCAGGACCATGATTTGCATCAGTCATTAAGAAATACAAACAGTTTGATAAATCTGACTGGAGTAGGTCTCAAAAACTGAGGGACCGTGCAAGAAGGAGACAATGAAGAGAAGACACCCAGACAACACTAATGGAGTTATAGACTTATGTGGCTGTGCCTTGTACAACTTATGCATGTTGCATCACCAGCTTCATTGTGAAGTGGAACATAGAGGGATTTTCTTAAAACAAAGATGTGAGATTTCAGCTACAATTGGTCAAATGGCACATAAGAAATGCAAACACAGATTCAATGTGGGTTTTTTTTGTTTTGTTTTTTTGGTATGAAAATCCTTTTCTGCTCCACTGCAGTATGAAGCTGTGACAGGTGGTACAAGACTCAAATATCATCCCTAAGTGGTCAATGCCATATTTTTTGTGAAACCCTCTGAATTAAAGCTGCAAGTTTATGCTACAATAACATATTTATTGTTTCATTTAATCTCCACTCTGGTGGTATGCATAGGAGGCAAAATTACAAATATTGTGCCACTGTCCAAGTAAATATGGACTTGACTTTACATGCAGAGTATGAACATGGACTAGTCATGAACAATCTGCAACAAATTGTTGATTTTGAAATGTCATCCATAAATGTCTTTAAAGTCGTACATTTTCCATTTTTGGGTGTTGGTCTGCTTTTAATTTATTTTTATTTTATTTTATTTTATACTAAAACAGTAATAATGTTGTAGGCATTTGTAAATATGTAATTACAACAGTTCAAATTTCTTGAAATTTAGTTTATATAAAGATCCTGCTAAGATATATGTACACACTATCTGCCTCTGTGTGTTCCCTCCTTTCATCTGTCCATATCCAGGTCCAGAGGGCTGTAACCTGTTCATCTACCACCTGCCACAAGAGTTTGGAGACAATGAACTCATGCAGATGTTTTTGCCCTTTGGCACTGTCATTTCCTCAAAGGTTTTCATGGATCGGGCAACTAACCAGAGCAAGTGCTTCGGTGAGTTATTCACTGTTCCTCTCAAGCAGATATATACAATATTGACCTGAACATGAGATGATCCTGATTATAAGACAGTCACGCCTTTTTCAAAACAAGTTTTGGAAAAATCTTTCTGAAGACCAAATCTTTTTGAAAATGTTTTTAATGGAAAATAATGCTAATGAAAGCACATTAAGTACAACAGCTGTACAATAAACAGTGCAAACTGATATACCTTGGCTCCTCAGATCATGTTAGTAAGTTCAAATCCCCACAAGTGGAACTTTCAGTTCATGCTTTCTTTGAATGGAAGATTTTATTCAATTGGTGAAATCCAAAAGCTCCTTTAAGATTCCTGTGTGGGGTAGAGACTGGCATTCAATCATTTTCTATACTTGCTTACTCCAATCAAGGGTTGGGGGTGGGCTGGAGCCTATCCTAGCAGACATAGGATGAGAGGCGAGATGCACTCTGGACAGGATGTTAGTCTATCACAGATGAGGGAAGCAATTTTTTAATTTTAAAGTATCTTAAAAAAGTTGAACTTTTTAAATGCCCAGAAACAGACCAGAAGATTCTAATACAAGAAGATCATCTCATCTAGCTTTCACCAGATGCTTGGACCTGAGGAGTTTTGAAATAAAACATGTGAAGTCTGCATTTGGAATGTTCTGAGGAAGACAGAGACAGACTTACACAGAACCACATGGTCTGACATGCTGCTCTCTTTATGAAGATAAATGAGGGAGGTGGTGGCGTAACAGCTTGCACGTTGGACTGGGATGCCAGCAACTCGGGTTCGCTTCCCGATTGCAACCACGCTCCCGACTGGCACTGTTAACATCAGTGCTGGTGGGGAGGAGTGACACGTGTCGTGGGCCCTTCTGGAAATAAGTCGTAGACTTTCGTTGGTTACCCACATTAAATAAGAAAATCTTCTTCTTCTTCTTCTTCTTAAATTCTCTTCGGTCCATTTTTTATATTTAAACTGCAGCAGTTGGGAGGTGTTCACCCTGATGGGAATAGCACTGCAAGGGATTCTGGGAAAACTGTAATGATAAATAATTATGATTTATCCTGTAATTGCAGAATATCTTGTGCCAGTTCTTGTGATAACTTGTAGTTACATAGAGAAGTGATTGTGATGTCAAAATGAAGAAGCAATATTCAGCATAATAAGTGTAAAGTGTATCTCACAGACTCATGTTTACCTCTTGTTACATGTTTTTGCCCCTGTTTGTTTGTTTGTGAACAACCTGGACCCCAGTATTTTTCATATATCATTATGATATTTTTACTGAAGATTCATGTCCTGATAGGCAAGAACTGATTCAGTTTTCAAGGTCATAGGTCAAAGGGCAAAGTCAGGAAAAATATTGGAAATCTGGAAAAATTCCTATCTTTAACATTGAATGAATTTTAAAAATTCATAACTCTGTCACAAAAGATCAAATTTCTTTCATATTTGACAGTATTTTGTAGGATTGTTTGATCCAGATTACAGATGTTGTGGCCATTTCCTGTTTAATGTATATTTTGCATTATATCTCAATCAAACGTGCCCCAATCACTCTCATATTTGAAAGTGAGGTGCAGACTGGCACTCACTATCACCTGACAAAGTTTGATCCAGATCTGGTCTAGATTGTGGATTTTGAATTTAATATTGAAAAACCCATTTGGTATACATTTTGCATTATATCTCAGTCAAAATTGCCTCAGTCACTCTAATTTCTCTGTTATAGATTTATCTACACCACCAAAACTGGATGGAGGTTCCAATTTTATGCCTGGTTGTTTTCCAGTTATCAGTCAGAAACCAAGTGTCAAAAAGCAACGACCATTGTTCACAGCAGAGATAACCAATGTTCTGTGCAAATTATACGAAAAACAATTCAGAAACTGAAAGAGTTGAGAAAAAAAACCCTGACAACACCACAAACACACTTTGATTCAAGTGCATGAATTAAATACATCCTCCTGCCATTTGATCACATCTAATTTAGCTTCTGAAAAGCAGCTTCTAACAAGACTTTGACCTAGAAAACTTTTTCCAAGGTAAATTTTTTGTGGAATTGGAAACTAGTGTAGGGGAGGTTTGCTCTCTGCGAACGCGATGCTCTAGTTTATTTATTTATGTATTTATTTTCGTCCATTTCATAAATGTCTACTTTGCCCAAAACTGTGCCAAATGGCATTTATGTAGCATAAAAACTTTGAAGGAAGTAAAACAAAGACAACTCTGTTATTTGAATGAAAAAAATACATCAACGCCAAATGCATAATAGATCTTTCCAGGAATTAGGTTCACTATAATGTGACGGTGCATAAAACAGGTTTTACGCACTATAATTCTTTGCAAATAACCAAAAACATTAGTGGGTGTTGTGCAAAAAAAGTCACAGCTGAGGTGTGAAGCAGTAAGTGAAGCCCGAATGAGGAGAACAATCAATGTTTCTTTGTTTAATTACTTTCGGATTCCCCTATAAATTATAGACTTGATGAAGACTTATTATTTTTGCAGCTGCCGCGGGTGAAGATATCTGACCGGTTGACCTGAATTGGCATCTTGACGACTGTTTTGGCACTGGTGCTGTTGAAACGAGGCGATGAATACACTGTCGGCAAAGTAGTCATGAGGAAGTCAATCAGAGTCAATGTCCTTGTTTCTATTTGGCAGCAGAGCGACCTGAAAGCCACGAGCTGCTGTCTCAGCATCATCCTCGCCATCGTGTAACCCCAATATCTGTCAGTATCAACGCCGTGGAGGCTAATTCACGCGCCTCCGTGACTCCTGTCCCATTTAGCTCTGTCAGCTAACACGCAGCAACAAGCTCCCCCCCACCCCCCACGGCTTATAAAAACTTTAAGGAGGCAGAAATGGATGGTGCTTCAGGAAGCACAAAATAATTATGGATCAGCATTTGCTGGGCAGCACTGATCCTTAGTCCCCCCTCCTGGGGGCTAACTTAAAAACATATTCATAAAATCAGACTGATTTGCATTATTGATGTATATATTATACATTTACAACATGTTAGGCCAGAGGAAGGTGGGTACACTCTGGTGTAATTGTTAAAGGGGGATAAACTGAGACTGTCAAGGCTGTCATGTGTAACAGGACTAAGTGCAGTATTCTGCATCACGGCCTGAATATGTTAACCTGATGATGGCCTCCCTCCCCGGCACTGGCCAGCTCAGGCCTGGGAGTAGAGCTGCTGCCCTGTGTGTCACCACCACCTCCACCACACTGTGGAACTGCCCTGTTACCAGTGATGCCGGTAACGCGTTACTTAGTAACGCGTTACTCTAATCTGACCACTTTTTTTAGTAACGAGTAATCTAACGCGTTAATCTTTCCAAATCAGTAATCAGATTAAAGTTACTTCTCCAAGTCACTGTGCGTTACTATTATTTTTGCATTGTGGGTTGATAGCAGCATTAAACTTGGTCCGTGGGCAGGAGGTCGGGGTTTGACTGAACTACACACTTTAAGCGAGCTGTGAGCTTTTCATCCGCGGTTTTCTGCAGCAGCTACGACTCGTCCTCACCTCTTAAAGCATGGTGACAACAGCACACCTGCACTGAACTTTACAAAGACATTTTTATGTTTTATTTTTCTCCTTTATTTAGAATTCTGATCTGAGCCGCTCCGTATCGTCTCGTTAAAAACAGCTGATCCTCCGCGACATGTCAACAACTAACACTATTTTCCACTCAAATGCACCTAAACTCTCTTTCTGAGGACCACATGACGTGAAAACTCAATAAAACTTTCTTACCTGTAAATCTGGTCATGTTTTCTGCATAAATAAATGTTATCCATTCTTTGTGCACAAACACCAAAGCAGGGGCGAATCCAGATGGAATGGGGGTGTGGGGCAGGGATGTGCCCCCCTCAACACCCCTAGATTAAAGGTCCAGTTTTGAAGCCTTTTTTTGCTACAACTACTAATACTACTTATAATAATAATAATTTTGACAAGTAAAATGTTTAGAGAGAATTTAAATGTTAGAATAATGTTAGAAAGAATTTAATAGTTACATTTATAAACAATGTAGGCTAGAAATTGCAAGTTTTACTGTTACAGTGCTGTCAACAGTGAAATATGAGATCAAGAAAGAGGTCTTTATTTTACTTTTTATAAAACAAGTATTTATTTTCATTGAAGTCAAGAAAGGGTGACTATAAAGCGAGTTTTGGCTAAACAAGTATCATTGTCATGTTGAGGTGGCAGAGGGTTGTTGTCGACAGCTTGGGAAAGTAACTAAAAAAGTAACTAGTAATCTAACTTAGTTACTTTTACAACTGAGTAATCAGTAAAGTAACTAAGTTACTTTTTCAAGGAGTAATCAGTAATTGGATTACTTTTTCAAAGTAACTGTGGCAACACTGCCTGTTACTGGGTTGACAATCACCCAGGCAGACATGTGATCCATCCCCACCTCCCAAAGGTAGCCATCGATCTGCAACAGCCAGATGATTCATGAGCATCCGCTTGATCTGTTTCAGTCACTGGGTTCCCCAGCACTGAGGTACCTGCATGTTGGATGATGCTCAAGGAAGCGTGCCACATGGCCATAGTGTCACAGGGCAGTGTTTTCAAACCGCGGTCCTCAGGGACCCTGCACGTTTTTCATCTCTGTCTGCTCAGAAGTCTGTTAGCGCTTGATTTTTTTTTTTTTACTACAGTTGAATGAGTTAATTATCTTTTGACAGACCAGGCAGAGATTAAAAATGTACAGGTTCAGGTCTTTGAGGACCAGGGTTGGTAATGGTGGGTATTCCCTGCCAATACAAGTTGTAAACCTCATCTGACTCAACCCAAGTTCCCGCTCATTTGACGGAAAGACATTCCAGCCGTACCCAAGGATCTGAGGACCACTAAACCTCCATTTTTGGGCAGTGGTGGCATCTTTAAACATGCCAAGTTAGTTGGGTATGCAGCCATGTTGGTGTCCTGGTGCCCATTGGATGCACTCTCGCTTGTTCATTATGATGAACTTCTACAATTAAGCAAGCTAACAATACACTGCGTGCCTGAAACACATTCCAGGTTTGTGTTCTGATACTCTTGCTTAGGACATTTGCCAGGCTTGTGTTCTGATACTCTTGCTTAGGACATTTGCCTGGAATATTTTGTGAAAGTGGCAGAAAAATCCCCAAAATCTATGTGCCCACCAAAGACCCCCACAGACATCACGTCGAAACTCACAACTCGGCAGACACACACACACACACACACACACACACACAGTGCTGTCAAGACGTGTATCACATTTGTCTTGATTTACACTTTGAAGTGTCTCACTGTGCACCAGAACAAGCAGAACTCACATCAGAGTGCCTGGCTCATCTGGGCTTCACACCAGTGTGAAGCCAGTTTAGATGGGACATTTTGGCATCAAATTGTTAAAGTTTTCATTGTGTAAATGGGGTTACAGCAGCAGCCAGACATCTCTCTGTGCCGGCTGTAGACATGGAGAGTGTCCTGCTGTTTTTCACGGGTCATCAGCTGTTCCTAATGACACCACAGACACCGAGTGCATCAAGCGGAGGCACGGAGCACTGCAGTTTCTGGTCATTGCTTTATCTGTGCTTTACACGACAGAAAGTAGTTTTGAAATTTGGTTGTGAATCTTGTGGAAATGCACTGAGTAATTTTGTGTGTGTGGAATGTGGACTTTCTAGATGTGCTAAAAAAAAAAAAAATACAAAGAACAATACATATTTAAGTTGAAAAATGATAATTATAGGGGATGGTCAATTCTGGGGATTGTTTGTGTTATTTTGTTTGTTTTTGGTGTTTTAGTAGAAATGTAACATTCTCAAAGAAATACTCTCTGAGGTCCTTTAAAAAATATTTCACTTTGCATATACCACCAAATTTTTCCATAATATTAACATGTTCCGCCAAAAGTGGAGCAGGCAGATCAAGGAGATAAGGAGTCAGTACTTTAACGTTTCCCATAATCCCCCTGGCGTCCCCCTGCATTTCCCAGAATGCAATGCGGCGCCAGCAGAGTTCCGGAGTCTTAAGCCGCGTTCACATCGGGTGCGACGCGAGCGACTGCAGCCACAGGTTGCCATGGAATCCCTATATAAGGACGCGTTTTGGCGCCAAACCGCGCAGCGCGACACGATGGAGGCGAGTGAAGCGACGCGAGTGAAGCGATTTTGAGCATTTTGCGCGCTTGTGGCGCGATATTGCGTCGCCTCACGTCGCGTTGCCCTCCTCCCCAAGTTCAAAAATCTGAACTTTTTCGTCTCGTCGTGACGTGATGACCAATCAGGGACTGGATATGTAGTGATGTGGAGATGTCTGGAGTTTGACTGAAGATGTCCTGTATCTGTACCTGTGAGCAGGACTTATGTCTCTTTTGTCCTTTATTTCACAATCATGACAGAGTTTTTGGAGCGAGCAGCAGCACCACAGCAGCGGGGAGCGGAGTTTCTTTTTATTTTTATTTTACATGCACGCACGCGCGAATCGTCCTGGAGATTATTTTACTTATTAACTACACAGCTGTATAATAAAGCAAATGGTGACTGGTTTCTAAACACAATTATGACAGAGTTCTTGGAGCGAGCAGCAGCCCTACTTGCAGCAGCGGGAGCAGAGCTTTTTCCTTTTCTTTTGTTTTTACGTGCGCGCGTGAGCGAATCATCTGTAGAGAATATTTTATTAATTAACTTCACAGATGTATAATAAAACAAATGGTGACTGGTTTCTAAACACAATTATGACAGAGTTTTTGGGGGAAGAGCGAGGAGCAGCAAGCAGCGGAGTTTCTTTTTTTTATTATTATTATTTACATGTGCGCGCGCGAACGGGACAGTTGGTCTTCAAACTGTCCCACAGAGGCGGAGGACCGCTGAAAGTGGCCGTCACCCAGACACAGCTCCTGCAGCAAATAATGATACTCCTTGTATTAGGAGCTTTCCACAGCAACTCGCTCCGTGTGATCAAGGTCCGTCATGTTAGCTTGACTGACAACCGGAGCCAGCAAGCGGAATGGAAGCTCCTCCTATTTGATGACGCACCGGGGCGAATTTTCGCAGTGAAAGTCCACCCAAGCAGAGTGACACACCGAGCGAAGGAGGTGCGTCCGTCGCCTGGCGACCCACGCGAATTTATAGCGTCTGATCACACCCGGTGTGAACGCAGAATTACAGTGCATGTAAACAATGGCTAGCAAGGATGTGGATCACGAGCGATTATGATGAGGGCATGTTCTCTCAAATTGAGAGTGTTATCTACAGGAGGTGTAGCACCTGTGATGAACTTCTGCCTTGCCCCAGTGGTGTCTTGTTGTCAATGCGTCATGAGGTGTGTTTACATTGTGCTGAAGCTGATGTCTTGCGTGACTCACAGACTGCGAATCGGCATGACATTCACAACTGCGAAAAAGTGAATGTGGAAAATCAGAATCAGAATCAGAAGAGTTTATTGCCATTGCCAGTGAACAGGATTCACAGACTAGGAATTTGCTTCGGTACAATGGTGCAACATTAAGAAGAGATAAAATGCTAAGATAAAATATAACATATGTGTCAAAATAAGATAAAATATAAGATAAAAAAAAAAGAAATATGAAATATGAAAGGCTGTGTGCAACAGAAAAACAGAGAAACAGAAAAAACAGTGCAGTGGGAGGAGTGCAATTAAAAACCACAAGGAACAAACAAGGAATTTGATCTGGTATTAATGGTGCATAAACAATAAGAAAAGAACAAAAAAAAAACACTTCTGTAAGAAGTAAAAGAGTCAGATAGGCAAAGCTATATGAACTGTTAAATAAATATAACGTAATGGAATGGGGCTGTGCATATACAAGTTGTTGGGGTACAGATGTACAGTACCTTTCAGTGTAGGGATGACCAATCTGTACTTTATGGTACTTTGGGTGGGGTAAGTGGGGGACTCTGTCATTGTTCATGAGTCCAGCTGTGGATGGAATGAAGCTGTTTTGTGTCTTGAGGTTTTGGTCCTGATGGACCTCAGCCTCCTGCCAGAGGGGAGGGGTGACAAAAAGTTTGTGTCCTGGGTGGGAGGGATCGGCCACTATCTTTGTTGCTCATCTCAGGGCCCTGGAGGCAAAAGGGAACACATTTACCTCAAGTGTGAGTTCCTTCCCACTTATGAGTGATGACTTCCCTGGTAAATGGAAGTCTCTGCCTTTACATATAGAAAGGATCAACCAGATTTTGATCCAGCAACCCTTCACTTAATAGAGACGCTGCTCTTTCATCGGAGCTATCCTTTCAACATTATACCACTCATGCTTAAATTTAAAAAGAAAAAGATGACTGGATCTGCTTTTCTTTTCTTCACAGGTTTTGTGAGCTTCGACAACCCGACCAGTGCACAGGCAGCTATTCAAGCAATGAATGGCTTTCAGATTGGAATGAAGAGGTTGAAAGTCCAACTAAAGAGACCGAAGGATGCCAGCCGCCCTTACTGACAAAGCCTAGCTTCAACATTAACCACAGCGGCACAGGTGAGCGCCTGCCAGGGCCAAGCGCGCTTCAAGGTTCAGAGGCTTCGCCATACGCTGAAGATAGGCACGCTGGATTTAGATATGTGCCATTTTTAACTTTTTAACCATCTTCTCACTTTGTAAGTTTCTCGGCCGTTATGATAAGCAACAGTGTTATATGAAGGGAACATTATTGTTGAAGTTTTTTGAAGCATGACATGCTTTATAATCTGCAGACGTGAAAAGGAACAGGCTGAGCCATGGTTTGATATGCAGAGCAGCAGGCTTATTAATTATGGGAAAATCTGACATTGTCCTGATTGACAAAGATTGATTAGGTGTGCCACCGTGGGTTCGCTCTCTCCAGACCATTAAACTGATATAATGGAGCCCTTATTGAACTATCCAAAGTTTAAAGAAATACATCGTTTGAATGACAGTTAAATGAGCAGTGAGATCTGAAATTGCTTCTTTCATTCCCCCCCACCCACATTTCTTCTTCCAGGTTTTTGAGGACACGTGAAGATATCTTGGAGGAGTTCAACTTTTTTCCTTTTTTCCTTCTGAAAAACAAAATATCTTTAAAAAAATCAACACCGTATGGAATTTTTGAAGACATATCAGCGTTTTTGCTCGTGACGACACAGGTTGGCAAAAAGACGAAGCGAAACAGGAGTCGCTTTTGCCAGGGGACTTAAACGACAGTAAACATATGGCACACTGAAGAAAGACGATGAGGAGGGGAAAACAAAACTGAAGAGGATGCGACCAGACTGAACAACAACAGAACTTTTCTTGTTGAGACTTGAATTGTTAATTAAGCAACAAACGAAAAAAAAAAAAAGCAGCAACAACAACAAATAGATTTCTATATACATATTATATACACACACATATATATAAAGAAAGATGCGCTTGTGGCATTTACTGTCCTGGACAAATGAGGGTTCAAACTTGAAGATCAAGAAAAACAGTGGCAAAAAAAAAAGAAGCTGTTCTATACGTCCACTGATGAACTTTCTTTCTCCTTCCCTCTTTCTCTTGTTCTCTCTTTCAGCGAGCGCAGAATTATGACTCTTGGAGGTCACTGAGGTTTCCATTAGCAACAGTAGAACTGCGAATATTTCACCCCAAAGGGACCAAAGGACCAAACGTTTTTATTGTTCTGAGCAGTAATATAGTATTAATGACACTAATACTACAAAATACTACTAATATTATGAGTTAAATGTAAGAAGAAATATGAGCTTCAGGTTGGAAAAAAGAAGAAAAGGGTTTCAGTTTAGTTTGCTTTTACATTTATAGCTACTGGGTTCGAGACTATTAACACAAAAACAGAAGGGAATAAATAAATCTAGATTATTTTAGTGGTGTAGAATACGTGGGTTAGAAGTTGTTTTGGCCATGTTCAGAATATGTTCTTTAGTCATTTCATTTCACCTTTGTATCATCTTGTGATGTGACAGTTGTTGCATCAGAAGAAAAGGAAATGCAGCACCGTAAATTAGTGCCAAAAGTATGACATTTCATCAAAGCAAATGTCACAGACCTGCAGAGTGCTCAGCCGTGTTGTTCATCTGCTCTTTGTTTCCATCGTGCCGTCACGAAGCGCTCCCATGGTGGCTGATTGTCATCATGAATCCCCATCATTCCTCCAGAACAATGCCGTTCCACGCCGTCATTAAAGCAGCGATATGGCGCATAATCTGACTGTAAAGCCACGTACGCAGCAGTTAAACATCTGTCATTGCTTAAAGGGTTTGAATTATGCACATTTTCTGCAACATAAAATATTTTTAAAATGCATATTTAAGTTTGGGGTCAAAAATATTCCATAGACAGTGAAATGATGCATCCTTCAAGAAATCAATTTTATGTCTCAAAGAAACAAATTTTCAACATGTCACTTTCATGATGTCCAGTACAGTGTGGGTGTGTCACACCGAGTACACACAGGGTCAGTGACAGTGCAGTCAATAGTCCAGATACAGAAACGTGACATTTTGATATGAAATTCCAGCCATATTAAAATGCAAACGGTTGATATCAACAGATTAATAGACTTGAATGTACAGATATGAATCTATGCCTTGACATTTAACACACTATCTCAAAAATAATTGAAAACCTCCAAATTAAGAGGTGAATGAACTGAATAAAATTTGGTTAACTTGCACCAAATCAATAAAAAAAGTAAGTTTGTTTTGCCCGGGTATGCCTGGCTTGTTGCAGGGAAAATAATCATTGCATGGAAGTTAGGAGCAGACTCTACTTTTATCTTGTTAACGTATGAGTGATTGAAGGGACATGAAGCCTGAAATGAGCCTGTCATTTATGTTACTTTCCAAAGCCTATATAATGCAGCGGATATCTGAAAAAAAAAATTCAAATGGTGATGCAAGCACCAAATTTGGCACAAATACAACTTAGACATTACGCTTTTGAAAAGGCAGGGTGTCCACTTGAATGTTCTGTAGGGGGTCAAGTGAAGAAATACACAAGGGTTAGAATTAAAAGATGCTCCAGCCATATTCAAAACTATGCCACATTATTTGAGATTCCAAAAAAGGTATAGTTTGGACTATCTGTGACTGAATGTTATGGAGTTATGGGGTAAAAACAGCAAAAATGGTGACAAAGGTCAACTGGACCAGGGGTCAAAAGTTAAAGTTGCTCTAATTTTGGAAAAAAAATCAATGCAAATTATTAGTTGACTTAATAGGGTTTTAAAAAGAAATAGTTTGCATCAAGTGTCATGCTTAGTTATCATGTTACGGGGTAACAAATGTCACATGTCATACAATCCAATGGGCGTCGACACTGGTTAAAATGTCATTGCACAAAAACCACAATAGCAGTTACCTTGGTGCACACAGCCAGTTAGAGTGAATTAGGGCAGTGAAAATGCTTGTGAGAGAGGAGAGGCTAATGCTAATAACACACTGATGGGAATTTTCAGTTCTCCATTCCACGTTTGAAAAATCTACCCAGAATTCATTGCTTTGTCAGCATTCTTTTTTTTCCCAGTTAGCCGAGTTTACGGTCCCACTGTCTACATACGAGGTCTGTCAATAAAGTATAGGTCCTTTTTATTTTTTTCAAAAACTATATGGATTTCATTCATATGTTTTTACGTCAGACATGCTTGAACCCTCGTGCGCATGCGTGAGTTTTTCCACGCCTGTCGGTGACGTCATTCGCCTGTGAGCACTCCTTGTGGGAGGAGTCGTCCAGCCCCTCGTCGGAATTCCTTTGTCTGAGAAGTTGCTGAGAGACTGGCGCTTTGTTTGATCAAAATTTTTTCTAAACCTGTGAGACACATCGAAGTGGACACGGTTCGAAAAATTAAGCTGGTTTTCGGTGAAAGTTTTAACAGCTGATGAGAGATTTTGAGATGATACTGTCGCTTTAAGGACGTCCCACGGTGCGAGATTGCAGCGTCGGCTCGCAGCCGCCGCGACGCTCCGCCACAGGAAAAATACCTCCATTGGAAGCCTTAAGGACAAGTTGGAACATGTCCAGCTGTTAAACAATTTCTCATATACTCACTCCACTGAAAGCCATCAAAAGCCGCCTGGATTTTACAAATGGTTATCAACACGGAGGTGTTTTTCCTGTGCCGCCGCACCGCGCCGGATGCGTCCCGACGCGCGGACCCGTCCGCACATCTTTCATTAAAGAAATCTCCTTTAACAGTGGAATATCCGGATAAAATGCTGAAACCGACTTCTTCTGAAACTTCTCTGTTCTCTCACGACGTCCTGGATCAATAGAGCCTGAAATGTGGAGGTTTTCAGCTTGAAACAGGCTGACGACAGCGCCTGGGAGCGCTGCACGACATCTCGCACCGTGGGAAGTCCTTAAAGCGACAGTATCACCTCAAAATCTCTCATCAGTCGTTAAAATTTTCACCGAAAACCAGCTTAATTTTTCGAACCGTGTCCACTTCGATGTGTCTCACAGGTTTAGAAAAAATTTTGATCAAACAAAGCGCCAGTCTCTCAGCAACTTCTCAGACAAAGGAATTCCGATGAGGGGCTGGACGACTCCTCCCACAAGGAGTGCTCACAGGCGAATGACGTCACCGACAGGCATGGAAAAACTCACGCATGCGCACGAGGGTTCAAGCATGTCTGACATAAAAACATATGAATGAAATCCATATAGTTTTTGAAAAAAATAAAAAGGACCTATACTTTATTGACAGCCCTCGTACCTTCATGGGGAAGTGTCAGCTTTCAAATACAGCTGTAGTTTGTTTTAAAAGTAGCATGAAGTGGATTAGTCAAGCTAATGGCTGATGCTAGCAAGATTGAGCAGTAGTGCAAAGTAGAAGAAACTATGGCTCCAGTGACCCTTTGGGGGTGCTATGTGTATCAAAGTGTCGCACAGAGTGCAATGTCGCAATAATATGTATGCACATCTTCATGCAAAGATGTAGAACTGGGGAACTTTGAGGATGTTTAAAGCCCGTGTCACACAATGACGGATCAAGATCAAGTAAAGGTATGAGAAGCTGATACGAATGTTTGATTTCCATTTGTTTTCGTTTTTGTCCGACAAAGGTCCTTTTCCCATCTGCAAAATAACTTCCTTGTCAGCTGACGTCCGTCGAGTCTTTCAAAAAGTTTTGTGCATGCTCAAATTTTTAAGTGGACATCAAGCGGCGAGCTTTCCTGCTACCTGCACGTTTGTTTACTATTTTGTCCTTTACTTGTTATGTACTTTTACAATACTCATGTGTTTATACCGTACAGCTGTCCGATGTTTCAGACTGGATTTCTGATTGGCCAAAGCTCTGGTGGTGGGATTGAATTCTGCATGAGCCAACAGACTACAGTCCCCGACACAGCAACATGCAACACATTTAGCCAGGGTAAGACTTAACTGAAGAAAAAGATAGCATGGTTGTGTGCTTTTTTTTATCTAGACATCAGAGTGCACTCTGTGATTTTTCTTGGTAAGGAGGTGCCGTTGAGTAGTTTGATGCCCTCCCTGCTGCAACAGCACTGAACCCTGGCAGAGCTGTCAGGCAGATTCTGTCCACATTTGCGATCAGATCTCGGTGAATCCCGCTCAAATCCAGCTTCCCCCAGCGCGCATATATGTCTTGAAACAGGCAAAATTGTTCTGCTGAATGCAGCTGCCAGTGGAAATTTGAAATCTATCTATCAGATCCATGGGAGACTGATGGATTATGTGATTTTACCACCGGGCAAAATTTCTAAATGCCTAACTAAACAGGTGGCTCTGTCCATCATGGTGTGACATGGGCTTAACATTTTACCTGACCAACATATCAACGTAAAAAGTATTTTATTTTATTATTTTTTTTGGGCAATATGACCCCTTTAAATATATACACACCCATACAGTAGTTGAATTTTTTTAATGATTTGCTGCACAAGCTTGTCAACTGACAGGATTCGCCTGGTTTTCACAGACTGTTTATGTAATGTCTTTAAATACATGAAATGCATGCAATATGCCCTCTAGTGTTCAATGCAAAGAAATGCATTTGTTTGTGGAGAACAGCAGCCTTGAGAGGGTTATTTGGTCTGTTTTTGTTTTTGTTTGTTGTTTGTTTTTGCCATCCAGTGATAAATTAGTGATAAAGCAGCACTCATAACTCATATTAACAATGTATTAAACTCACAAAACTGCTCTTTTCACTTACACAGTTACACAATTTAACTGTCAACAATCATGGAATTGAGTTGATTTGAAATGAAGGAGCCTCGCGTCTTAGATTTCTAGAACTTGCTGACCACAGCTCATTTCCTGGCACTCAGTGCTTGCAGTCCGTCCAAAATTCACTGACAAAGTTCTTTTTTTTTTGTTCAATGTACGTGAGACTAATTCTGGACTGAGGGGAAATAATGGAACAACAGGATTCGCACATGTACTGGACATCAGAAAAGAATTTGTACATATAAACAGTTGTGAGTAATACATACGCGCGGGTCTGATCTCATGTCCACGTGGCAGCATATCTCTCCCTTAACAGGGTCCCGTCAGTTCACCAGGGCCGAGTGCTAACTTGCAGCATAATTAGGATAATGCTAATATTGATCAGATAGAAGAGCAGCGCCACGGGGCGAGACGGGCACGATCAATTCCACATCGGCATTTTGAATGAATTGACTGAGTGGCAGAGTTCATTTAGTTCTTCCGTGTTTGTATGCGCGAGAAGCGGTTTGAAGACATTGTTACACAATGACAAAAAAGAACAAAAGAAAGAAAGAAAGAAAGGTCCACATGGCTGTAGCCCGAGTTCTTCAGAGAAGAACAGCTGTATTTTTTTAACAGCCCAGTAAGAGCTGCACACGGTGAGGAAGAGCCATGTATTATGTCGTTAGGAGGTCAAATTAAGAGCAAAGTGATCCATCAGTTTGACAGCCGCTGGCCTGTGAGTGAAGTTAGCGTTAGCACGCACGGCACGTCTACCATGTGGTCATGACACATATTACTTAGGAGTCATTATTAACAATCATCTGTGACGCTGTGACTGAAAACACATTTTTGTGTCATTCCTGCTTTTGTTATTGTTTTTTATTATTATTATTATTATTATTATTATTAACTATCAGTCAGTTGTCATGAGCAAAATTATTAATTTATTCTGTTGTCAGGGTCGGCATATAACATCCACTCATTCAGTTATTCCGTTCATTTTGGAAAGCACAAAATAAAAAAAGTCAATATTTTGTTATATTCTGTAATCGCCAAACAATGAAAACTCATGGAGTCCCCCCCCCCCTCCTTTTTCAACTCAAAATCAAAACAAACAAGGAAACCAAAATGAAATAAGTCTAATTTCCATTTTATTTTCTTCATTGTTCCCATATTCCCTTGCTTAATTAGTTGGTGTCCATCCCCACCTCTTGAAAATAACTATCAAGGTGAAACATGGGCGTGGCCTTGGCACGTCCAACACTGAGGCACCTGTGTGCTGGATCATGCCCAAAGAATCACACCACGTGACCAACCCCCCTCACAATGCAAATGATACTGTTCATCTCAGTCTCCCTAAGTAACTGTTTCAATCATTTCAGCGGTACCCAAGGATCCTCCAAGGAGACCAACTACCAAAGATGTCCATGAATGGATGTGTCTGTGACCTGGATATGTAGACGTCTCATAATGTAAATAGTAAATGGACGCCATTTCTATAGTATTTTTCCATAAACACTGAAAACGCTTTACAATAACACCTCATATTCACCATGATGTCAGTGTGCTGCCATGCAAGGCACACCTGGGAGCAAGTTGGGAATTAAACTTCTTGCCCAAGGAATCTGAAGGGGACTTGAATTGGGGATCTTCTGGTTTCAAACCTGCAGTTGAACCTCTACACCTGCACCTCCCCAACCCCGTTTGTCCCAGTAAAGCTGAGGACATGTCACAAGATGTTGGAAAAGATGCTGTCTGTTGAGTAGTAAATGGGGTATGTACGAGGTACATCCATTTGGCTGTTTGCAGCATTTGGCTCCGTAAGGGTGTACCTGGTCCACAATAGTATGGCCTCAATACAATGCACACATGGGAAGAAGATGATATGAGTAAATATTGAAGACATAAACTAGACTTATGTTTCAGTTTCCTTATTTGTTTGATTTCCAAACTGATATCAGTTTCTCATGAATACAGAAAATTGAAATACCACCTTGGGCTTTTTACCTCCACCAGCGAAGTTTGAGGAGGTCAGGTTTTCACCCCTGTTTGTTTGTTTTTTGTCTGTTTGTTTGTGAACAGCCTGGAGTACAATTATCCATATCATTATGATTTTTTTTTTTTTTTACTGAAGATTCATATCCTGATAGGCAGGAAGTGATTCACCTTTCAAGGTCATAGTTCAAAGGTCAAAGTCAGGAAAAATCTTGGAAAATTGGATCCCTCTTTAACATTGAACGAATTTTCAAAAATTCACAACTGTCAGAAAGATGAAATTTCTTTCATATTTGAAAGTGTTGTGTAGGATGGTATCCTTTATCAAATAAAGTTTGATCCAGATTACACATTTTGTGGCCATTTAAATTTAACATTGAAAACCCCATCCAATGTATATTTTACATTATATCTTAATCAAATGTGCCCCAATCACTGTTATATTTGAAAGTGAGGTGCAAACTGGCACTCAGTATCACTTGACAAAGTTTGATCTGGAACTGATACAGATTATGGACATTTTAATTTAATATTAAAAAGCCCATTTGGTGTACATTTTCCATTATATCTCAATCAAAAATGCCTCAGTCACTCTAATTTTTTCTGTTCTGGATTTATCTACACCACCAAAATTGGATGGAGGTTCCAATTTTATGCCTGTTTGTCTTCCAGTTATCAGTCGGAAACCAAGTGCCAAAAAGTATTGACAAATTGTGCACAGCAAAGATAGCCAATGTTCTGTGAAAATTATCTGAAAAAGAATTCAGAAAATAAAAAAGCTGCAAAACAAAACCCAACTTGACAACATCACAAAAAAATTTGATTGACGTGCATGAACGAAATCCTCCTGACATTTGATCACATGTAATTTAGCTTATGAAAAGCCACTTCTAACAAGACTTTGACCTTGAAAATCTTTTCCAAGGTTAAAATTTGTGGAATTGGAAACTAGTCTTGGTGGAGGTTTGTGCTCGGTGCTAGAGTTTGTGTTTTTCTGTTTGCAGTTTGAATAGAATAACTGAAAGATTGGATGATGATACGTTGACCTGTCAGAAACGGTTTGTGTTCTAACCCCACGGCCCCAAGATTCAGACTCTTCAGGAAATGTGCAATCTAATGTGACTACAACAACATCACTTTTAATTTACCATCCACTCACAGAAGGTTAAACAGTATTATTAGAAAGAAGTGCGTCATTTCACCCTCAATCATTGTGTTTTGTTTTGCTGCAGGCACTTTTCTTAAAAACTGTGTGGCGGTGTTCTATCAAAAACAAATTGCCAAATTATGCAAGCATATCTGTGGGGAGAAAACAAAACAAAACAAAAAAAAACCTGATCATTTCTTTAATATTATATGCTATGAAGATTTTCTGCACAACATTTTAGGAGGTGGGTGAAATCAGACTGTACAATAGATCATTCAAAATAAGCATATAAGTGTGATATTCCAAAATAAGATCATGTTGGTTTTTTTTGTTGGAAGCTGTAATATACAGCGTGTGCTCTCTTTCCGCGGGCCGTGCAGGGCCTCACTCCTTCACTTATGGGATTTCAACTGGAGAGCTTTTTTATTATTAAAATCAAATGAAATATGGCCTTCACAACAGCTTGGGAATTGCAAATTAAAGATGCCAGCTGTGGCTGAAATGTAATGAGTATGAAAGATGATGGGTTAATTCCACTCTGTTATGCAAAAAAAAAAAAAAGATTCAGCACAGTTTAAATGGTGATGATTTGTAGAAAGCTTCCAGACATGTTACAGCAGTATTGAGGATGCAATACACACAGTACCAGTGTATACTGTACATATCAACAATGAAAAGGACAGAATGAGGAAATGAATCCAAGATGCTTGAAGATTTTTATTTTTAAAGGTCAAAAGTAACAGTTAAACTGCATGTTGTCGAAACTGAAAATGACCCTTCATGTTCTTTTCACTCTTTCATATTTAACTCTTGTCATCCCACCATGGCATCCTATCAATCTCTGGGCATGCTCAATAGGGACCACCGGGATGGTTAAAAGATCGTGGTACTACTTGTAATAACAGTATGGTTGGAATGCTGAAGGATAGTAGTTTATTATAAATATGAAATCTGTATATTATGGAAAATCAGCACAGGAGCTTTCTTTGGGTAAATATAGTTTCAGGGTTTGAAATAAGGGTTTGCTTGGGGGTGGTGGGGGTGCTTTGTAAAGATGTTATCTGGTTTCTCAGCACAAGCTTACAAGTAACATATGAACAGCGGTATGGAGTGTCTTACGCTGACTTTACTGACATACAGGGCGCAAAAAGAGTAATCTAAGCACTATTCTTTTAACCTGCAGTAGAAAATACTGTTTTACAGGCTGTTTTTCTTTTTTAAATTCTATTTCTTTCTATCTCTTCTTTCTTTTTTAAAGGAGTGCGCCACCTGTCTTTGTGGTAGTGTCAGTACAGCATGGATTTACTGACAGGGGAAATGGTATCTTTTTATATATATAAATCTATATATATAGAAAAAATAAACAAAAAAAAACATGTGTTCTGTAATAAACTGAGAAACCATTTTTCCCCCTCTGTTAAAAATTTCTTAATTCCTGCTGCTTAGATTACTTAATATTAATGGTTGATGATACAATGATTTTATAAATACTTACCTGTTGATGTTTATTTATTTATTTATTTGTTTATTTATTTATTTATTAGGCCACTTTCATTTTCTGGGTAGGATAAGATAAAGATATGTATAAAAAGAAATGCTTATTGGGGCTTTTCTCTCTTTCTCCTTTTTTTTTCCAGTTTTTCAATAAAAATTAAAAGCAGAACTTTTGTTTGTCAGATTGATGTTGTCTGTTTCATCACAGGAAGAAAAAAAAACATTGGTCCTGTGCAGAGGTTTTCTTGCTCACTCCCTCCCATATTTTACTTCCCGTTTTTTGTTTTGTTTTGTTTTGTTTTTTTATAATATAACCTGCGATGAGGCCATCTAGAGTGAGTCATGGACTCTCGTCCTCTTTATCCATGGAATCTGGAGAGAAGCACCAGGCCAATGGGCCTCGAGGCCTATACGGACGTACTTTCTTATATCATCTCTTTCAGAAAGGAAGAGTTGGTGTGTAGAGTTTAGGTTCTACAGAACAACTGGCTGCCCTGTGTGAGTGTGTGTGTGTGTGTGTGCGTGCATATGCATTGGGGGGGGGGTGTGGGGTAAACAACGCATTATGTAATAATTCTACATTATGTAAGACCTCAGCAAAATATACTACATTTTCACTTCATTATATAATAACACCCACGTTTCAATTGCATGCTGCATTTTGTGACGAACAGCCTGAATGTGAGTAATATTGGAATACATCAGAATTGTTGTCATTCAGAAATAAAATCACATAAAGATGTGAATCGAGGTCACAGATTTTATACAATTAATTGTGCAGCCCTGGTGAGTATGCAGTAAAATACAGAACACAATGCTAAAGTACCCTTTACTGTATGAGCATGTAATCAATGAAAGAGTGAACTTTTGACCCCTTAGAATAGGTCAAGGTTAGGCATCTTTGAACTTGTCATGGTCTGTGTCCCAGGAATGCTCCCTGTGAATTTGAAGACCCCAGCAGTTATAGAAATGGAGTTATGATGTGCATGGATGGACAGACGGACACAAAGTCTTTGCAATACCCAATGGTCATATTTTGGCCTCAGATAAAAATCAGATGGTGCTTTTCGGTCTCCCTCCTTGTTGCACATTGTCAAAGGTGCAACATTTTGTCTTACGTTATTCATGGTTTGAGCAGTTTAGAGCATATTGGAGTCAAAAATTCAACTTTATCAACGTACATTAAAAATGCAATTCAATTATGAGCAGGATTTCCATCTAATAAATATATGTAGCTCTAACTCAAATAAAGCACATCCATGCACAATAATTTAATTGAATTTAGTTGGGATTACACATATTTATTAGATGGAACGAGTCATCCAACGAGTCAGTTTATGAGTGTAGGCTGTTTTGTAGATGTTTTGTGGGTCATTTTTACCTCTGGGCAAAAATTTATGTAATTGGCACATTATTCAGAACACAAACATCACGACAGCAAGCAGAAGCTAACCAGCTGGCTCACTGCTGTTAATCAGCTGGTTAATGAGTCAAGGGGTTGGGTCTTAAGGAAGGAGCCACTCTTTGGGAGTTGACTTGCAGTCATCCAGTTGAGAGCAGCAATAGAGGCGAGTTGCTAAGGTAAGTGCCTAACTGTATAGTCTGTCTGTTTATTTACATTTGTTGAGGAAACATGTTTAGTTCTGCATTGAAACAGTCCACATTGACACAGTCGATGCAACCGGACACTTCTCATGATGTGTTCACCTGTTGAGCAGTGTTCTTACTGTCCTGTCCAATTAAGTCCCTTCTGCTTCTCCAGCAAATCCACCTCAGATCTGCATATCCAATAGGATTATTAAATAAGTAATAAAATAAATTGCTCAATGAAAAGATGACATCTAAAACATCAAAAATAGAGCCAATGAAACCGCAGCATGTGGAGGAAACCAACCTGGTCTCACGACAAGTCGTGATTTAGCAGCACGAAATATACATTAATCTATTGGTTCGTGATATTGTGACGAAAACTGCCTCATTTTCGTCACGGCAGCACGAATTAATTCTAATCCATTCCGTGATGGCTGCACGAAATTAAAAGTGAGGCAGGGGGGTAGGGGGTGGTTATGGTTAGGGTGGGGGGAAAGAGTAAGATTAGGTTATGGTTAAGGTTAGGGTTGGGGGTGGGAGTACGGTTAGGAATAGTGAGTTAAAAAAAACGCCCCATCACGAAAATTTGACTAATTTCGTCAAGCACGAAAAAAAAAACATGAGACTGGGCTGAGGAAACCCACGTAGACATGTGGAGAACATGCAAACTGTTCACAGAAAGGACCAGGTGGGAACAGATCCTAGAATTTGTGCTGTTTGACAACAGTGCTAACCGTTAAGCCACCATGGTTAGCATAAAATGCACTATATTATTACAATTTCATCAGAAAAGGGGGCCACTCCCACATTTTGCACTAACCACTGCAATATGTAATAACATGTGCCAGATTATTAGAAAATGTGCGTTATTGTGAGTTCCATTTGTATTCAGGGGTCAGAATTTATCAACCTCCTAAATTCAGAATTCCAACTTGCCAACTCGTTTGACCGCCACATACCCCAAGTTTACAATCCAAGATAGCTGCTACTAGCATCAACAGTAGTGAAAGCTCTAGTTTTTATTGGTATTTTTTAGCTTTCTGTCTTTTTTGTCCTGATTACCTTTGCAGAAGAGTAGCTTTGTAGTAGTTATCATGGTTTCATTACTTTAATAAGTCTATCACAGGCTCAAGGACTAATTTGTATACATGAAATATCACGTAATGTTTATTGATTGGTGCTACTAATATTAGCTAATATGGTAGATGTTGGTAACAATGACTGGCTGCACTGCACTACAAAGTAAAACACTAATGCAACTTATGTGTCACGGGTCCTCTTCCATATAGTCTCTACACTCTATACTCCAAAACCTGGAGACAGACATCTTATTTTTCAACTTGCAGTGCTACATGGACACTAGAACGCATTTACCTGAGGTTTGACATTATTCCCAGTCACGAGTTCTGACTTCCAAACTAAATAAAACATAGTATTATTCCATAGTCAAGCATAAATTTAAGATATTGTGTTACTATATGGGCAGCACGGTGGCTTAGTGGTTAGCACTGTTGCCTCACAGCGAGAAGGTCATGGGTTCATTTCCCGTGGCCTTTCTGTGTGGAGTTTGCATGTTCTCCCCGTGTTTGCGTGGGTTTCCTCCGGGTGCTCCGGTTTCCTCCCACATCCAAAGACATGCGGGTTAGGTGGATTGGAATCTTTAAAATTGTCCTTAGGTGTGCGTGTGGGTGTGTCTGTTTGTTTGTCTATTTGTGGCCCTGCGACAGACTGGCGTCCTGTCCTGGGTGTACCCCGCCTCACGCCCTATGACTGCTGGGATAGGCTCCAGCCCCCCGTGACCCTTAATTGGACTAAGCGGTAGAAGATGGATGGATGGATGGATGGTGTTACTATATAATGTGATGCTTCCTAAAGTTTTGTCAAAGCAACTGGACTTCTTGTTTAATTGCTAAACATTTGGTCAGTCATTCAAGTGGCTTTGTCAGTCTGGACTTTAGGGAACACCTAGAACAGCCCAGTTTCACTGTAAGTTATCAGAATCATTTCCATCTTCATGGGATCATTCCCAGGTAAAGGGTAAATGTGATCTTGGTCATCTTCAAAGGACCAGCAACATACAATGAGGCAAATAGTATTTGATCCACTGTCAGTTTTGCAAGTTTTCCCATCTATGAAGAATGGAGAAGTCTGTCATTTTTATTGTAGAGACACTTTAACAGCGGGACAGAATCTAAAAAAAAATTCACAAAATCACATTGCATGATTATTAAATAATTAATTTGCATTTTATTGTATGAAATAAGTATTTGATACAATAGAAAAACAGACCTTAATAATTGGTGCAGAAACGTTTGCTTGCAGTTACAGAGCTCAGATGTTTCCTGTAGTTCTTGACCAAGTTTGCACACTGCAGCAGGGATTTTGGCCCACTCCTCCATACAGATCTTCTCCAGATCTTTCGGGTTTCACGTTTCAGCTCCCTCCAAAGATTTTCTATTGAGTTCAGGTCTGAAGACCAGCTAGTCCACTCCAGGACCTTGAAATGCTTCTTATGGAGCCACTCCTTATTTGCTCTGACTGTGTATTTCGGGTCATTGTCATGCTGGAAGACCCAGCCACAATACATCTTCAATTCTATCCCCATTTGTGTTCAGACCTTAATGAATCCCGCTCAAATCCAGCTCCCCCTCCCCAAACGAGCACCTATATGTATGTCTTGAAACTTGTTCTATCCACCACAGTATGACAACACCATAAGCAGTGTTATCCCAGAGTGATGATGCCACCTGGATGAGCAGGGAAATGTTTCCCAGCTAAACAGGAGGCCTGGCTGCCTTTGACTAAACTTTAGGAAGCTTCAGATGTTTGCCTGGATGTCTGAGAACCTACACAGAGTTTTAGAATGTGGTGCTGTCACATAATGCGTTGTTACAGTGGAGTTTACTGGGAGAATGTTAAGAGAACTGAGAGTTGCTGGTCCTCTCAGGTAACTGGGAAATAGTGTTAATGCAGGGTGTGCTTGCCTCCCAACACGAAGGGCCCCGGTTTCAGACCACCATGTCCCATTCTCCCTGCACATCTGGAACCTTATCAAGAAGGGCATCCGGTGTAAAACTCATGCCAAATCAACATACGGATCCATACTGAATCTGCTGTGGCAACCCTGGGCAAGAGAGCAGAAGCCAAAAGAAGTGAGTATAGTTTAGGCGCAGATGTTGCAGTCAGTTATCGACGCGTTTTCCCTGCCGAGCAAGTTAATCACAGAGCGTCCCAGTGCCTTTAACAAATACAACAGAGCTGCTGCTACGCCGCAGCGCTTTTGTTGTTTTTACAACAGACAAGAGGCCACTTAAACTTTATCATAAAATGTTGGAAACATCATCAGACCCATTTCATACTTGTGTGAAAACTCGCTGTCATGAGTACGTGTCAATATGCGTTTTTTTAACAGGTCACCTGATGCTGCTTTAGGATACATCTGACAAAAAAATTTAAAAAATAAATAAAAAAAGAAAGCATCATGAAGCAGATGATGCAAAAACAAAACAAAAGCATTAGACACTTGTCAGCTGGGAGGTTCTGTGCGTGATCGAATGGCTGGAAGCGGATGACAAGGGAAAAATAACATTAGCATTCTGACAAGTGCGAGGCCGTAAATTGATACGAGGAACAGAGTTATTAACTGCAGCTTTGATGCCAGAAGCCGAAATCTGACACGACATCTGTTGACTTATCACCTCTCCTTGTAAAGGAAAATGATGCACATCTCATTCACACAACAGAATTCAATGTGCAACTTCGACATTCCCATGTCGAAGAGCGGAGACAGATATTAAAAAACTGAAAGAGAAGGACTTAAAAAAAGTACAGCCACTGGCTCATGAAATAAATTGTCCCAATTACAATAAAGTGTGGCTCTTGGTCAGCGTGCACGGCAGGCAGTTCATCTTTATTACAATCAGTTAATGAAAATCAATCCCCCTCCTGATAAACTCTTATCTGCACGGCCTTTTCGCACCCCTCGTGCAGGGAGATAATAAATTAGGGTAATATTGCCTTTGATGAGGGAGTGAATTGCAAATTATTGTAACTTTCCAAGATTTATGATGCAGATGCTTAATTTCCAAGCTGGGTTTTTCGGGGCGTCGGGGTGCCAGGAGGCCATTTGTTAAAGGTTTGGTGACATGGCCTCGTTAATAAAAATACACACTCAGACAGCCAGGTGTTCTCAGCTGTTCTCTACTGTTAACAGCAGAAGACAAAACATTAATGAAATGGCAGGAAGACCTCGTCTGCAGGATTTGAAGGTAGTCACATGACCCGTGTTCCAACCAACTAAATGATAAATTAAGGGGCATCGCTTTCAACTGTTACAAAGCAGTGTACGCTGCAGCGTAATTTCTGAATTAGGTAACAGAATATTTTCAGGAATATTTCAAACGGCGGTACAAGCACCACTTTTTTTTGTTTGTTTTATTTTAGTTTTTAGTTAATTTAGTTTATATAGCGCCAAGTCACAACAAAGCTGCCTCAAGGCTCTTACCAACCACCAGAGCAAGCACACAGGTGACAGTGGTAAGGAAAAACTGCCTCTGATGATATTGAAGAAACCTCAAGCAGACCAGACTCAGAGGGGTGACCCACAGCTTAGGCCATTTTACCAAAAACATTTACAATACAAAACACACATAACAGATAATTATTGAATCTAATGTATTTGCTAGCGGATTAGGTTTTCAGATAAGTTTTAAAACCATCATCTGACCAATTATCTTCCAATAAATTTAGTTTCAATAACTTTCAGTGCAATAACATTTTTTTTTTTGCTGGTAAAGTGAGCAAAGTTTAACGGTCAAAAACATTTGTAAACCCTAAAATCAAACATTTTAGTCCATCTGTTGTGTGTTTGTAGCAGACTGGCTGCCAGTCCCTTGCTGATGATGTCATCAAGTGCAAAACGTGATTGGCCGGTCGACGCAGGGAGCATTGTGGGTACTGTAGTTCAGGTTCACTTTGGACGTTACAGTGAATGTTATCGTCCGCTCCACACAAAAACAAAACAAACTAATTTTTACATTATTTTATTTTTATTTCTTTGTGGCTGAAGGTATAATTTAATCACCAAGATTTGGTGGGGGAGAGGAGCTCTCATGGAGCAGCTGTGCACAGGGACTTTTTGTCACCGTTTAGACAATGTTTTGGATTTTTAACAAAAAGGACGCTTTATGTGGATTATTTATTCAGATGAATCCCACTGAAACGAACAGGTAAGAATTTACAGTAGTGTTCAGAATAAATAGTAGTGCTATGTGACTAAAAAGATTAATCCAGGTTTTGAGTATATTTCTTATTGTTACATGGGAAACAAGGTACCAGTAGATTCAGTAGATTCTCACAAATCCAACAAGACCAAGCATTCATGATATGCACACTCTTAAGGCTGTGAAATTGGGCTATTAGTAAAAAAAAGTAGAAAAGGGGGTGTTCACAATAATAGCATCTGCTGTTGACGCTACATACTCAAAACTATTATGTTCAAACTGCTTTTTTAGCAATCCTGTGAATCACTAAACTAGTATTTAGTTGTATAACCACAGTTTTTCATGATTTCTTCACATCTGCGAGGCATTAATTTTGTTGGTTTGGAACCAAGATTTTGCTCATTTACTAGTGTGCTTGGGGTCATTGTCTTGTTGAAACACCCATTTCAAGGGCATGTCCTCTTCAGCATAAGGCAACATGACCTCTTCAAATATTTTGACATATCCAAACTGATCCATGATACCTGGTATGCGATATATAGGCCCAACACCATAGTAGGATAAACATGCCCATATCATGATGCTTGCACCACCATGCTTCACTGTCTTCACTGTGAACTGTGGCTTGAATTCAGAGTTTGGGGGTTGTCCCACAAACTGTCTGCAGTCCTTGGACCCAAAAAGAACAATTTTACTCTCATCAGTCCACAAAATATTCCTCCATTTCTCTTTAGGCCAGTTGATGTGTTCTTTGGCAAACTGTAACCTCTTCTGCACGTCTTTTATCAATCAATCAATCAATCAATTTTTTTATATAGCGCCAAATCACAACAAACAGTTGCCCCAAGGCGCTTTATATTGTAAGGCAAGGCCATACAATAATTATGTAAAACCCCAACGGTCAAAACGACCCCCTGTGAGCAAGCACTTGGCTACAGTGGGAAGGAAAAACTCCCTTTTAACAGGAAGAAACCTCCAGCAGAACCAGGCTCAGGGAGGGGCAGTCTTCTGCTGGGACTGGTTGGGGCTGAGGGAGAGAACCAGGAAAAAGACATGCTGTGGAGGGGAGCAGAGATCGATCACTAATGATTAAATGCAGAGTGGTGCATACAGAGCAAAAAGAGAAAGAAACAGTGCATCATGGGAACCCCCCAGCAGTCTACGTCTATAGCAGCATAACTAAGGGATGGTTCAGGGTCACCTGATCCAACCCTAACTATAAGCTTTAGCAAAAAGGAAAGTTTTAAGCCTAATCTTAAAAGTAGAGAGGGTGTCTGTCTCCCTGATCTGAATTGGGAGCTGGTTCCACAGGAGAGGAGCCTGAAAGCTGAAGGCTCTGCCTCCCATTCTACTCTTACAAACCCTAGGAACTACAAGTAAGCCTGCAGTCTGAGAGCGAAGCGCTCTATTGGGGTGATATGGTACTACGAGGTCCCTAAGATAAGATGGGACCTGATTATTCAAAACCTTATAAGTAAGAAGAAGAATTTTAAATTCTATTCTAGAATTAACAGGAAGCCAATGAAGAGAGGCCAATATGGGTGAGATATGCTCTCTCCTTCTAGTCCCCGTCAGTACTCTAGCTGCAGCATTTTGAATTAACTGAAGGCTTTTTAGGGAACTTCTAGGACAACCTGATAATAATGAATTACAATAGTCCAGCCTAGAGGAAATAAATGCATGAATTAGTTTTTCAGCATCACTCTGAGACAAGACCTTTCTGATTTTAGAGATATTGCGTAAATGCAAAAAAGCAGTCCTACATATTTGTTTAATATGCGCTTTGAATGACATATCCTGATCAAAAATGACTCCAAGATTTCTCACAGTATTACTAGAGGTCAGGGTAATGCCATCCAGAGTAAGGATCTGGTTAGACACCATGTTTCTAAGATTTGTGGGGCCAAGTACAATAACTTCAGTTTTATCTGAGTTTAAAAGCAGGAAATTAGAGGTCATCCATGTCTTTATGTCTGTAAGACAATCCTGCAGTTTAGCTAATTGGTGTGTGTCCTCTGGCTTCATGGATAGATAAAGCTGGGTATCATCTGCGTAACAATGAAAATTTAAGCAATACCGTCTAATAATACTGCCTAAGGGAAGCATGTATAAAGTGAATAAAATTGGTCCTAGCACAGAACCTTGTGGAACTCCATAATTAACTTTAGTCTGTGAAGAAGATTCTCCATTTACATGAACAAATTGTAATCTATTAGACAAATATGATTCAAACCACCGCAGCGCAGTGCCTTTAATACCTATGGCATGCTCTAATCTCTGTAATAAAATTTTATGGTCAACAGTATCAAAAGCAGCACTGAGGTCTAACAGAACAAGCACAGAGATGAGTCCACTGTCCGAGGCCATAAGAAGATCATTTGTAACCTTCACTAATGCTGTTTCTGTACTATGATGAATTCTAAAACCTGACTGAAACTCTTCAAATAGACCATTCCTCTGCAGATGATCAGTTAGCTGTTTTACAACTACCCTTTCAAGAATTTTTGAGAGAAAAGGAAGGTTGGAGATTGGCCTATAATTAGCTAAGATAGCTGGGTCAAGTGATGGCTTTTTAAGTAATGGTTTAATTACTGCCACCTTAAAAGCCTGTGGTACATAGCCAACTAACAAAGATAGATTGATCATATTTAAGATCGAAGCATTAAATAATGGTAGGGCTTCCTTGAGCAGCCTGGTAGGAATGGGGTCTAATAAACATGTTGATGGTTTGGATGAAGTAACTAATGAAAATAACTCAGACAGAACAATCGGAGAGAAAGAGTCTAACCAAATACCGGCATCACTGAAAGCAGCCAAAGATAACGATACGTCTTTGGGATGGTTATGAGTAATTTTTTCTCTAATAGTTAAAATTTTGTTAGCAAAGAAAGTCATGAAGTCATTACTAGTTAAAGTTAATGGAATACTCAGCTCAATAGAGCTCTGACTCTTTGTCAGCCTGGCTACAGTGCTGAAAAGAAACCTGGGGTTGTTCTTATTTTCTTCAATTAGTGATGAGTAGTAAGATGTCCTAGCTTTACAGAGGGCTTTTTTATAGAGCAACAGACTCTTTTTCCAGGCTAAGTGAAGATCTTCTAAATTAGTGAGACGCCATTTCCTCTCCAACTTACGGGTTATCTGCTTTAAGCTACGAGTTTGTGAGTTATACCACGGAGTCAGACACTTCTGATTTAAAGCTCTCTTTTTCAGAGGAGCTACAGCATCCAAAGTTGTCTTCAATGAGGATGTAAAACTATTGACGAGATACTCTATCTCCCTTACAGAGTTTAGGTAGCTACTCTGCACTGTGTTGGTATATGGCATTAGAGAACATAAAGAAGCAATCATATCCTTAAACCTAGTTACAGCGCTTTCTGAAAGACTTCTAGTGTAATGAAACTTATTCCCCACTGCTGGGTAGTCCATCAGAGTAAATGTAAATGTTATTAAGAAATGATCAGACAGAAGGGAGTTTTCAGGGAATACTGTTAAGTCTTCTATTTCCATACCATAAGTCAGAACAAGATCTAAGATATGATTAAAGTGGTGGGTGGACTCATTTACTTTTTGAGCAAAGCCAATAGAGTCTAATAATAGATTAAATGCAGTGTTGAGGCTGTCATTCTCAGCATCTGTGTGGATGTTAAAATCGCCCACTATAATTATCTTATCTGAGCTAAGCACTAAGTCAGACAAAAGGTCTGAAAATTCACAGATGAACAGCCTATAATTTTTTGTACCTTCATATAAGTTTTCCCCTCTCCAGTCAACTTTTTAATCAAACTACCCTGTTCTTCTGAACAATGCCTTGAACATCCCATTTTCCTCAGGCTTTCAAAGAGAAAAGCATGTTCAACAAGTGCTGGCTTCATCCTTAAATAGGGGACGCCTGATTCGCACCTGT
Organism: Thalassophryne amazonica; assembly: GCF_902500255.1. Lineage (NCBI taxonomy): Eukaryota > Metazoa > Chordata > Actinopteri > Batrachoidiformes > Batrachoididae > Thalassophryne > Thalassophryne amazonica. The sequence continues at coordinate 72,723,268 of NC_047112.1, forward strand.
TTGTTCCACAAAATTAACGAACTCACTGACTGAATGCCACACTACTATTATTGTGAACACCCCCTTTTCTACTTTTTTTTACTAATAGCCAAATTTCATAGCCTTAAGAGTGTGCATATCATGAATCCTTGGTCTTGTTGGATTTGTGAGAATCTATTGAATCTACTGGTACCTTGTTTCCCATGTAACAATAAGAAATACACTCAAAACCTGGATTAATCTTTTTAGTCACATAGCACTACTGTTATTCTGAACACTACTGTATATGTCTTTTACTCTGCCAATCAATGCATTAATGGACGTATTTTGGTTGTTTAAACTGCAGGGTTCAAAGTGTGTGAAAAAAGCAGCATATGCATGTGTTTATTCCAGTTGGAGCCAATCACAGAGTGTTATTTCTTCCTCTGATTTCTATTACATGATCCGGCAGCTTGCGATGAGATATGTAATACAGCAACGAACAGTAGCTGAGACATGTCTTGTTGCTTGCTGTCATTTTGATTATTGATGAAGACACACGAAGGTCGGGCTGGTCGGGTCCGGTAGAGCGGCAGAGGATGCGGCGCCAGATAACTGAATAACGGCTGTGTCCCAAACCTCACACATGCACTCGGTGGAACTGAGAAATGAGTAACTTCTTGCTCTTTGTACCACGGCGGTGACCCGAGTAACAGGGTGTAATGTATGTGTATGTTGTACGGCTTTTCCTCGGTGCAACAATCAGACTCTGAGTGCATCATTAAGCAAAAGGCCTTTCGCAGAAGGTTGAGGAGCCCTATGAGCCGTCAGAAAGTGCAGGAAGAACGCAAAGCAATTGTTTCAGGAGCCAATCACCAGAATGAAGGCAAACACTCTCCTTCAAGAATAGAGGGACGTCTTTACAGCTCGGTCTGACCACAGACAACATGCATCATTTAGTGCACTTACACGTGAATCAAAAGAGCAATCGCCGAAGCTGGCATGGACGGGTGCATAGCGTATGTCTGTATCGCTGATGCTTATCACTTCTCTCTAATATCCAAGTCATTTGAAGCTCTCAACACTTGATCATCTTGTAATACAAAAGTCAATCATCTTCAAAGCCACGTCCTTTAAGTCGAAGGAACATCTTGCATTAAGATCGCCATCAATCTGTCCATTATCAATCAAGGAGAGGACTCACACACCACTATCTATTTATCTTGCCAAGTGCTCTATTAATATCAAATTAATTTCCCCATTGAGAGTATCAATCACTCAAGCTTTTTTTTTTTTTCTCAACTCATTAGCTCGGTAATTGTCCTTGTTTACAGGAGAAAGTCGAGGCAGGGCGCCTCAGAGTGGGTGGGGATCTACCCGCACGTTAGCGCCTAACGTATCTGACACGAAGGAAGGAAGTGAACTCAAAATCAAATGTGGCTACAAGGTTCAGGCCTACTTTTGAATAATAGAAGAGTAAGAGAAAAACTGGAGAAGCACTTAAGTAGAGTACATTCCTCTACCAAGGGGGAAATTCCTGGACTAGGTGGGAATGGCATTGCGACCCTGTTAACCCCGGCTTCAACGCCGGGGTTAAACCACCCATACAATATGATTTTTATTCCTTTTCACGATGCACACAAGAGCAAAGTCTTATTTCAGATGATTGATGGAAATGGTGGGGGGGGAGGGTGGATTCCTGCCTCCTGGATCTGGATTAATGAAGATCAGACCATCTGTAACCCTGCTGACAACCAATCAATGCATAAAAACAAAGTAATTTTTGGATGCAGAAATCATTCTTTGATGCTGATAAATGTACAGATCAGCATTTTCAAAGTGACTGTTTTCCAGAAAAGCACAGAAATGGTTGTGCTCTTATTTGTCTGAAGGCTTCCAACTGATGTTGCATTTCACTATTTTTGTCACTGCTGATTCTTTTCTGAAGAGCTGAGCAATTATATTTTCTTATTCCTGCTATTTTCTGAATAAGTAATTTAATTTAATTTAATTTAATTAATTTATATCGCGCCAAATCACAACAAAGTTGCCTCTTGGCGCTTCACACAAGTAAGGTCTAACCTAATAAGGCACCAATACTATTATTACTGTTGTACTACTAATAATAATGATTTATTGATACATCAGTAGTTACAAAGTGCTTCACAGCAACATAACGGTACACAGAAAAAACCCCAAAGAAAAATGCAAGATGCAAGAGATCCACACCTCTTTTGCAAGGGAGATCTGGACAATTATAAAGTCTCCAATCCACGTAACGTAACCTACATGTCTTTAAATGTGGGAGGAAACCCATGCAAACACGGGAAGAACATGCAAACTCAATACTGAAAAAAGTGAAACACAGTGCACTTCATTCAAAGTACTTATTTACATTGGTCTAATGGAAAATTGTGGTTTCCAGTTTAAATCTGCTGGAATCACTTTACAAAATCATAAATATACATTGTGAGAAACTAAAAAAATTAGCTGTAACAAATTACATCAATTTTTTTAAGTTGATCCATGGCCTTCTTGCTGTGAGGAAACAGTGCTAACCACTAATCCACCGTGCTGCTGATGACCAGGAAGACTTCTGCCGATGCGCTCTATTGACATTTTTCTGTTACCTTTTTGTTTTAGTGGGAGATGGTTTCATTGTGAGCTTTGATCTGTAATTCTTTGATTCTGGTTCAGCCTGATTCAGAATTTTAGCATGATTTAGAATGTTGCAATATGTTTAATTAAAGATCTCACACGCTTGAAAAAAGGAAGTTTTTCCTCCCCGCTGTTGGTGATGTGCTTGCTCATGGCGTGGGTAAAATTCATTCTTGCATGAATGCATTCGTGAATCGAACTGAAGATCAAAGAATTCATTTCAGTTCAGGTCCTTCAGTGATTATGATCAGGCCACTCAAATGAAAAGGCTCTGTTGATCAGGAAGAAATGATTTATTTTTTAAATTTTTTAAGTTGCTCAGTTTAATTTACATATGGTCATTCGCTCTCAGGGTAACTGGTTACATGCTGTCACCTACTGTTATGTCAGGGGTTACAACCTTGTTCTTAGATATCAGCTGCCCTGCATGTTTTCCATGTCAACCTGCTGCAACCGCAACTGATTAGTCAGGTCTGATGTTTCCATGTTGCAACTGGCTGAGCAGATGAAGGTTTGTCCAAGGATAAAAACAGGTCACTTCAGCAGGAGTAACACCCCGGTCTTTTGAAGGGCAGTCCAGCTCTTTTCCCACTGAGGCACCTGGTGTGCAGGTAATACAATTTAAAGTTTAGATTTAACACTGGACAATACACATCTCCAATATTATACATATTGTGATACTTGGGTGACAATTCAATATGTATCACAATTCATGAGGAATGCAATTATACAAGCATCACAATTTGATATTACAATATATTTTTGTTGCTTTTGTTTTCCATGTGGAGAAGTAAGATAAGAGGTGGGACGAAGTCACTGTCAAGTCGTGAATCGGCAAGTCTCAACTCAAGTCTCAAGTCAGCTTGCACCAAATGGTGGTCATTATGACTTGAAACTTGACTTGGGACTTGACTTGAGACTTGTGACTTGCCGATTCCTGACTTGAGAGTGACTTGCTGGTGACTTCGTCCCACCTCTGTTAAATAACACACTTCTAGAGATCATACTTAGAAAAACAATGCACGTGATTTTTTTAGTGTCTTTTTTTTCCCCCAGGAGAAATTCTGCATTTTTGGTAATAAAATACTTTTTTGAAATAAACTACTTCCCCACCTGAATATCTTTCAAACTAGATGTGGCTGCTTGAAAACTGGTACAAATAGTTTGATAACATTGCGCAATGTCTGTTTAATTGATATATCACGATGTCTGCTGCAACGCATCATGCTGGGAACTCTTTTTGCAGTCTGGGATTAATTTTTTCCATGCTCAAGGTGAAAACTGGACTCCATGTTGAGCCGTTGTAAATACTGCAATATCGTGGGTATCAGTACATTTCCCACCACCCCTACTTAAAACGTTCAGTAGAAGTTGACTTTTGACTTCCAGACGGTCATAAGACAGATGTTGCCTTATGTGGCACAACATACCACATTAGACAACATAAATAACAACAAAGCCATTACATATGACTGACAGCTTTCGATAGACCAACTGGGGCACCGTCTGATGTTTTAACGGATGCTGTACCGGACCACTGTGGTGAAGTAGGAGATGAGCCTGAAGATGAGGCTCTCCATTTACCAGTCGATTTACGCTTCTGTCCTCACCTGTGGTCATGAACTTTGGGTAATGAGTGAAACAGTCGCAGATACAAGTGGTGGAAATGAGATTCCTCCTTTGGCTATCTGGCTTACACACCTTGGCAGGGTGAGATGCTCAACTATCTGGGAGAGACTCAGAGTAGAGTCGCTGCTTCTTCACATTGAGGTGGTTCGGGCATCTGGTGAGGATTCCCCCTGCTCATCTCCCCAGGGAGATCTTCTAGGCATGAACAACTCGGGGAGGCTGCTGGGAGAAGGAGACGCTGGAGGGATTATATTACCTAGCTAGCTTGGGAACACCTCAGGATCCCCCAGGAAGAGTTACAAGACTTGGATGAGGATAGGGAAGTGTGGGTGGAGCTGCTTGGTCTCCTGCCAGAGTGACCTGGACCCGGATAAGTGACAGAAAATAACTGAATGAATGAATTGCAGCTTTCTCTTGATAGGTTGAAGCAATCAAACCTAGAACCCTGTAGTTCTGGTGTGCCAAACCAGTCGATCGCTGGCTGAGTTCCAGTTGATCACATGACACTGGTGCTGTAACAGAGAGTGCTGCTATAACCGATTGACGCAGAAGGTGGCAGCACTGCACCAACAATGATGCCAGCTGCTGTTAAACGCCACAGAAGAAGAGGACTCTTCTTCTTCTTCTTCTTCTTCTTCTTCTTCTTCTTCTTCTTCTACTACTACTACTACTACTACTACTACTACTTCTACTACTTCTTTGGTGCAGGATGCAGAGAAGAAAACAATGAAAATGAGAGAAATGAATGAACCAACATAACAGCTTAAATAGTCAAAATAAGTTACACTGTAGACAAAAACGGCATGTAAACAGTTCAAAAGTCAGTATTTTTCATGCATTTGTTGTGTTTGTGAACACAAATAGCGATCTGTTAGCTCTGTTAAACTGTGACTATTCATTCTGTGATTTACTGCTTTTGTTAAAGATGATGACCGTATTTGGGATTTTATTTTTCATTTATGTATTTTTGTGCATTCGTTTTGTGTAATGTTTACGAAAGCAACACGTTCCTGTAACATTTTATAAATGTAATACAGAGATAAATTGTGACTATTAATACTGAGATTTACTTCTTTGATAAAGATGACAGTTTGGGGGTTTTATTTTTTATGTATTTTTCGTTATTCCGTGTGCGGGTAGAGGACTGCGGCACACAGACAGGTGGCTCAGCACAGGTAAATTTCTGGAATGGTTTTTTGATCGGCTATACTAAAATACAAAATGGAGCGAAATGGGGAGAAATGGAGCCTCATAATCATGAAATGGGGTTAGGGTTTGGGTTAAAAAGTAAAGAAATGGAGCAGACTGACCCAGACTGCCTCTAAATATGATTAAATATGATTCACTTAATTACTTATTTTTAAGTGAAATGGAGCGAAATTGGGACTGATAATAACGAAATGGGGTTAAACATAGCGAAATGGAGCAGACTGGCTCCAAATATATGATTCAATTAAGTACTTTTATTAATTTTTTTTTTTTTTTTTTTAGCAAAATGGGATGAAATGGGGACTGATAATAACGAAATGGGGGTAAAGTGTAACGAAATGGAGCAGACTGACTCCAAATATATGATTCAATTAAGTAATTTTATTTATTAATTTAATTATTTATTTGCGAAATGGGATGAAATGGGGACTGATAATAACAAAATGAGGGTAAAATGTAACGAAATAGAGCAGACTGACCCATTGACTGAAGTTTCATCTCTTGAACTCCGGACAGCACACCTGCCCCTACTACATGTACTGAGCACATCTCACAAAAAACAAAAGCTAAACAATTAAATAAAAGTAATTATTTGGAGTCGGTCTGGTTCACTCTGCTCTATTTCAGTATGTTTAACCCCCAGTTTGTGATTATCAGTCCCTATTTTATCCATTTTGTATTTTAATATGGCCCTTTTCTGAGTTGTTGCCCGAAATTAAAGAATTTCTGAAACGTTCAAACCATGCTGAATATGCACATCTTTTGGATTTAGCCTTTATTTCTTGCTTCCTCTCAGTGCCAGAAGTCCCACTAAGGTAGGGAACAGCTTTTCCAACTTTAATTAGGTGCTGTGTGAGTTGTTTATTGTGTTGTTTCAGGCCTACTTGTGCTTATTCTTTGCACCATGCATATTTACTTCAATAATGCATTATTATTGTGAAATTGTGTTATTATATTGGTGCACAATCAATTACAGCTGTGCTATGGTTTTCGATATGTCATAGTAGATCTCGATATACTGCCAACTTTAAAAGTAGCTCTCAGCTCAAAAAAGGTTGGGCACCCCTGCTCTAGTACAAGGTATTGATTTGGTGCCACTTTTTGCTTCAGGGTTTTCAATGGTATTCATCCAGATTTTTAAACTGTGGATGTCAGTGTCAAACTGTATAAAACAAAAATGTTGTTTTGTTTTTTTAACATTCACAAATTGTCAAACTGTCAGCTTGTTCCACCAGACTAACAGGGCGCTCTCACTTGGGGTTATTATTTAAGACTACTGCCTGACAGTGCTGTCAGATGACTACGGTTCAACAGATGACAGGAATCAAGATGAGGCCTGAAGCTTTTTAACCTTTAGCTTTTTTTTTTAAGTTGTTAAATTATAAAGCAAATAGGACGTACACAATTTTATACAGCAACATCTCAGCTTACAAACTCTGCTGCAAACACACTATGAGAGCAGCAGACGTGTATCTCAATGAAACATGCACATCAGCCTGGGGGAGGTTTGGCGAACAGTGTGAGCTAAAAAACAAACATTAAAAGGCCCAACTGAAGCTCTGCGCTGCCTGAACCCAGATGAGATTAGAAGTGACAGCTCCTACCTCTGCTGCACAATCACCTCCCTCCTCCTCTTTATCAGTCCCTCCTAATATAAAGAATGAGGTGATGAAGCACAGTCACTGTTGGAAGACTTGATTTAGGCCACGCGGCATGTGCTTAACGCAGGTGAAAATGGTGACACGTTTCATCACTGTCATCGGACCTCTTCCAGCACAAATGGGGTCTTTTGTCTTTATGGGAAGAAGGATTACATTTGACAGCACGTGTGACAAAACCAAGTGGTAATCTTCGATGGCCTCACATGAAGCCTTACCAGCAGAAGAAAAAGTTGCAGTTCCTCGACTGGCCACTTGAGGTTGGCTTCAAAAGGGAGTTCCATGTTAAAATGTCAAAGTTTAGAGCAGAAATAAATGTATACAGCCTGGTACAAAAACAGTTTTGGTCTCTATAAGTGTTTCCTCCTCCTTGACAACCATAAGGGGGTGATTTTGTTCCTAACTTCTTAGTTTAACTCTCTGAACTCATCTGACACAGAGACACGTCAAAGTCACATGACTGAAGTAAGCAGGCGTAACATCCAATACACCACAGTCTGAGTTTGAATGTGTGTTGAAAGTGTGGACTTCAGCCTATATAGCAGTTTTTAAATTGTGTATAACCTGAATCATGATTAATAATTTACGGCATGCTTTTTCCTTAATATTATGGTCATTTTTGGAGCAGGTTAATGGAACTTTTACTTCCTTGTTCTCTCCACTCTCGGCAAAGCAGTTGTAGGGGGAAAAACATGGCTTCCCCTTTATCATTGATGGAAAAATGCATGACCTAAACTAATAAAAAATGATCACCAACCCATGTATTTGGTTGTTGAGGAGATCCTGGCCAAAAAAAGCCACTAAAGGCAGACTGAAGTGCCAACACTGCCTCCAAGTGGAAAATAGGAGGAGTGTCACTCCTCCTGTTGTCCACCTGATCAGGCCTGTGTTGTGCGTTTCTGTTTTGTGTTGGACAGGAATAGTTTTTTGAGTGCCGTAAATGATTTGTGTGGCATCTTATTGTTTTGTAAATAGTTGTACAAAAAAATGCCTCAAGCATTTCCTGTATTTTAATGTAAATAGTTGTATGTAACTTTGTTGTTTGCTACATTTGTACATATGTTTTTGCAATTTACAATTTATATTTTCATTCTAAGTTATAAAAAATGGTTTGTTAAACATGTTTGTGGTTTTCACAGAAAAAAAAACAAACTTTTTGTTTGTTGGCTAATTGGCTCATAACTAATTAAATTGGTTTATGACTTTCAAAGCTCACACAAAACCAAATTGTTAGAACCACCGTGCAGTCCCCAAAAATATGGTTTAATAAACACCCAAACCGAGGTTAACCTGTTAGCTCAGGTGGTTCAGACTCGAAGAGAGGGGAGTTTTCAGGCTCCTTTTGTTACACACTGTCACACACCCATGCTCCACCCCTTTATGCATTAATGAGTTCATCCTGCTGCTGCTGTGAACATGGCGATGCCCAGATACGGGGTTTCTATCGGCTGTTCAAGAAAACCTATAGGTGACCTGACATGGGCTTTGTCCAGGGGTCAGACAATCTATAGATGAAACACGTCAGAGGAATATCAACAATTACTTTCAACTGAATTCAAAGCATCAACAGCTCACTAATTGTACAGCATTAATTCTTAATGGTTTTATCATGGGTGAGGAAAAGCTTTCTTAATTGCATTTTTGATGGCGATAATAGCATATCACATGTTGTGTCCAATCATCACAGTCAGTGTTGATGTGCAGCGCCGATATCAGCGCCCTGAGCTCCCGCTGCGTTGTTGATTCTTAACCTGGTGTTAACTGCAGAATAAATCCTATTTGGAGCTGTGCAAAGCTCTGGCACACAAAAGTGCAGCCAGCAGCCAGCTCAGCACTCAGAGGTAACATTTACACAGGAGACTGAGAACACAGTGTGGATCCCCACAGCTCCACAGCCAGCATGTCAAAACTCTGTCAGCCTTGATAGACTGAGGACCCCTCCAGGACATAAGCGGTATTACATGGCAAGCAGATTAAACAGAAAACAGCACAAGATGGCTTGGTACAAACTAGGTAGTAGGTAAGAGTACCTGTGCCCATGCAAATAGCAAATACAGATACGTTTTTGTCATTGTAACAAGTACAATGAAAGGTAAAGTGCAAGCCTTTCAGTGCAAATATAAACCTGAATAAACCACACATCTGGGGAAGAAAGAAAATAAAACATTTAACAGAATGGAAAAGGTGTGACAGCAATCTGACATTTGACCCTAATGATTGTGATCTTCAACCAAATGATGATGCCAGTCCAGCCCAATGATGGAATCCACCTACTGCATGTGTGTGTTTGCCACATTTAGTCCAAATCAAATTCTGTGACTTTGCCTTTTCAGGTCAGTTTGAGGTGTCAACCTTCACTGACATACCAGGTTTGTAAATATAACATAATGCTAAAATACCCTCAGCCGTATGAGCAAAGCAATAGGAATAAATGTGACCTTTTAAAATAGGTCAAGGTTAGCCATCTTTGAACTTGTCCAAAGTCTGTGTCTAAAGAATGGCCCCTGTGAATGTGAAGACCCCGGCAGTAACAGGACTGGATTTATGCTGAGCACAGAGAGATGGGTGGACCTAAGGCCTTTGCAATACCCAATGGCCATATTTTGACCTCAGGTAAAAATCAGCAAAAGGACCTGCGAGGAGTAGGACAACAAAAAGACAAGCAGACATGACTTTGGCCCCAAACATTGAACTTTGGCCTATTTCATCTCCCCTAGGTAATTACTGAATTCCAGAGACCGCATCCATATTTTTGTCATGTATGGTGTAAATCAGTAACATTTTGGCCTGTACTCCAACAGACCTTGACCCCAATGATTGACCTTTGGTTAATTTGTTCTCCCCTGGGGAATTCCAGGATCCACCTCCATATGTGTGCCAAGTTTGGTCAGCAAAGTTTGGAAATCAAAAGTGAATAACAAAATTTTGACTATTGACCCCAGTGATCTTTGAAAAAAACAAACCCTTGAAGGACAATTGTGGAGCTGACCATTGTTCACATATCATGTTTGGTGGAAATGGGCCAAAAGACCAGATAGATAAAGAACTGATTGTCATGTACAAGATGTGAGATCAGATGAGCGTTGTGAACATGGTGCATCATCTTGTTGAATGTAGTAGTTAGAAGATGGACAGTGTGGCTGTAAATGGCTGGACATGGACTGAGGTAAATGGCATTTCAGAGATGTTCAGTTGGTACAAGGCATGATATTTTTCATGTTTTTAGTAAATACCAATTCACCTGTATGTATGTTGCAGCAGATATTGGGACTCATCAGAAAAGACGTTTTAATATTTTGTTGCCCGCTGTCACCTCGGTTCATGTTCTTACCTGAAATACCACCGAGTGTAGTGCATCTGCTTCAACGTGTGGCATGTGTCCAGAGATGCCCGATGCACACTTGGGTTGTAACCAGATCAGATCAGATCTGGGAGCATGTGCTGGTGCATCTATGATCCTGCACAAACACCTCGGTTCCTGGATGTCAAGCACCCAGGCACAAAAGTGGTCCATCTCCATCCATCTTTGCAAAATGTGCAAATGCATTTTCTCCTCTGAGCCACTGCTCACTGGATTTTTTTTGTTTTAAATACCATGCTTTGTGGACCCTCAGCGTGGTTGTTGTGTTAGAAAATTGCATCCAGAGTAATTTAAATCAATTTTCTTCCTCATTTTGATGCTTGGGTACAATTTCACAAGATCTAGTATTGTCTGTGTCTACCACCAATTTCTACCACGATTGGCTGATTTAGATATGCACTTTCATAAACAGTAGTTTTAATGAGCAGTTGAACACGTATACTTTATAATACTGATAACACAGTCATGTTGTCAGAAGTAAGCACTGTTGTAAGTGTAAGTGTTGGTGTGTGGACCTCCTTCACCAAGGACCTAAAATGACCCCTCAGCTCTCACGCAATGCTTATCATTGAAATGGTGTTCTAATTGCACACCAGGGTCAATGCCTTCAGTTGTGTTAAAAAAAAGTAAGTTGATTAGTAAATATGCTTACAATATAACAATCATGAGCAAGTGTAAGTTAACTCTGCTGTTGACTCCATTGTGTTGACAAAATAGATATACTATCATTTAAATTGAAAATCTAAGGTCATCAATCCTGCTCCAGAAGATCACCTGGTATGCAGATTTTCCGTGTACTTGCAGCTGATGAGTCAAGTCTATTATTGTTTATGAGCTGCGTTCTTGCTCCTTGGAAAACATGCAGGATGGGTGATCTCCAGGAGCAAGGTTGATCAAAGAAACCCACCTAACAGCACTTATTGTACAATGCTATAACATTATAAATGCTGAAACAAATATTCACTAAGCACAAGTAGAAAACGATGTACACATTTAGAATTATTTTAAAATCCTTATTATAAACTTCAAATTTTAGATTAATAATAAATCTAAATAATAAATGAGGAGATAAAAGGAGTAACACTTGTGTCCAACACTTTAATATAGAAAACAACGCACGGCACAACATATTAGTTTGCTTGAATTAAAGAACTCAAAAAAAAAAAAAATCTACCAAACACAACAAATGTAAAGCATATTACAGTTAATCTATACACAGGCAAATGTACATCATATAAAACACATATATACACTCTTAATATATTATTATGTAAAGATTTGCATTTGTCTTCAAAAACTGGAAGCCTTGCAGCTTGAAGAGGGAGCGCTTTACAGAGTAACACTTGAGAACACCACATGGTTGGTTATGGATAGGTAGTTTTTACAAAAGGTTGTTGGAACTTATGTAATCAAAATGACGATTTCTGGTGTAACTATTGCAACAAAAATAAAAAGCATGGATTAAAACCTTTTAAGTGCTATTGATATCACTGGATTATACAGAATACGAAAGTTATGCCCAGTTTACATAATGCACATTATGTATATGTATGCGGCTCAGCATTTGGTGAGTCTGTGCAACGTGATGTCTGACACCGTATCAACAAAAAAGAAGATATTGACACAAACAATTAGCTGCCATGACTTCAGTACACAGGTATGAGTTTAGTGTTTTGTTTTAAACCAGTAACAGAGTGTTTTGCACTGGACTGCAAACAAGGTACAGGCCCCCTTTATAACACTCACACACACACACACACACACACACACACACACACACACACGCACGCAAGCACACGTCATAATTCATGAGTATGAAATCCTTCAATTGCCAAAGAACAAAAAAGGAAAAGACCAAAACTTAAAAAAAAAAAAATCCACAAACATATATGTTTGAGGTCATACGGTATCACTCTTTCCTCAAGCTGGTAGTGCTTCAGTTTTGTTTCTTTCCACGTGTCTTTTTTTTTTTTTACAAAAGCAGCAGAATAAGGAGTAGGAGTGAGAGGAGTGAGTGGGTGCTGCTGACTGCTGCGGCTTGGTTGTAAACACGAGGTGTCCTCGGGGAGTTCTGCTTCAGTTTACTGGGAGGCAGCGCCTTTAAATCCTCCAGAGCGCCGTAAGCTGCCAGAGAGAACTCAGGGTCCCCTGTGGTCAGTAAGTCAAACACGCACGACTGAAAGTACACGTCCTCCACCTGCAGAGTCTCCCTACACTTGGCTGTAGCCCGTTCCACCGTGTAGGTCTGGTGAGGCGGTCGCAGAGGGCCCAGCTCTGCATTGGTGCTCTGACCGGTACCTGAAGGGCGGGGTTGCGTGCCCTGACGGCCCAGCGTGTGCTCTTTGATGAGCTCATTGCGCGGGCAACCGTGCAGGCAGAGCTGCAGACCGCCACTGTCTTCTGAAAAGTCCAGGGTGTCCTCTGGCACGCGGATGGCAAAGGTCAGGTAGCTGCCCACGCGCCGGACTATAATGGAAGTGCCGATGTAGCGGGCCTGGATCTTCACGTGGCGGCCTGCTCCAGAACCACCGCGCTCCACAATCATTAAGCTGCCGCTCTCACCGCCGCTGCGTGTGCCATCCTGGAAGGCCACGGGCAGATCGTCAGTGGTGGCCTGGTACACTTTCTGCTCTGTGCAGCCGTGGTACGACTTGAAGATCACTGTGATCTGAAACAGACAAATAGAACATTTTGTATTGTGACTAAGAGCATTAGCGCGTTCCGCTGCACCTCGGAACTATTAACTCTTCAAGTGTGGTGCATTACTCATTTCTTTCCAGAAATGCTACATAACCCTGGGAACAAACCCCAAAAAAATAATAGCAGGTTCAATGACAGCCACAAGGTGGCAGCAAGAAACAACTAATGTAACAGCAGCCTACAACGCTTTCATTCTCCCAGTGGTTTTCTCTCTTATCTGATGTTAATTAATCTCTAAATTCCACTGACAGCAGTCCACAAGAATGATAAAGTAAAAAAAATACCATGTTGTTGTTCACCATTACAGCCCAGTATTATTCAAAACATATAACTAATGCTGTAAATGACACAAATACCAGTTATTCTTCCTCTGCCTCACACAAAACAATTAAATTTCATAACATGACTGTTCCTCACATCCCGCTCAGTCACCTACACACATTTGTTTTCCGACTCACCTTTGAAACATTAAAACCGGAGCCCTGAGGCTGGTTCCTCACTGAGTACTGACAAAGTGGTGCCTGTGATTACATTTAAACCTGCACAGATGTTATACTGGACAGATGAATCTCTCACAGTTGAAAAAAAAAAAACTCCAGAACAGTGACACTGGAGCATATGAGCGCTCCATCCAAAAACTACAGGTTTGCCATGGGCTCCACAACGTGGAGGGTAACAATAGTAACTTTATTTATAACCCTTTCAGGATAAATACATTACTCCGACCCTCTGATCCAAATGAATTCAGGTCAGTGGTCCTGCTGAGTAGATACTCAGATAAAGTCATGAATATGCTTTATTTTCCAGAGCTCTGGACGTTCTACCAGCTCTGCTGTGCAAGCACTTTGAGCGTGATGCTCCGTTCGTGAAGCTGGGGACTGAAATGAATGAAAACAAGGTGTCCAATTTTTAAAAATAAAATCCATCCATCCATTTTCTTCCACTTTATCCGGAGTTGGGTCGTGGGGGCAGCAGCTCAAGTAAAGCTGCCCAGACTTCCCGATCCACACACACCTCCCCCAGCTCCTCCGTTGGAACCCCAAGGCGTTCCTAAGCCAGCCGAGAGATGTAGTCCCTCCAGCGTGTACTGGGTCTTAATTGTTAAATTGCAACATGAACTATACTAATGAATTCAAAAAAATTGCCTTTCTTAAAATAATAACAGAAGAGACGACGTACATTTTGTCCTCAACTCCTTCAATTTTTGAGAGATTCTATTGTTTTTTTTGTTTGTTTTTTTTTATCCAGAAGTGCGCTGAACGTGCAGCAAGCACAGTGCAAGACTGTTAACGTGCATGTGCAGCTGCTTGAACCGCCACTTAGACTGTGATATTACCTCGATTCTACCGGAATGATATAGTTATCCCTTTAAAAACAAGTCGCCATATCACAAAATCATAATTTTGTAAACTTTGCAATTAATCTGTGGTTCACATATATGCCGAACGGTGGGGGAGACAGTCTGTACGGCTCACAGATCAACTATGGTCCTTACACCACTTGTATGTCGCCAATCACATGACAATGATGCATTTTGCAATTATATAAGCTACCTCAGTAAAGATGGCAACAATGACGTTTAATATTCAAGAATAAAAGCAGTTTAACATGCCTACTTTCAATTACATACATAATTGTGGCTAAATACAAGACATGATGAAGGATTCTGCAATGAAGCTGAAACAACTCATCTGATTCAGTTGACCAAGAAGTTGCTCTCCAATTATTATTCTTTTTTTCCACATTATTCCATATTTACAAAGAAAGCTAAAAAGTTAATTATTTGACCAAAGGGGTGAAAAAACATTCCACCCCACGGCAGTGGAGGAAAATGTTGGAGGGAGCGTTAATCACTACCATATGACCACCCATGTGTTAAAGGTGGAGCACTCAACCACGTCTGTGCTTCAACACCACTGCAGGACTCCCTCCTCTTTGTCTCCTCATAGATCTGAGGGAGCTGCAGCACAAAAGGAATTCCACAGGCTAGAGAAGCACCATGAAATGACGACTAAGTCACGTGTTTAAGCTAGCAAGCACTCAGCCTGCTCACACAGTCCGTTAGCTACAAACATGCATGTGTAAAAGTATTCATTTGTAATACAGACACTGGAACTGACACTGAGGTTAAAACAGAGTACTGACGGTGGAAAAATGTTAAAAGCGCTGAGTACTAGTTGTGTAACGGTTCATAGTTGAGCCGTGACAGCTGCCCATGGCACGCATGTGAAATGCAGATTTATTGCCAAGTTTACATAAGAATGTGAAACACAGATTTATTGTCATGGTGATGTGTTTAAAGTCATAACTATGTAAACTGCGATGCAGTGGAATTAAAGTGTGAACAGAAAAAAAATGAATTGTGCATTTATTGTGAACGGAGACTCTTAAAAACAAACAGCCTCTGCTGCCTTGTGCTCCACTTGAGGCAGCATGCTGAAAGCTTGCCACATTTCTGGTTCCAAAGATTCTGCCCAAAACATCAGGAACTGAGGACAAAGTGTCTGCTGCCTTTTCCCTGAGCAATCATGAGCCCACTAAACTGAGCACTGGTGGAGTTGATGTGGCTGAGAGCTGAGCACAGGGAAGAAAAAAAAAAACTTGTCCTGACTTTTGCCAAGTAGTGTGCCTGCTTGGGAGAACACATTTAAAATATTTATTAGCAGTGATGAAAGTGGGCCATGGAAAAAAAAAAGAACATTTCTGGCAAGGGTCAAAGGCCTGAAGCCCCTGGTGGGGGTCTGTGGAGATCTCCCCCAGAAAAATCTGAAATCTCAGATCCATTCTGCTGCATTTTCAGGTCTATTTCCCCCCCCCAAAAAAATCTCTTTTTTTCTTGGGTCAGGTCAAGTTTTCCACCCCAGTCTTTCCCAGTGGTGGGCACAGTTCAGCTAATCCAACAGCAGATAATTATCGAAGCTAATGTTTTTGCTATCGGATTAGCGTTTCAGGTAAGTTTTAAAACCATCCTCGGACCAATTATCTTCCAATAAATTTAGTTCCGATAACTTTCAGTCCGCTAACATTTTCTTTGCTGGTAAAGTTTAACGGTCAAAAACATTTGTAAACCCTAAAATCAAACATTTTCGTCTGTTTGTTGTGTGTTTATAGCCACTGAGCAGACTGGCTGCCTGTCGTTTGGTGATGGCGTCATCATTAAGAGCAAAACGTGATTGGCCGGTCGACGCAGGGAGCATTGTGGGTAGTGTAGTTCAGGTTCACTTTGGACGTTACAGTGACTTGTCCACTCGACACAAAAACAAAACAGACTAATTTTGACATTATTTTATTTTATTCCTTTGTGGGTGTAATTTAATCGCTAAGACTCGGTGGGGGAGAGGAGCTCTCACAACGCAGCTGGGTGATTCTTAGACTACGGGCACTTATTATGTCCTTTGATCATATTGTATGAAAAACAGAAAAAGGGGAAATTTCACACTTTTATAGTTATCTTTACAATTAAAGTGTTTTAAGAAATTTGTTCTAGTAGTCTATAATGACTTTTTCACCTTTTTTCAGCATCATTATATGCAAATATTGCCGTTTTGTGCTTGTCCCACACCCAGACTTTTGATCTTCAATGATAAAAATGAATGGTAAAAAAATGTTTTTTCTAATGTTTTAAAATATCTCTGAATAAAATATCAGTAAAATAATCAAAACATAATTGGGGATATTCAATGTCATGTAACTGTTGTGATTTTTTTAAACAAAATGTAGTTGTCCCACACTATTGCCGTAATTTCCACCACAACACTGTAATGTCCCTTTAAACAGTTTGTATGAAAGATTGTTTGGGTAGTTTCTATGGAGATAAACAGTGACATCAGAGCACATGTATATAGCGCCAAATCACAACAAACAGTTGCCCCAAGGCGCTTTATATTGTAAGGCAATGGTGTGGTGGAAATTACATTTATAAGGCCAATAGTGCCCGTAGTTAAAGAATCACCCAGCTGTGTGTACAGAGGGAGGGACTTTTCTTCATGTTTAGACACTGTTTTGGATTTAAAACATGGATTATTTATTCAGATAAATCCCACTGAAACTAACAGGTAAGAATTAATATTTACTACGTGTATTTTACTCTGCCAATCAATGTATTAATGGATGTATTTTGGTTGTTTAAGCCGCAGGGATCAAAGTGTGTGAAAAAAGCGGCAGCTTTTAGTTCGTAAATGACGGTGTATATAATACTGAGATAAACTGTGACTTCTAATACTGTGTTTTACTGCTTTTGAAAGATGACAGTGTTTGGGGTTTTATTTTCTTTATCCAATCATTTTTTGTGCGTTCTTTTTGTGTTTGTGATCCTTGAATTTACTCAGCAGCCCCCGTGGCTCTTAAAGTGAAACTGGTTTATCTGAAGCCGACAGTGTAATCTGATGTGGCCGCGTCCAAATCAATACTAATAGTTAGCAGTTATCTGTAATAAAGATCATTTTTTGGACAGTTTATC
Organism: Thalassophryne amazonica; assembly: GCF_902500255.1. Lineage (NCBI taxonomy): Eukaryota > Metazoa > Chordata > Actinopteri > Batrachoidiformes > Batrachoididae > Thalassophryne > Thalassophryne amazonica. The sequence goes on from NC_047112.1 coordinate 72,740,900, forward strand.
GGTTTATCGTCATAAAAGATAACTTTTCAGTCTGATTAATGGTTATCGAAGCTAACTTTTTGGTTAGCTGTGCCCACCACTGGTCTTTCCACACAACTTGTATTGTGTTACCAGCCTTTAATCCAAAAACATACATTGCGGTTCAGAAAAGTACACAGTAAATGACAACTGAAAGAACAAAAACAAAAACAAAAAAAAATAATAATACAATAACATGCTTTTGGAGGGCGGTATGCATTTTCAGAGACCCAACGTTCATGCCCAGTCGCCCAAAATGACAGATATTCGCCCGAGTTAGACTCAGAAAATGCATACCGCATGACAACTGCATGTTATTTGCATTATTATCACTTACTGAGATACACAACACGTGGAATCACATCAACAATATTTAATGTCATTTCAAAACGCACGACACCAAGCAAAAACGCATACATAAAAAGTTGGCTCACTTTAACTGTTGTTGTGTTGGCTGGTGCGCGCTGCTCTCCAAATTCACCAGTGCGTCCTTTATCAAGCTGGTTGCTTTGGCTGCTATTCATTGTTGGACTATCCATGAGAAAATCATCTGTAATATCCATATTGGGACCAACACACACTTTTCTCCTTTTCATCTGCGGACAGTTCTTGGGCTGCGTGCTATGACATCATCAGTTTATGTACAGCGGGTGGGTATTGGGATACCCGCCCGTTACTGCAGGCAGGTATAGCCAGGTAGCGTAAATGTAAATCAATGCTATCGGCCCAGCAACGCCTCAGTAAGTGATAATAATTCTCACTATCAATTCAAATGGATCAATTGGAGTATTTATGGTACATTAATGCATCAACTTGTTAAATCTTCATTCACTTCTCAATTTTCCTAGTTTTGGCAGGAGCGTTGGAGCTATTGATACTCTTTTTCAAATTCTTGGTCACCTTAAAATCCTTATAAATGTGTTTTTACTTCAAGATTAATTTCTGATTACTGTACATTTTTAAGTTAACACTTTTCTTACATTAGAAAACTTGTAAATAAATAGTTTTAATAACAATAAAAAAGATTCTTTAGGAAGCTTTGATGTTCATTTGTAAATTAAAACCAAAATTTATCTGTTGAGATAATTTCTTGATTAACATAATGCACCTTGGGCATTTATTTTTAAACAAATAAAAGCAGGAAAAGTAATGTGTACATTAAATAAAAAGAATTATGAAACTGCACTGTGCTATTTTCTTTGATTACTTGATAGTTAAAAAATCTAAGTTATTTATAGTTGAGACTTTTCTTGCTGTTATGGCATTAACAATTTAAAATCTGTGTATCTTTATGTGGTAAAAAGAGAAAAGAGAGTGGCTATACGTTCAATAAAGTAAATATGCGAACATATACGCCCAACCACAACCGACCAATGAGCGCGCTTGTAAGCTCACTTCCAGTTTCAACAGGGGAGGGAAAAAAGGCAGATATTTTTTTGCCGGCTGCGGGAGGGTTCGCAGCCTGTGGAGGGGCTGTGATCTGAAGCGGTTCTGTTTGGCTCTTCACATCCAGGGAACAGTGTCAAACTAACACCATCTTACAGCCAACAAGCAGCACTTTGTTCAAAAACTGTTTCGTTGTCGTTAACAGGTTTCCGTTCAAAATGCTTATGAAGTTTGTCTGTTTTGATCCATTGCGGTATTGTCGCAGTAATTAAACACAACGCTGTTAAATGTGTGAAAACATACGCCACAACAGAGCCTTAAAGAGTGGTGTAAAAAATGTAGTTTAGATGAACAAAATATGTCAAATACACTATCACAGTTGGGCGATTAAAATAAGACATTATATTTATCTGCCCAAAGGTTCTGCATGTAATGTTCAATGTATGGCTTATCTGCCCTAACGGTTGGGCAAATAAGATATGACATTATATTTATTTGCCCAACAGTTGGGCGTGTAATGTTCAATGTATGACTTATCTGCCCAACGGTTGGGCCTATAGCCTTTGCCTAAAAAAAATAATTTTGATCTAAAAAATTTTGATATTTATTAATTACTTTTTATTATTTTGACAAAGGCTATTTTTTATTCACTGGAACTGTTCAAGCTGCAATTTAATATAACAATTAAGGATTTTATTTTTTTAAAAAGGACACCTTGTTTTCATTTATTTAATTTAAAAAAGGAACGCAAACAAGCAAAGTGATATTGTGTTGGACAGGAATACGGTTGAGCATTTGGAAGATTCAATTGCCCATCACCAATGGCTGACCGAAATCACAATGTGGAGCCACCATCTTGATGCCACACCTCCCTGCCTGCCATACACCAGTTCCACAATCCCACTACTGTAACACTACAAGATATTTATTTGTTCACATCACAGAGTTTCTTGGAGATCAAAGTGAGCACTGATGACTATGTACTTTAAGGTGTGTCAGCCAAAGACTGTACAAATGAGGGATGGGGGATGGTGGAAAGTCTTTATAGCTCAGACATGATGTAGTCAACATGAATCAAGGCAGGCTGATGACTGCGCTCCAGCAATGTGAGCTGCTGGTCAGCCTGGTGGCCACAGTGGTATGCAAGGAGTGACTAGCTTTACTGCCACTCTCAGAAAAAAAATTATGTGCCAAAAAATTAATTGGAGATATCAAGAAGAGTTTGCCTGCCTGGAGTTATGCAGACATGCGAGGGGGACTATGGATAAATGACTTGGAGTGGTGGACGAGGTAGCTTAGCTACACTGAGCACCACTAGGCAACAGCTGCTTTGGACATTCACCTGAGTGTGCTGTTACTCAGCCTGTTAGGGAAGCTTTGTAATGATAAAGAAATAGTCATTCAATTTTAAAGAGCATAATTCGAAGTACATACCAAGTACACCACCCAAAACCCCCAATGATTTAATTGCCCATCACAATGTAACATTGTGATTTTCCAATTAAGAAGACATCGCCCAACCCAGACAGGACAGTGCTGATTCACAAAGGACTGTATTTAGGGCTGCAGCTATCGATTATTTTAGTAATTGAGTATTCTATCGATTATTCTGGTGATTATTCAAGTAATCGGATAAAAATTACTTTTGCATTTTTAAACAACATCAATAGTCCAGGGCTCTCCCTAAGGAATGGCACAATGTCGCTGCACCACCACGCAGATTGTCAAATTTAGTGTATCCCTTTCTGTTTTCGTGGGTAACTATTTATTATTTCACGTCTGTACAAGTTTTGGATCTTTCCCAGTGTCAGGAGCTCAGGACTCCCCTGACACAGGACCATAACCGCAGGTGGTCGGTGTAATCCTCAGTCAGTCAGGCTGCACGTGAACGTGAGCACAGCCTGTGGAAAAACTGGGCTCTGGACGGGATGCGACGATTTAACCAAACTGACTCCAAATGACTAAATTAAGTACTTTTATTTATTTTTGGAAATGCGCTCCATTCTCAAAACAGTACATGAAGCACTCTCTCTCCCTCCCTCCTCCGTCTCTTTAGAATGCTGAAACAATAAATAAGGGATGTTTAAATACGTTTGTGAGTACTGGGCATTTTTTGGGGGGGGTGGGGGGGGTGGGCACATACCATGGACTCTGAACTTTAAGATCTGATGTTACGAGCCCTGACGAGGCAGCAGTGCTTCCCACTGTACATCTGCAAAGGCAAGTGCCGTTTGCGTTTACCGTTTTGAGAACGGCGCGCATTTCCGAAGATAAATAAAAGTACTTATTTAGTCATATTTGGAGTCAGTTTCACTTTAAATGCACATTTCAGATGACAAGCGTGGTCCCGCTTTCTCTTAAAAGTGTTTATTTTACTCTTTTGTGTCACATTGGAAAGCTGTAGCTTTTGGTGCTACAGATTAGCTCTTACACGGCTTGTGCATGCTCTAGTCTTCTTCTGATTTTTTTTTCTGAGGAGAGGACGTTGCAGTGCCACACACAGGCCTGGCATATGCACTACAACGGAGCTTCAAGGCACAGAATTTGCCTCGAATACTTTTTGTAATGGAATTATTCGAGTTACTCGACTAATCGTTTCACCCCTAACTGCATTTAAATCTTAAACTGCTTGTATTGGACAAAACCCAGTCAGTACATGAAACGTTACTGCATATTTACAATATAAAATGGAATAAATAGCCAAATCATCATAATTAAGGGGCTGATGTGAGGATATCCTGCTTTTGTTGTTGTTAAATTACCTAAACAAGCAGCAGTCACAGTTGTGACCATCAGACATTACAAATGAAAGAAAGTGATATGCAAATTTGAAGAGACAGAGAAGGAAGAAGTTCCTGCTTCTGTTACATTCATATAAAACCTTTCCACAGTTGCAGCTTTTAGTCAGAAAACACCTATTTATTGCTCTGATTAACCTCATTTCTATGTGGAAAACATGTGTCTTTTAAAACAACACCTGCTCTGAATTTAGCATCCACTAAGCATCTAGCAGGTGACAGACATGTATTTAGGACATTACAAGTTGCTTTTTCAATTGATCTGGTGCATCAAAGTTCACCAGATGTGAAAGGGTTTCTCCACATTGTATGTTATTTTAATGTGATGAGTTACAAGACAATAACACTTACTGTTTTTGAGTTGTCATGTTAAACTAGAGAGGATGGACTTACTTATCTATCTATTCATTTCCTGCTTTTACACGGTACATGCCTAGGCTTTTCCGATGCCTAGCAATATTAGTTCTGAGCAGGTAACTGATTAGGATCAACGGTTTTAGTTTCCAGTCCTGTAAATCCTATTTACCTTGTTTGTTGCAGTAGCGCTGGATCCTAGGACAACAGGCACATTGGTCACCTGTACTGACAGGAAGCGGTTATCAATCAGAGGCCACGCCCCTTCCACCTTGCAGGTCTGAAATTCATCTCTGAAAGTCCGTAGGTGGGGATCTCCAAATAATCCACAATGGGCATACTTCTGCTGACCAGCTGAATCTGACATGAGGGCCCGATTCTCATAGTTGCACAGCTCTAATACAGCTGGCCGGGACGTACTAGGGAGCTTGGCTGAGGAGGTGGGTCCATCACTGGAGCAGTTATGCTGAGAGAATAACTCCTTAATGCGGAAGACAGCGGAGTGGTAGACGAGGTCGCCCCTGCAGCTCCGTGCCTGTCGGCGGGTGCACAGAGCATAGGCACGCAACGCGATGCAGTAGTCTACATCCAGAGCTACGTCCTCCTGCAGACCACTAGAGGGTGATGTCGAAGCCACATACTCTGCATTACAACGCTGGATTCGACACTGCTGGCAGTGAGCTGCAAAGTAAAAAGAAAAAGATAGTCAGTATTTCATTTCCATATTAAGACTTTATTGCAGAATTAGAGTAAGACTTATAATACATATTCTGGAAGTCACATTTTTCTCCCTTGAAAAGGTATTTAAATTTTCGGGCAAAAATGAAGATTGGTAGGCAAAACTGAGAACTGCTACAGACTTTTAAGGGTCTGCTTTGTTGCTGCAGGTAATAAAGTGAAATTTTTGTGTGGGCCGCTGAAGAGGAGGTACTGCTGGCCCACCACCAGAGATTGGTGGTGTGATTGTCTGTATTTCGTTGTGCACATTCACAACAGTAAATTGTTGTTTTTGGCTCATCCATTGTCCATTCATTTACGCCCCTGTTGTGAGTCCGTGTCACTACACTTTCCCAACAGGATATCTCGGCCAACGTCATGGATTCCGAGGGGTGTCAACCATCGGTTGAACAACCAATGGAAGAGCAGGGTGCACAGGCGCCAGCAGGAGACGTGGTAGGTGAGTTGCAGAAAATCCTCACCGCCTTCACTGCTCAGTTGGATTTAATGACCGAGCAGAACGTCATACTCAATCGTAGGATGGAGGCTCTCACCGCACGGGTGGAAGCGCATACAGGGCGCGGCTGCAGCTCCTCCTCCTGCTGTCCTGGGGCCAAATATAGACATTCCAATGGTCGTTCAACGAACCCCCCCACCATCCCCTGAAGCATACATAAGTCCCCCAGAGCCGTACGGAGGCTGTGTGGAAACGTGCGCAGACTTCTTAATGCAGTGTTCGCTCGTCTTTTCACAGCGTCCCGTTATGTACGCGTTGGACTCCAGCCGGGTGGCTTATGTGATTAATTTGCTTCGAGGTGAGGCACGCTCCTGGGCTACGGCACTCTGGGAGCAGAATTCACGGCTTCTATCGATATATACTGAGTTTATGAGGGAGTTCAGACTGGTGTTCGATCACCCAAATAGAGGCGAAAACGCTTCAACAGTGCTACTGTCGATGAGACAGGGGCGTCAGAGTGCAGCCGAGTATGCAGTCAACTTCCGCATCGCGGCTGCAAGGTCCGGCTGGAATACTGCTGCACTCCGCGCCGCCTTTGTAAATGGACTGTCTTTGGTCCTAAAGGAGCATCTGGTGGCTAAGGACAAGCCGCGGGATTTAGACGGGCTTATCAACCTGGTCATACGATTAGACAATCGATTAGAAGAACATCGTCGGGAGCGAGACGAAGGACGTGGCCGGGCACGAGCCGTCCCTCTCCATCCCGGGTCCGAAAAGGCGCCGCCGTCCCCACGTTCCACAGCCTCAGTGCTCCGTGTGGTAACAGCTCCCCCTGCTGACGTTGCTAGGGAAACAAGCAGGGCCAAAATAAGATCAGATGACAGACTGAGAAGGTTGGCCCGCGGGGAGTGTTTTCTCTACAGCTCAAAAGAACACATACAGAAAAACTGCCCCAAACGGCCAAAACGACAACACTCGCCTTTAGAGACTGGGCTAAGGGTGGGTCACAACATTCACGTGGGACACACACGCATATCTGCACGCCTCCCAGTTACGATCCTGAGTGGGGATCTAACCCTTCAAGCCCCAGCACTGGTGGACACGGGGTCAGAAGGGAATCTGCTGGACAGCAGATGGGCAAGGGAAGTAGGGCTCCCTCTAGTGGCGCTCCCTTCACCATTGAAGGTGCGGGTGCTAGATGGCACCCTTCTTCCTTTAATCACACACAAGACACAACCAGTAACTCTGGTGGTGTCTGGGAATCATCGGGAGGAGATTGAGTTTTATGTAACTCCTTCTACCTCCCGCGTAATTTTGGGCTTCCCATGGATGATTAAACACAATCCCCGGATTGACTGGCCGTCTGGGGTTGTGGCTCAGTGGAGCGAAACCTGCCACCGGGAGTGTTTAGGATCCTCGGTTCCCCCCGGTTTGACTGCTAACGAGGAGGTAAAAGTCCCCCCCAATCTGACGGTGGTGCCTGAGGAGTACCACGATCTTGCTGACGTCTTCAGCAAAGATCTGGCACTCACGCTTCCCCCGCACCGGCCGTACAATTGCGCCATTGATCTGATCCCGGGCGTTGAGTACCCATCCAGTAGACTGTATAACCTCTCACGTCCAGAGCGCGAATCAATGGAAACCTACATCCGGGACTCGTTAGCTGCCGGGCTGATCTGGAACTCCACCTCCCCAATGGGTGCTGGTTTCTTTTCTGTGGGCAAGAAAGACGGCAGACTCCGTCCATGCATTGATTACAGAGGGCTGAATGAAATTACGGTTCGCAATCGATACCCGTTGCCCCTGTTAGATTCAGTGTTCACGCCCCTGCATGGAGCCAAAATATTCACAAAGTTGGATCTTAGAAATGCATACCACCTGGTTCGGATCCGGAAGGGAGACGAGTGGAAGACGGCATTTAACACCCCGTTAGGTCACTTTGAGTACCTGGTCATGCCGTTCGGCCTCACCAACGCCCCTGCAACGTTCCAAGCTTTGGTAAACGACATTTTGCGGGACTTCCTGCACCGATTCGTCTTCGTATACCTGGACGATATACTCATCTTTTCCCCGGATCCTGAGTCTCATGTTAAGCATGTACATCAGGTCCTGCAGCGGTTGTTGGAAAACCGGCTGTTTGTGAAGGGCAAGAAGTGCGAGTTCCACCGCACATCTTCGTCCTTCCTAAGGGTTCATAATCTCCTCCAACTCCGTCGCCCCTGATCCGGTCAAGGTTGCGGCGGTGAGAGATTGGCCCCAACCAACAAGCCGTAGGAAGCTGCAACAGTTCCTCGGCTTTGCTAACTTCTACAGGAGGTTCATTAAGGGCTACAGTAGGTGGTTAGTCCCTTGACAGGCCTGACCTCCTCCAAAGTCCCCTTCACCTGGTCGGATCGGTGCGAAGCCGCATTTAGGGAGTTGAAACGCTGGTTCTCGACTGCGCCAGTTCTGGTGCAGCCCGATCCTAATCGCCAGTTTATTGTTGAAGTGGATGCCTCTGACTCAGGGATAGGGGCCGCGCTGTCCCAGAGCAGGGAGTCCGATAAGGTCCTCCACCCCTGTGCCTATTTTTCCCACAGGTTGACCCCGGCCGAGCGAAACTATGACGTGGGCAATCGAGAACTCCTTGTGGTGAAAGAGGCTCTTGAGGAGTGGAGACACCTGTTGGAGGGAGCTGCGGTGCCATTCACGGTTTTACAATAGCCAAATAGCCAAATTGCATCTGCCACCGGCCTCTCCCCGTTTGAGGTATGTTTGGGGTACCAGCCCCCATTATTTCCACTCGTGGAGGGAGAGGTCGGGTGCCCTCAGTCCAGGCCCACCTCAGGAGGTGCCGTTGGGTGTGGCGTACTGCCCGCTCTGCCCTGCTGAAAGCCCGGATGAGGGCCAAGGTCCATGCAGACCGCCGGCGTTCCCCGGCCCCGGCATACCAGCCCGGGCAGGAGGTTTGGCTATCCACCAAGGACATCCCCCTGCAAGTGGAATCCCAAAAGCTAATGGACAGATTCATCGGACCTTTCACCATCCTCAAAGTCCTCAGTCTGGCCACAATGAAGCTGAAGCTACCAGCTTCACTGCGGATTCACCCCATCTTCCACATCTCACGCATCAAACGCTACCACACTTCACCACTCTGCACCCCCGGACCGGCGCCACCTCCTGCCCGGATCATCGACGAGGAGCCAGCATGGACAGTCCGTAGGCTCCTGGATGTCCGTCGAAAGGGCCGGGGATTCCAATATCTGGTGGACTGGGAGGGGGATGGACCTGAAGAACGCTCCTGGGTGAAGAGGAGCTTCATCCTAGACCCGGCCCTCCTGGCCGACTTCTACGACCGTCACCCTGACAAGCCAGGTCTGGCGCCAGGAGGCGCCTGTTGGGGGGGGGGGGGGTCCTGTTGTGTGGGCCGCTGAAGAGGAGGTACTGCTGGCCCACCACCAGAGGGCGCCCTGCCTGACATGCGGGCTTCAGGCACGAGAGGGCGCATCCGCCCCACGGGAGCAACTGGGAGTTTCACTTCTCACCCCGAACTGCAGTAAGTAGGAGACTGACTCTGCAGTACTGTGAACTTGTGTTAAAGGTGGAGGTGTTTTTCCCACTTTACCAAGGAGAGAACGTTTTTTGCTGACTGTTTACTGGGTGTGTACACACACACCCACCATTAACTGTTTCTGCTTCCTGCCAGTAGTACCAGGTCTGACAGCTGGAGACGGTGGCCACCTGGGGGCTCGGGACTTGGCGGCACACGTCACCTTTGTATATTGACTGCATACAAATTCTGTGATTGTATTTTGTTGTGCACATTTTTGGCTCATCCATTGTCCATTTATTTACGTCCCCTGTTGTGGGTCCGTGTCACTACACTTTCCCAACAGAAATACTGTAAACTATTACAGATAACTCAGATCTTCCTAAATGTCCTTCACCATAAAAGCATTGTACCATCAAAGTAAAACATTGGCAAGATAAAGGGCTTCTCTAACATCAAAAATTTTTCTAAAAGTAAACTTAAACATGAGCAACTTTTGTTGGGATGTTATTTAGTATCATCATATATCTGAAATGGAATCTACAACATGAGACAAAGCACAATAAACGCCTCATCCAATGCAACATGGATGAGGCGGGAACCACCCCTCTGGGCGTAGACTACGGCTGAAACGATTAGTCGAGTAATTCGAATACAAAAAATGTTTGAGGCAAATTCTGTGCCTCGAAGCTTCGTTTAACGTTGCAGTACATATGCCAGGCCTGTGTGTGGCGCTGTAATGTCCCCAGAAAAACAAACAGAAGAGGAAGAAGTACAGCAAGCGCTAATCAAATTAGCACAAAAGCTACAGCTTTCCAACGCGACAAACAGAGGGAAATAAAGCCTTTTAGGAAAACGATGATCCACGCTGACCATCTGAAATAGCTTAAGCCCCTTTCACACCGGGGATGCTCCCGGCTGCTCCCAGTTGCGCCGTGCGTCATTATGACGACGCCGCGTGGAAGCAACTCAGTGCCAAGACGATGCAGCTCAGCGCCACAACAGCGCAAGGGACGCAAAGGAGGAAGCAAGCCGGGCGCCGAAAAATTAAACCTGTTTAATTTTTTGGCGTCCTGTGCTCGACGCAGAAAGGAAGTGGTTCCAGCGCAAGTCGGGGCAAAGAGGCATAACTCAGGGCAAAGAGGCATTACCCGGCGTGACTCGAAGCCAATTGATGATTTCTGCTGTGTTCCATTGTTCCCACAGTATACGAGGTCTGTCCGTAAAGTATCGTACCTTTTTATTTTTTTCAAAAACTATATGGATTTCATTCATATGTTTTTACGTCAGACATGCTTGAACCCTCGTGCGCATGCGTGAGTTTTTCCACGCCTCTCGGTGACGTCATTCGCCTGTGAGCACGCCTTGTGGAAGGAGTGGTCCTGCCCCCTCGTCGGATTTTCATTGTCTGGAAATGGCAGAATGAAAAAGACTTTTTTTCCATCAGAATTTTTTCAGAAGCTGTTAGAGACTGGCACCTGGAAACCATTCGAAAAATTTATCTGGCTTTCAGTGAAAATTTTACGGGCTTCACAGAGAATAAGGACTTTAACTACAGGTTTAAGTGTTAGAGGACAAGTTGGGACATGTCCAGCTCTCCACAAGTTCTTTTATACTCACTCGACTGGTAAGCACTGAAAGCCGAGATAGACATGTCCCAACTTGTCCTCTAACACTCCGAAACGGAGGTGTTCCTTTGTCTCGCTTCATCAGCGAATCGGTCGTGACGCGCAAAGCCTCCGCGCGGCTTTCCATGACAAAATCTCTTGTTAAAAGTGAAATCTGCCGGAAAATGGCTGATGTCCAGGTCTTGTGATAACCAGAGAAAGAGCACACGACGGTCTCGTATCCACAGAGCCATCAGCTTAGAAATGATCCAGTGGTTTGTGCCACATCGTCGCAGCTCGCAGCGCGGCGCACCGACCGTCCTTTAAAGGGGTCCTTAAACCTGTAGTTAAAGTCCTTATTCTCTGTGAAGCCCGTAAAATTTTCACTGAAAGCCAGATAAATTTTTCGAATGGTTTCCAGGTGCCAGTCTCTAACAGCTTCTGAAAAAATTCTGATGGAAAAAAAGTCCTTTTCATTCCGCCATTTCCAGACAATGAAAATCTGACGAGGGGGCGGGACCACTCCTTCCACAAGGCGTGCTCACATGCGAATGACGTCACCAACAGGCGTGGAAAAACTCACGCATGCGCACAAGGGTTCAAGCATGTCTGACGTAAAAACATATGAATGAAATCCATATAGTTTTTGAAAAAAATAAAAAGGTACGATACTTTACGGACAGACCTCGTAAATCACACAGAATTGTTTTTATACCATGTACTCAATGCAGTAAAAACTACACGTTGAAAAAAAAAAGACCACAGAAAAAAATGCAGACTGATTGCCAGAAATATCCAGTAAAAAGTCCGGACATCTCTAGTCCACTCATGGACGTTTGTTCACGCGCGCACATGTGAACAATTAAAAGAAAAAAAGTCTGGCTGCAGGCATTAGTTCCTTGTTCTCTGCTCAAACTCTCACATCACAGTTAAAAAAAGGACAAAAAAGGACATAAGTCCTGAGACAGGACATGTCAACATCAAGTAGAACTCTAGACATCTCCACATGTGCCTGACGGTTCGTTCGCGTGCATCTCGCGGTCAAAGGAGGAAAGAAAAAAAATTGTCTGCAGGCAGTTCGTTTCTTTCTCTCCAGACTCTCTCATCACAGTTAAAAAAGGACATAAGTCTAGGACATGTCAACACCAAGTACAACTCCAGACATCTCCACACTTGCTCAAGGACGGTTGCCGCGCGTGCGGTCAAGGGAGGAAATAAACTATAGCAGAACTCAGAGCGCAGCCCTGCAGCTCAGCACAACAAGTAGAAGAGAAGTCAGAGTGCACAGTCTGTCTGCAGCCAAACTGTGCACTCTGACTTCTCTGTGCAGAGAACCTGCAGGCTGTGTTCTCACCTCCTCTCTGCCCCATGCTGCGCGCACCTGTCGCAGAAATTCCTGCGTCATCATGATGCCACAGGGAGCAACTGGGAGCAGCTCTGGTGTGAAAGGGGCTTTACTGTGCATTTAAACCAAAGCAATGTTTGTTTTTTTTAAAAAACACTGCTGCCTCTCTCTGCCCGGTGTGAGCGACTCAGCACTGCCCTCACACAGCTCCGTCCCGGCCACAGACAGTCTCTGGAAGAAGTCCGCTCTTTCTTCTGTGACTCGCAATGAGTGTCTCTTTTTAATTTTCGCTTTTTTGGGAAACACACAATGCTTCACAAATACGGGAACTCAAATACAATAATAATAATAATAATAATAATAAAAACCAGTGACTGCGAGGCTGCATGTTCAACCTCCAGCTGAAAATGAAATGCATTGACTGAATCGCAGAGAGAGTATTAAAAAGAAATTCAAGCAGGGACCCAGTCCACCACCTTAATAAATAAATAAAAAATGGTTAAATTTTACAAGTTGGGGAAAACAAAAATTAGAAAGCCACAACCCATCGCCATTTCAGCAAAATGTCAAGACTTTGGGCCGACTTTGGCTGAGCTTCTGACACCAGGAAAGATCCAAAACTTGTAAAGATGTGAAAATATAAATAATTACCCAGGAAAACAGAAAGGGATACACTAAATTTGACAATCTCCGTGATAACGCAGTGACATTGTGCCATTACTTAGGGAGAGCCCTGGACTGTTAATGTTTTAAAACGCAAAAGTACTTTTTATCCGATTACTCGATTAATCGCCAGAATAATCGATAGAATACTCGATTACTAAAATAATCGATAGCTGTGGGCCAGTGGGGCAAATTGGTTTATGTCAAGCCCTGTTAGTATCAGAATATTGTTGTTGGCAACATAGTCACTGATACATCTCACTCCTTCAGAGTGTTCTGGACTTGTTTCGATGTTGTGAAGGGTTTTTTTTCCACCAAGGAAAGAATTCTGTCAAGATTCATGTTTGCTGTCTTCTGTGGTCTTCTAGAGTGTTTGGTGTTGCTGAAGTCACCAATACATTCCTTCTTTATAAGAATGCAATAAATTGTTTATTTGGACACTAGGGGTGCCGGAAAAAATCAATTCACGTCCGAATCGCGATTCTTATTTATTATGATTCTGAATCGATCCAAAATGTCCAAGAATCGATTTTTAAAAAGCATTTTTTAAAACATTTTCTTACTTACTCGCTGCATGTACTGTTTGTCAGGCAACAGCTTCCGTACTACAGCGTCCCCGCGAGGGGAGGGTCTGGCGTGCTTCAAACATTCGTGAGCTGTAGCTTAGCATGGCGGACAAAGAGCTAATTCAGCCAGCACCGTCTTTGCTGAAGACAAATGTTTGAGCGCATTTTGGATTTCATTATTTGCTGTGTAAGAAGGAGCTTGACATGACTTATGCTATGTGCAAAATCTGCAAAATGAAAGTCAAGTACTTCGGAAACACTTCAACTCCGCAAGCCCACATGCTACGCTATGACCCGGAGCTAAAAGGAACGGAGCAGCGGTCTCTGCCGACTACTGACCAGTGCTTCGCTAAACTGCCAGCCAACTCTGAATGAGCAAAGCAGATAAGTAAATTTACATCTAGAATCACTTGATTAACCTTGTAAAGCTGCATTTTCTTAAACATAAACATTTTTAAAGTAATATAACTATTTCTCAGAAATGTTTGAATCGAAAATCGATTCTGAATCGAATCGTCACCCCAAGAATCAGAATCAAATTGAATCGTGAGTTGTTGTACGATTCACATCCCTATTGGACACCGCTAAATTTTGTGTTGGATAAATGTATTTTGATTTCCAGCTTAATTATGGCCTCCTTCACTTGCATTAACACCTCTTTAGATCTCATATACAGTCAAAAGTCAGCTCAAACAGCTAAATGTACAGTCAACACTTGGAATCGACTCCACATCTTTTAGGGAACAGGCCACACATGACCACAAAACTACATGACAGTAATTCTCTATTGTTGCATCAGTAATCTGCACTGTACAAACGTGGCCATGGCACCTTTCAAATAAACTACCTGATGTTATCTCTTAGTAAAATACACGGCTGTTTGTCTACAATAAGAATGTTAAAATCCTTTTGATTTACAGTACACATGGGCTCTGTGCAGTACAAGAGGCAGCAAAATCCAAACCTTTCCACGATCAACTTTAACTCAATATATACTTCAACTCAAGAGAGTCATTAAAGCCCAAATGCATGAGCTCACAAGGTCAAACTCCCACACTGTGCTATAGTCAGTCAAAACTTATTTCCTCCAAACAGCCCCCACAGAAATAGTATTAAATCTCCTGGTAAGAAGAATCCAACCTGTGCAGTTCGCCTGAGGGTGCTGAATGCGGTTTGGCTAAAGCTGAGATAATTTAAGTCAATTAAGCTACACTACACGTCGGGCAAAGCTCAGCACACGAGGGCAGCTAACAGGTAACTAAGAGGAGGATTTAATGAATATTAGAAAGACTCATGATTAGAACTTACACCCTGTCCACAGTAAGTAGTTTTTACAAGACAGTACATCTCCTTTCTTTCCATTTTTTCCCCTCCGTCCACCCTTAGTTAGTGTTTTCTGGCCCCAAAACTAAGCTCTTTGAAAAGGATCTCCAGAATGTGTTCATCTGAAAACTGAAAATGTGTTTTCACAGAACACAACTTGATGAAAACAATTGCGTCACTCTTCTTCGACAGAGTCTGGGCTGTGATCATTTCCTTTAGTCTCTTTGTCTAACATCACTTCTTTTATGTGTTAATAATGCTGATCACACAGTACAGCCACTCTCACTATCATGTTCTTGTGTTCGTTTTGCTGTACGACTTGGTGATCATATAACAGTGCTGACTAACAAAAATGAGTCTCCTGTTCACCTGACTATGCATTATTATGCATAATCATTATGCATTATTTACAACCTGTGATCAATAATTTTATACTTGTCCAGTAATCTGACATCCCAAAACAAATAATGCAGAAATAATGTCAAGTAAAAGGGAAGTTAAGCTGTATTAAATCAATATGGACTGATGATTGAGAACAAGAACAAGGTTTGGAGATGAGATGTAGTTAAAGTGAAATTGGTCACCTTGGAGCATGTACTGTATGCAGAAAGAGCCTTGGCCATGAAAATAAAATTTGGTATTGATTGACAAATTCTCAACTGAAAAAGAAAACACTGGCAATCTGATATGAATTTTTCTAAGAATTTTTGCCCAGTAAATAAACAGAACACTTTTAGACCTGAAGTGCTAAATGTCAATGTATCTTTCAGAACCCCAGACTGGACTCCATAAAATTGGTAAAACATTTCCATACCAATTTCATCATGTCTAATGCTGCATCTCCTGGTAGTCCATAAATCCCAATGTCATTCCACACTTAAGATTTAACACATAGTTTTATTGTTGTTATTGTATTGTTGCCAACCTTTCACTGTCCATGTGGAGTCATCACCAGCGTGATAATGCACCACAATATGGACTGCACAGTATCGTCAATCCCCTGAGAAAGCAGGCCAAGCAGAAGCCCCCACCAGGCCAGAAATATTTTTTAATGATGCCAAGAAAAAAAAAAAAGAAGCCCAATATCCATAATCATCATGGGATATCTGGAGCTGAGGTCAGATACTGTTTTTAAGCCACAGATCATATGAAATATAAAATCAAGGCATCCCAGATTTTACACAATATTTAAAAATAAGATACTTAACTGCTATTTTAAATTGTACAACCCCTGGCAAAAATTATGGAATCACCGGCCTCAGAGGATGTTCATTCAGTTGTTTAATTTTGTAGAAAAAAAGCAGATCACAGACATGACACAAAACTAAAGTCATTTCAAATGGCAACTTTCTGGCTTTAAGAAACACTATAAGAAATCAACGGTTACAGTAAACATGTTCAATAACGGTTACTTTTTTAGACCAAGCAGAGGGGAAAAAAATATGGACTCACTCAATTCTGAGGAATAAATTATGGAATCACCCTGTAAATTTTCATCCCCAAAACTAACACCTGCATCAAATCAGATCTGCTCATTAGTCTGCATCTAAAAAGCAGTGATCACACCTTGGAGAGCTGTTGCACCAAGTGGACTGACATGAATCATCGCTCCAACACGAGAGATGTCAATTGAAACAAAGGAGAAGATTATCAAACTCTTAAAAGAGGGTAAATCATCACGCAATGTTGCAAAAGATGTTGGTTGTTCACAGTCAGCTGTGTCTAAACTCTGGACCAAATACAAACAACATGGGAAGGTTGTTAAAGGCAAACATACTGGTAGACCAAGGAAGACATTAAAAGCGTCAAGACAGAAAACTTAAAGCAATATGTCTCAAAAATCGAAAATGCACAACAACACAAATGAGGAACGAATGGGAGGAAACTGGAGTCAACGTCTGTGACCGAACCGTAAGAATCCGCCTAAAGGAAATGGGATTTATATACAGAAAAGCTAAATGAAAGCCATCATTAACACCTAAACAGAAAAAAACAAGGTTACAATGGGCTAAGGAAAAGCAATCGTGGACTGTGGATGACTGGATGAAAGTCATATTCAGTGATGAATCTCGAATCTGCATTGGGCAAGGTGATGATGCTGGAACTTTTGTTTGGTGCCGTTCCAATGAGATTTATAAAGATGACTGCCTGAAGAGAACATGTAAATTTCCACAGCCATTGATGATATGGGGCTGCATGTCAGGTAAAGGCACTGGGGAGATGGCTGTCATTACATCATCAATAAATGCACAAGTTTACAGTGATATTTTGGACACTTTTCTTATCCCATCAATTGAAAGGATGTTTGGGGATGATGAAATCATTTTTCAAGATGATAATGCATCTTGCCATAGAGCAAAAACTGTGAAAACATTCCTTGCAAAAAGACATAGGGTCAATGTCATGGCCTGCAAATAGTCCGGATCTTAATCCAATTGAAAATCTTTGGTGGAAGTTGAAGAAAATGGTCCATGACAAGGCTCCAACCTGCAAAGCTGATCTGGCAACAGCAATCAGAGAAAGTTGGAGCCAGACTGATGAAGAGTACTGTTTGTCACTCATTAAGTCCATGCCTCAGAGACTGCAAGCTGTTATAAAAGCCAGAGGTGGTGCAACAAAATACTAGTGATGTGTTGGCGCGTTCTTTTGTTTTTCATGATTCCATAATTTTTTCCTCAGAATTGAGTGATTCCATATTTTTTTCCCCTCTGCTTGGTCTAAAAAAGTAACCGTTACTGACTGCCACAATTTTTTTTTTCCTGATTTCTTATAGTGTTTCTTAAAGCCAGAAAGTTGCCATTTGAAATTACTTTAGTTTTGTGTCATGTCTGTGATCTGCTTTTTTTCTACAAAATTGAACAACTGAATGAACATCCTCCGAGGCCGGTGATTCCATCATTTTTGCCAGGGGTTGTAATATGAGCAGTATCTGTGAATAAAAACAGTCTGTCAAAATCATGAAAATTAAAAAAAAAGAAATGGAGCAAAGCTGATCTATGTTCAGAACTTCAAATTCTTTTCAAAAAGATGAGGATGTCTACACTGTGCACATGCTTCGAGTGCAGGTGAGATGATGGACACTTTATCCTTAACTCCTTTAATTTACTGAGAAATTCTGTCGATTTTTTTTAATCCAGAAGCGTGCTGAGTGTGCAGCAAGCAGAGCACGAGGCTGTTTTTAACATGCTGCATACACAACTGCATAACATGCTGCTTTAACCTCCACTCAGACTGTGATTTTACTGCAACTGCACCGATATTAGTGCAGTTATTTTAAAAACAAGTCACATGACTTATGGAACGTGCAATTAATTTGCAGTTCACATGTGTGCCAATCAGGGTTGGGTAGGATTACTTTGAAATGTAAACCAAAAGTAATCAGATTACAAGTAATCCAAATGTTTTTACATACATACATGTAATCCACATGTATTCTTTCAAAGTAATCCTCCCCGACCCTGGTGCCAATTATGTTTGAAGGGGGAGGGCATTACACACAGATCAGCAGATCTCCACACTGGCCTGGGAACACCTTGGGATCCCCCAGTCAGGGGTGGTCAATGTGACCCGGGAAAGGGAAGTCTGGGGTCCCCTGCTAGAGCTGTTGCCACCACGACCTGATCCCGGATAAGCATTTGAAGATGAAATGAGATGAACAGATCAACTATGACCCATTCCACCACTAGTAATCAGGAACCGAATTTAGCTCTAGATACTGTAGTGGCAACTTTTATCCTGTTGAGCTTTCTGCTCTGCCAGTGCACAGTAGAAAAAACACACAAAAAATACTTTCATTCTCCATCTAAGTACTTGTCTAAGCGTTATGAGATGAATTTCATTCTCCAATTCCTAAAACGAATCTGTCACTTTCAATGCATATGTACTTTTCAAATTCCCCAAAATACTCTGACCAGATGATGAATCTGGCATATGTGAATATTTTGCACAGCGTCCTCATTTTCACACAAGCCTTAGTTGCGGAAGCACTGATGGTGCATGACATATGATTAATGCATCTCACAGTTACTACATTTCAACACAGGCCCTAATAGGAGTGAGAGGGGTCAGGCTGCAGGCATTCTGCATCCACACTCTAAATTCCAGCAGGCATCTCCCAGCTCACTGCAAGGTCACTGAAATCAGCCTTGACTGACACTTCTTGACAATCTACCACTACACATCTCCTTAGAGGCTCTTTACACTCTGACAATTAGAGTACAAACAAGTGATGTGATGTCATGATGTGGGGAAGCATGAGAGCAGAATAGGGAAGTGACACGTCATCAGCATTAGATTATAGATTAGTATGTATTAGTTTAAATTTCATACAAAACACAAGCAGTATTTTAATGTGATGCAGCACATGACATTAAAAATTTGAATTTTCAACACAACATATCCAAGTGCACCACATGGACCACATTATTAATAATATATATATATATATATGGAAAATATATATAGATAGATAGATAGACAGATAGATATAGATATATATAGAAAATATAAAAAAAAATGCTAGTAGGGGCAGCACAGCAAAATAACTGCATTTTGTGATAAAGCATGAAATTTGGCACACACATTCTAAATTAACTGTTTACTTTCAGATGTTGAGGCATCCTGGGACAGACCTCTAATGGCCAACAGGGTTCAATGAAAAATTACACAGGGGTGAAAATATAAAAAATGTGGCAGTACCATACCATATTATTTGTCTGATTATAAATATTCCAAAAAGGTATAGTTTGCACTATCTATGACTGAATGTTATGGAGTTATGGGGTAAAAACAGCAAAAATGGTGACAAAGGTCAATTTCAGTTTGTACAGGGGTCAAAAGTTAAAGGTGCTCCAATTTTGGTTAAATGTCATGCAAATTATCTGTGCCCAGCACTTAAAAATATACTTTCACCAGAAAGATTTAGGCCATTTTTGAGGGGAATGCATCTCCATAGTAAAAGTAATAATAAAAACATTCAAAAATTTCTTTTGACTCTGCAAGGTTTTCTCAACAAAGTACGTGTTCTCGGTCAACATCATTCTTTCTTTACCCCAAGTAATTCCATACAACTTCAAATGATGATGTATTTAGAACCGTGTTGGTGTTTCTGGTCCCATTTACACTTGGCATTAAAATGCGGTTTGGGTGACTGGGCTGCAATGCAGTCGATAATGCTTGATCAAATTAAAGTACAGGTATAAACGCACCTGAAAGGCGTTGAAGACAGGCTGTGATCCCATTGCCCAAACCATCTCCGGGAGTGGTCAGGGATGCAAGGAAACACCAGTGTAAATGTAAATGTGTTTCCAATCCAAATACAACTCTGTGGGTGGTACACAAGTGCAGGTCTCTTCTGGACGAGACTGAGCACAGTCTTCCACAAATAAATTCTAAGGTCTGACACCACATATGCGCGCTCCCTTATCCAGATCATCCTCTGGACAGTAGTGGTACTGACCACAGCTGAAACAGAAGGAGCTACATTAAAAATGAAACACATTGTTAAATGCATTCTCCTCAACATTCCAGCTGTTAAAGACAACTTCAAGAATATACAACACTGAAATTTACTTCATGGATGGTTTGTTTTTTGTTTTGGACCTGCTCAAACCAGAACCACATCTCCAATCTGATAAACATTTTAATGCCAAGTATAAATGGGGGTCTTGTTCCACGCTCATTTTCAGGGTAGTTCTGTTCCATAATGCAGTAGCTGTTTTAAAAAGTCAACCACAATGTAAAGAAAAGAAATATATTCTTTCTCTTTTGACATTTCACAATAAAAATCCTGAGCATACACTGGTGTTGAACAATGGAAACTTCAACTTGATGATGATGTTCAAACAATATATTTTGCAGTCATACGATCACACGGATAAGACAAGTTTGCAACATTTTCAACACCTGTCAACAATGTGGCATATTTCAAGTGTTATTTCTGTATTTTTCTTCAAATTTACCTTGTATAGCCGCAACTGTTTTCATTATGACTAATCAATTACATTCTAGTCAACACATTTCTGAAACAAAGTAGATCACACTTTTGCCTTCACAGCAGGTCAAAGAGAAATTATACTTAACAGGAAAGTGTGGCAAAGTTTATATTTGAGAATAGACAGAGCTCATTTTTGCCATTTTTGTTTTCCTGATAGGTTAAAACAGTTTACTTGGTCTAGAAGGTACTCAGAGAGCACATACCTCCACCAAGGCCACATGTTCCAATATTCCTAAAACATAGTCTGGATCCTGAATCGAGACTATGTTCCAGATCAGATTCAAAATGAAATCCCTCATTTTCAAAGGTGTTATCCATTTGCTCAACCAAATTTCATCAAAATCTTCTCACAACTTTTTGAGCTAAATGTTGCTATGTACCAAACATTCCTCTGGATATCAGCTCCAGAATATGGGTTGCCGTGGACTTTACACCGAGCACCCTCTGGTGGCCATTTTTGGCCGATGAAAACAATGGCGAACTCAGTACAAATACATGTAATTTGGTCATTTTTCAAAGGGGTCAGACTCATCAATAAAGTCGATTTAATGTACAATGGTTCATTTCAGGTCAGCTTGGTGTATAAATATCATCATTCCAGGCAATGAGAGCTGTCAGCTGGCTGACAGAATAAAGTTAGAGACAAAACAAAACCAGCTGATTTCAACAGACAAGCAATACAGTCAAAGCATGTTTTCATCAGGTGGCCAGTTGCAGAAGTCTGAATTCTTGCCTTTGGATTCACCACTTCGCCGGAATTGACATGTACTTGCACCATCCCATATTCCAGATGACTTCCAAAATGTAATCACTTATTGCTCTGAACATTTTGTATCTGCTCACCAAATGCCACTGAAATCTGTTGATCACTTTTTGAGTTATCCTGCTAGGAGTCACACAAGCAAGGAAAACATTACCTCCTTGGCAATAATGACTCAGTGATGACGAACCAGTTAAAACATCCTCTGGAGCAGGAAAACACTCATTTAAGAAGAGCTGAAACTACTATTGGATTAGTGATGAGCTGATTGACAGAATAACAGCAACCACTGAATAAATATTAATTTAAATACCCTCATGTTAGACTGCTTCCACTTTGTGTAAATATGAGAAATGCACAGTTGCTGCTTTTTATTACACTGAAAATAGTATGGATGAGAGGATAAGTGAAGACATAAAGGGCCTACAGGTATACAACCAGACAAGAATTCACGATTATTAGTCACAGATTACAGATCTGAAACTGTAAAATATGTATGTATAGAACAGATACACACACACACACACACACACACACACACACACACACACACACACACACACACACACTGGTGGATGACCAGACATTTCTTGTAATTTTCCGTTATAAAAATGTTATATGCCCATTTTCAAATCTCCAGTAACTGCATGTTTTGAGTACAGTTATTAAGATTTAATTTCACATTCGTTGCTAAGAAGCTGAACACAAAACAGGCCAACAAGTTGGAATTCCAACGGAAGCTAACGAAGCTAATAAACCAACCGCGGGGAGCTGAAGCCTACAAACTTCTAAAATATTCCACACTTGCGGAGAAACGTTACAGATGTGATACAAAGGCTAAAAGCAATAACGTGACGTTTTATTTCTTTTCTAGCGGCGTTTTTCTTATTATTTTTTTTAAAACAGCGTTTTTCTTTTCACGGCTGCTGGACGTGCTACGCTAACCGTGAGCTCAAAGTGGACAAAACCTGCTCAAAACTTTTTTAGTGGCGACGACGTTATTAAATGTTTGGTTGTTAGGTTCTGAGGCAAACGTGATAAAATCATATTTTTTAAAAAAGTTGTGTTTTACTCAGCTAGCGGCAGAAAACAGGTCGTGAGTTGTTTTTTTTTTTTTTTTTTTCTAAGCAGCGGACGTAACAGTCTTCAAACAAAAACAACTTTTGGAATCAGCAAACTACTGAAAACTTAAGTATGAATTAGTAACGTGAGAATAAACTGGTTAAAGACATCGACACGGGAGGGTCGCTGAACTTTTCCCAAATCCATTCCGCAGCAGTGGAAGAGCACAGATTGAGAAAAAGAAAGAAAAAAAACTTACCTGGTCGGAAGAGCAGCGAGAGAAAGAACATGATGAGCGTCACACAGTCCCAAAGCTGCCGCTTAGCCCCGGTCGGAGGTCCGCTTCTCCCCATACCAATCCATTCACTTAGAATGGAGATCCTCGACTGCTTCTCATCGACGCTGCGGCTGCGGGAAAGCGGACAAAAATTCGTCTTCTTTCCCCAAAGCGCTGTCATTCAAAAGGGGCCCCCGTCTTCAGGGCTGCGCTACGGGGGAGGGGTCTAAAGTGTGGCCGGGGGCCCAGGCAGGGGCCGAGGGGCTGGACAATCAAACACTAATTATTCACCAACACTTCTTATTTGCGTGCAAAGCGGTGATTATCACCCTGATTATTATTATAATGAGTTTTGGGAGACTTGTAAGAAGTGTATTACTGCTGATTGTGAAACCAGGGTGAGATCAGAAGTCACAATGAGTGAAAGTTGGAAGGTGCAAAATGAACAAAACTTGCAGAAAAAGTTGACTTTTTACAATTCTTGCCATTTTACAGCATTTTTGGCAACAGCTGTCTATAAGGTCCAACGATCCTTTGCACGTATGGAGTGGTTCCTGTCACGCACAAACATCGCATTGCACGGACATCCGTTGTTTGCTCGCAGTTATCGGGATTTAAGGGGCCATACTACCCATTTTGGCATCCCTTCATTGGCTTCCTGTCTCTGTGAGATCGAATTTTAAGGTTCTGTTACTGGCCTATAAAATTGTTCACGGACTGGCACCTCCCTACCTGGCTGACCTGGTTGAGCCCTATGTACCGACTCAGGCCTTGCGTTTGCAGTGTGCAGGACTTCTTTGTGTTCCTAGGGTGAATAAAAAGTTGCAGGTTACAGAGCTTTCTCGTATTACGCCCATTCTGTTGAATGATCTCCCTGCGCAAATAAGGCAGTCAGATTCTCTGGAGACTTTTAAGTCTAGACTTAAGACCCATCTGTTTTTCCAGTCTTATCATCAGTATATTATGTTTTTTAACGTGTTTTTTAATTCTTTTTACTCTTTTATGTTTTTACTCTTTTATTGTGCTGTTTGATCTCTTAATTCATTTTGTTCTGTTCTCGAATTGTGTTGTATGAAGCGCCTTGAGGCGACCCTGTTGTGAATTGGCGCTATACAAATTAATACATTTGATTTGATTTGAAAATTTGATTTACTGAAATATGAAATGTCACGAAATGGAGCGAAATGTAAAACAGGGCCATTGTTGGGTCAGTGGCTGAAGTTTTACCTCTTCAACACCAGATGGCAGTCCCTTTATACATGCACCATTTTGAGTAAGAAGCACATTTCTGCATGTACTAAATGCCACAAAAACACACACAATAAATAAATAAATAAAAGTGCTTAATTTACTCATATTTGGAGTTAGTTGGGGTCAATCTAGGTAAAACGGCGCACCCCATTTCATTACATTTTAACACGATTTCATAATTATCAGGCTCCATTTCGTTATATTTTACCGCCATTTCATACGTAATTATCAGTCCCGCATTTCGCTCCCTTTTGTTACATTTCGTTACATTTCGCCCATTTTGTATTTTAGTATAGCCAAGATTTAAGGACCTTCTGGGATGGGAATGTGAATGGCACGTAACCTGGATGTGATTCGCCTTGGGATTTCAAAATCTATATAGAGTCACCGGGCGTTTTATTAGGTACACCTGGCTAATACTGGGTTGGATCCCCTTTTGAACGGCCTTAATTTTTCTTGGCATAGATTCAACAAGGTTTTGGAAACATTTCTCTTAGATGTTGGTCCATATTGACATGATGGCATCACCCATACACCCATTCAGCCAGTCTGTCCTTTCTCCTCTGACATCAACAAGGCATTTTCATCCACACAACTGTCGCTCACTGGAAATCCTCTCTTTTACAGAGCATTCTCTGTAAACCCTGGAGATGGTTGTGTGTGAAAATCCCAGTATATCAGCAGTTTCTGAAATACTCAGACCAACCCCTGTGGCACCAACAACCATGCCACGTTCAAACTCCCCTAAATCCCCGTTTAGATGCCTAAATGCATTGAGTTGCTGCCATGTGATTGGCTGATTAGCTATTTGCGTGAACAAGAAATTGAACAGGTGTACCTAATAAACTGGCCAGTGAGTGCTTACATTAACTTGTGTTTACATGCCTTCGGTGAGCGCATTTCATGGTGGTTTGCGTTTCTCTTCCACATGCCTGATGAGCGGTGACGCCATTTTTGTCATTTACAACTGGCTAGTCGAACAGGAACCACTCCAGGCGCGCAGGGGCTGATGGGACTCTGAAAGGCCCTATAACCCTGCCAGGCTAGGCTTCTGCTTCTTCCTACCAATGTCATGCTTTCAATGCTTAAGATTTTTCTCTGGTGTTTTTGAACATTCTCAAAACTCCACATCTGCAACAACACACCGTAAAATCAGGATGCGAAGATGCGGTTTAACTGACCAGATTTCCTATCAGAATGGTTTTATTTCCAGTCAGTTCATCTTGTGTGATACTGGCTTTAGCTTAACCAGCTAATATAGAGCCCCCCCCCCCCCCCCCCCCCACCTAAAAAAAAATCTTATTGAGTAATGAACAACAAAAGTGAATGTTGAAGTTTACAGCATGACTACTACCTGTGAGTAAACTGTTACAATATTAATCTAATTATGCCACCAGTAATAATAAAATGTAAGAATGTGTTAATAACTAAATAATGCCAACGTTAAGGTACATAAAAATGCAGTTTGATCTCGTTTAAGCTCTATTGCAGTTTCCATATTGATACCTATGTATTTACTTTTAAACAATTTGTATATAAAGGAATATATACAGTGAGGAAAATAAGTATTTGAACACCCTGCAATTTTGCAAGTTCTCCCACTTAGAAATCATGGAGGGGTCTGAAATTTTCATCTTAGGTGTATGTCCACTGTGAGAGACATAATCTAGAAAAAAAAAACGGAAATCACAATGTATGATTTTTTTCATAATTTATTTGTATGTTACTGCTGCTGCAAATATGTATTTGAACACCTGTGAAAATCAATGTTAATATTTGGTACAGTAGCCTTTGTTTGCAATTACAGAGGTCAAACGTTTCCTGTAGTTTTTCACCAGGTTTGCACACACTGCAGCAGGGATTTTGGTCCACTCCTCCATACAGATCTTCTCCAAATCTTTCAGGTTTGGAGTTTCAGCTCCATCCAAAGATTTTCTATTGAGTTCAGGTCTGGAGACTGGCCAGACTACTCCAGGACCTTAAAATGCTTCTTACGGAGCCCCTCCATAGTTGCCTTGGCTGTGTGTTTGGGGTCATTGTCTTGGAAGACCCAGCCATGACCCATCTTCAATGCTCTTACTGAGGGAAGGAGGTTGTTTGCCAAAATCTCGCAATACATGACCTCATCCATCCTCCCTTCAATACGGTGCAGTTGTCCTGTCCCCTTTGCAGAAGAGCACCCCCAGAGTATGATGGTTCCACCCCCATGCTTCACAGTTGGGATTGTTTTCTTGGGGTTGTTCTCATCCTCTAAACATGGTAGGTGGAGTTGATTCCAAAAAGCTCTATTCTGGTCTCCTCTGACCACATGACCTTCTCCCATGCCTCCTCTGGATCATCCAGATGGTCACTGGTGAACTTCGACCAGGCCTGGACATGTGCTGGTTTGAGCAGGGGGACCTTGCTGCCCTGCAGGATTTTAAACCATGACAGCATCATGTGTTACTAATGTAATCTTTGTGACTGTGGTCCCAGCTCTCTTCAGGTCATTGACCAGGTCCTCCTATGTAGTTCTGAGCTTTCTCAGAATCATCCTTACCCCACAAAGTGAGATCTTGCATGGAATCCCACACCGAGGGAGATTGACAGTCATCTTGTGTTTCTTCCACTTTCTAATAAATAATCATAACAGTTGTTGTCTTCTACCAAGCTGCTTGCCTGTTGTCCTGTAGTCCATCCCAGCCTTGTGCAGGTCTACAGTTTTGTCCCTGGTGTCCTTAGACAGCTCTTTGGTCTTGGCTATGGTGGACAGGTTTGAGTGTGAATGATTGAGTGTGTGAACAGGTGTCTTTTATACAGGTATCAAGTTCAAACAGGTGCAGTTAATACAGGTAAAGAGTGCAGAATAAGAGGGCTTCTTAAAGAAAAATTAACAGGTCTGTGTGAGCCAGAATTCTTGCTGGTTGGTAGGAGTTCAAATACTTATTTGCAGCAGTAACATACAAATAAATTATTTAAAAAAAATCATACATTGTGATTTCCAGATTTTATTTTTATTTTTTTTTTTTAGATTATGTCTCTCACAGTGGACATGCACCTAAGATGAAAATTTCAGACCCATCCATGATTTCTAAGTGGGAGAACTTGCAAAACCGCAGGGTGTTCAAATACTTATTTTCCTCACTGTATCATACAATGCAGTTGTCAAAGGTGAGTGGAGCACTGAGAGACTTGAATACTAACAATATTTTAATATGATTAAGGTATTACAAATAGTAAACATGTCCCATTGTATATGCAACATAGGAGGACACAACTTATGACATCTTCTGATATATGCAGACTTCAGATGTGTTTACATTTTTATGGCAAATCATATTTTACAGATCTGCTTGATTACACTCTAAAAAAGGAACTACTATGTCAATGAGAAAAAAAATATGTTACTATTTGCATAGATTTTTTTAAGTTATTTCAGTTCGCTATTTCAACTTTCAGCTGAGTTAAGACTTCTCTAGTTAAGTTGAAATAACTTTAAATTGAAATAACTTCTTAAAAATCTGTGCAAATTGTTACATCACTTTTTTCTTTGAGACAGCGGTTCATTTTTTTAGAGTGTATTGTGTATGTTGTGGATTGTGACTATGTATTGAGGTGCACTACATTGAAAGTTCAAATTCATTGAACTTTCATAGCACAAGACAGCCAATGAGTGTAAGGCAAAAAAAAAAAAAAAATCTAGCAGATGCACACCTTTTATGATATATGTCCACAAAGTTACACAAGCACGTCACGCTCGGCAAAATTAAGTAATCTGGACTTCAGGCTACTTGCCCATTTCGATAAACACCCCAATGCTAGATTTCAGCACTTGTGTGTGCTGGGCAGGGGGGGGGGGGGGGGGTACACACTGTGTCAACATAAACAATCTCATAGGATGAATGCTTTTTATAGGCACTGTAATATGGTCCTGCTGTGTATATGTTTTATGAGGAAATTATTAAAATAACTATAAGCATTGTTAAGTGCTGTAAATGTAAAAGTACTTAATCATTTTGCCAACGTGCACATTGTTAAGCTAGACCGTCTGATTACAGGACCCCTTCTCAGAACATTCTGGCTATGTCCCAAAATGCACAACCCGATAAACCCCTAATGCTCATTATTTTGACATGAAATATGGTATTATTATGTGAAGCTTAAAGACTTTCTATAATGAGTTACATCAATTACAGAGGCTGAAAGAGGGTCAGCGTATAAAAGGAGAGAAGGGCCATTATTTAAAAAAAAAAAAATAGAAATTACCTCTAAAAAGAATGCATTCAAATGGCTTTACTATCAATTCTAACATGAGTTTACTTGACAAATGTTTGAAAATCGATTGCCAATTTTCCCAAGACAATTAAAGTAATATCCAAGTTAAGTGAAAATGCTCTTCCAAAGTAAAGCAAATGATACTAATTTTAATTTATTCAATTATCCTGACTTCCATTTCTTGGTTAAATTGGAGAAAGTGGGGCAAGTGTTTTCACAATAAACTCAACATCACAAGGTCAGAGTAGATTATAGTAATGCTCCACATGCTGGCAGTTGCATGTCTGCCTGCCTCCCAAGACCTATGCTTCTGAGGCTTCTGATTGTCCAAAGCTCATCAGTTCAGGACATAAATTAGGAAATATTTGTGACAATGAGGTGCAAACTGGCTCAGTGAATAGACTAAGTTTGAACTGCATCTGATCCATATTGTGGATTTAGCAGATATTTGATTCTTTTTAACATTGAAAAGCCTTTTGATCTATATTTTGTATCATATTTTAGCTTATGAAAAGTCACTTGTAACAGGACGTTGACCTTGAAAATTGTTTCCAAGGTAAAAATTTCTGGAATTGGAAACTAGTGCTGGCGGAGGTTTGCATTCTGCGAGAGCGGTGCTCTACTTATTACTTTGTCATGGTTCAAGGCTGTCATCTGACCACAACAGTAAATTCAACCAATCAGCTTTTTTACCAGAAGCATGGTCACACAAGGTTGAGAATGGGCACACATCATGCTGTCAAGAAGGCTCTACAGTGGTTGATTACCTATAATTCCTTTCACTGCATTGGCCTAAAGGATGCTAATATAGATCATTGCTGTTGTGAGCTCTTGCCTTTAGAATTTTCAGTGTTCTTGTCAAAAACTTTGCAAGGACGCGATCCGTCATATTCCTTTGCTTGTTTTAAGAAGGACACCAAACTTTTTACAAATGGCCTAAAACATGAGACTTTTCTTTTGTACCAAATACTTATCCTGTCTCTTGACAGTACTTTACCTGCCAAAAAAAAAAAAATCCAGGTCATTGTCTGCTTCTGTTTAAAATTCAGAGAAAATACTTTCACTGAATTATTTTCTCTTTCTCTCACAAAATCTATGTATGCTATTAATTTTTCCATTACATTTCCCATTAGCAACTTTTTTCTGCTTTTGCAGCCAACTTTCCATCTCCCTCACTCCTTCAACAACACTCCATTTTTCATTTGCACAGCTGCTGTGACGCTGAACCATCTGCAAGGAACTAAGCTCACTAGCTTGTAGCTTGAGACACATGTTGTGGTTTTGTGCCATGCAAATAAAGAATTTCAGTGTACAGGCTAATTACTGAAAATAATATTTTTCAGTTAAAAAAAAAAAAAATCAACAAGAAAACCCTACAAAGTTTCATCAAATAGATGAAAATGCAGAGTTGCGTTTTGTTGCAGCTTGGGCATGTGGGTCTCCATCTGCACCTCCCTCCTTACTATATGAGAGAGAAGTGAACCCAGACAGTTATTGGATCACTGCTTCTTCTATACACATGCGGGCTCCTCCGGCCACACAATTGTGTGATTCAGGTGGCCTGTCAGTCACGTGAAAGGTCTTCACAAGCTCATGTTGATGTGGGGCTGATATATATAGCGGTAGAAGGGGGGAAACGAAGACAGCTCAACACAAGTGGAACATTTGGATTGTTCTGAGCCTCTGTCACACTAGATTCCCTCAGAGACTTCTGCCTTATGCAGTTTGTTCTACTAATTTTGGAAGTTTGGTTTGTTAATGTGCATTATAGTTGCATTGTAAGGACCCCCAGCCCCCCGTGCAAGTTTACACCCTATATTACCAATGGCAGCTTGGATATTTGGATTTGGTACAGACGCAAAAATGTCTAACCTTATGGCACACCAGCGCAGTCTCACATTTTATTTTTTTTCGTTCCCCGTCATGAAAAGCACCCCATTTTCGTGACACGGATTTTAAAATTTTGCCATTTGTAATCTTCCCCTTCTCCTAACTCTAACCATAATCATAGCGGAAGTGTGTACCTTCCCCAAATGCTAACCATAACCCCCTTTCAGCCCACATTTCATGCCCCCATCACAAAATGAATTTGTGACCCCGTTACAAAAAGCACCCCATTTTTGTAAAAAAAAAAAAAAAAGGGAACTGAATTCTGGCCAGTTGTGTATCTCACCTGTTGCAGTTTTCTGACGTTACCAATGGCATTTCCTGAGGAAAGAAAACAGGTTGCATGTTTAATTTGAACTTAAAATGCTGTGTGTGTGTGTGTGTGTGTGTGTGTGTGTGTGTGTGTGTGTGTGTGTGTGTGTGTGTGTGTGTGTGTGTGTGTGTGTGTGTGTGTGTTTTATGTAAAATGAGACACGAACATCTTCGCTTTGGTATAAATGATAGTTTCTGTCAATAGGTCATATAAGTGACAGAAGTCAGCGATTGATGCCCAGTGAAGCAAAGAGTTAATGGATCCAAGTGAACAGTCAGTAAAGATAAATCCTGCTGTGAAAGAAAATCCTAGTTGGCCTGTCAGGCTTGATAGGTGGAGAAAGACTTCTTTCTTGCCACACTTCCTTATGAGCACATTGCATTGCATGAACAAACAAATAGGTATGGTCCAACTAAAACCATGTTGGAGGAGTGAGTGGGTGGAGTGCTGTATGCATCAGGTATTTTCTAAAAAAAACCTACAAGGCCACTATGTTTCTCCTCCTAACAGTGGGCCTCTTGTTCTAATATGGTTCTGATACAACAGAAATAAAATAAAGTCTTGAGTGAGTGTGAGCAGATGTTACCATAACTACAGTTCAAAATAAAGAAAATAATGCAAAATTGTGCCGTGTGTTAAAATTAGATTGCTTTTTTGGGTGGGGGGGGTCAGCATTAAAAATACAGTATGTGATGAAGACAGGAAGGACATTAGGAATAGATGTTGCAAGACTGAATCTGAGGTAGAGAAAATGTAGAGTGAAAATGAGCGAGAATGAGAATGGCAGAAATGGGGGCAGGGAGGAGGAAGGGGGAGAGAAAGCCAGAGTGAGGGATTGAGTTTCCTCTGACTGTGTGTCTGGGCGGCTCCACATGTTCCTCATTAAGGTCCTCGCACTGTGGGACCAGCTCCACACCGGGATGCTTGTTTTTGTTATTAGGCCCAATGTGCTGTGGTTTGGTGGACCACTTCAGGACCATCTTCTCAGACAAGAGTCCTCAAACCAGTGAAAAACGAATTTTACGTACCTTACAAATATCTCATATCTGCTGTTCAATGTAGTCAGCATTGAGTATAATTAAGTTCAAATGAAATGTAATGTACATGAAACAAGTTATATTATTGGTGGCACCATTGTATGTGTACACTTTTGTGATCGGCTTTAACAATCTAATCTGATTTTGATCAAACTTGGCTGGTACATTGTTTTTATGGGTTTGTTATCAATGATGATCAGATGTCAAAGTCAAATATTCAGCCCCTTCCTGGTATGTAGAAAAATGTCACCTGGTGCCTTTAACATGGGTACTGAAGGTTTTACCGCAGAACAGAGAGATACTTATAGTGCATCTGGAAAGTATTCACAGCGCTTCACTTTTTCCACATTTTGTCACGTTACAGCCAGAGGCGATTTCTCTAAGATTGGAAGGGAAGCTCAGCTTCCCCTAAAATGTCAGAAATTAAATGGTCAAATAAGTACAGTTGTGTAACATTTCATTGACTACAAATGCGTTAGAACATGTTCATCTCGAAGATGAGTTTGTTCAGGATCAGCGACTTATCACAAATCGACTGACTCAATTTTGTTAACTTCTCATACATTCCTGTAGCGTCAATGTCACAGATTTCAATAAGTCATTTTCTTATACGGTCTGTGGTCAGTGCATTTGCCTGTAGAAACTGAGCATCTGTTCACTTCAATGGGACTGCATGGAACAGTTTTTTTCATTGCCTCGAAACTCAATGGTCATTGGATAATTGCCATAATTTTGTCGATCAGCGTTTCTGCGGGTGAATGGAGCTGTGGGCGGGTCTGGACGTTGAGCTTCCCCATCCAGGGTTTTCATGTATCCCATAATCCCTTGCGTGCCAGAGAGTCACTGCAGTCAAAACAACATAGAGAATCCACACGATGACAATTGTAAATGAATATTATACTACAAAAAAATGTATTTTTTATGCTTTTCGTCACGTTAATAAGAGACTGCATGTTGACCCTGAAAACTTGCTAAAACAATTATAATGAATAATCTGTGTCTGCTACGTTTAATCTGCGTGGAATTTAATAAACGCAAACCGAATTTCAGACATATATATTAGTCTTGAACAAAGAGGACAAACAGTGTTGTAAAGAACAATATTCAAGACGTTAAAGAGCAAACTTTACTTTCCCCCAGAACGACATGATCAGGAAGCGAGCATAACTCACAGCAGCTCCCATTGAAAATAACGGAGAGACAGCCTGTGATTCTCGCATGTTTACATAAAACAAATCCAATAACAACATCTATAAACCCAGAGAATATATTCATGAGAGTTTTAGGCACAATATAAAAATAGTTTTATGTTGCGATGTTAATGTTGTCCGTGTGCAGCGGTTAAAGTGCAGCATGATCAGAGCGTCTCAATGCAGTTCTCAATGTTACTGAGATCTCGCACCGCGGCGACCTCTCCGAGGTTTTGGGGGATTTGAAACCTGAAAAGGGTGGATGATGATTGGAGGATCAATCAAAAGGCTGAATCCTGTTTTGATTGACAACTATTTTGAGACATCCACCATCACTTCCCATTGCAGATTTTGCAAGTGAAGTCGAAAGACAAACTGCAACCCATTTTTCGTATTTGCTTGGCAAGATTACTTGACCATTTCCATTATTGATTTCTTACACTGTAAATAAAACACACTCATTGTATTTCCTTGTTTCAGTTTAACATAATGTAGTGTGTTGGGGTAGCGGAATTTAAGATTTTCCCAGCATGCACTGGTTAGCATGTTTGCTGATAAAACTACCAGTTAATGCCTTTTCTCGCATATTATATGTGGTCTACATTCATAACTGTTACTGTTCTTTACGACTTTCATGCAATCTTCTGAGTAGCTGTTGTAACCTGAAGTACTGTTTTGCTGCCACACCGTGAGTGTGAGGTTCAGCACCGCTAAAGATCTTCCATCAGCACGCCTGCAAGGTCCGTGTTTAACGATAAAGGGGCGTGGTCTCTGTGTCGTGTGGTGTTTGAGGG
The DNA here is from genome assembly GCF_902500255.1 of Thalassophryne amazonica. NCBI lineage: Eukaryota > Metazoa > Chordata > Actinopteri > Batrachoidiformes > Batrachoididae > Thalassophryne > Thalassophryne amazonica. The sequence goes on from NC_047112.1 coordinate 72,774,483, forward strand.
CACGAGAGCAGCCATTAAATTGAGGTCGTCTCTCAGACTGTTATTGTTATAACAACACTCATCAGATACAATAATTTCAACATTTTGTTTTTCGAGTTTAATGTTGTTTCATTAGTTTGTTCAATCAGTTATTCATAATGTTGGTTAGGTGGGAGTAAACTAGGCAGCTAACAAGGTGCACACACGATGGCAGACAATGCTGATATTTTCAACCTGATATTGTCAAAGCCATTTGATAGTTTTCCTTACGAGGACAAACTTCGAATTAAACAGTAGGGCACATCACCACCAGAGACTGATTTGGTGCAAAAAGTAGGAAAAAGTAGGAGGTCTTTTCAGCTCTCTTGGCACGACAAAGTTAGCTGGCTGATTGGAAGTGCTGTGACAAAGAAAATGTACTGTTGGTCTCTTGATGAAACCATCTGAGGGATGTCTTGTCTGGTCAGAATTGTGTTTTGGGGATCTATCTAACTTTGAGTGGGCATATAAAAGGCATGAAAAGACCAATGAACATGGAAGTCCATGTGCCATTGAGAGGACAGTGGTCAAGTCCCTGGAAAAAGACATCGACTTGGTACCATAGGGTCACAGACCACTTTCTGTAATGGAATGGAAGGCAGAATTTACGTATAAATTAATTTACAAATTTTATGATGTGAGCTGACAATGAGCTTCCCCTCTTAGAAAGACCAGCAGCTGCCCCACTGGTTACAGCCTTATTTCAAAATGGATGAAATTCAATTTTTTTTTCCCTGAAAATTCTACACACAGTACCCACGATGACAATGTGAAACAAGTTTTTTTTTCTTTTTAGATTTTTTCAAATTTATTAAACATAAAAAAAACCCTGAAGAAATCACATATACATAAGTATATTCACAGTTTCTATAGCTTAATTGGAGTCTACCTGAGGTAAATTCAGTTGATTGGACATAATTTGGAAAGGCACACACACACCTGTCTACATATAAGGTCCCACAGTTGACAGTGCATGTGAAAGCACAAACCAAGCATGAAGTCAAAGTAATTGTCTGGAGACCTCTGAGACAGGATTGTCTTGAGACACAAATCTGGAGAAGGGTACAGAAACATTTCTGCTGCTTTGAAGGTCCCAATAAGCACAGTGGCCTCCATCATTCATAAATGGAGGAAGTTCAGATCCACCAGGACTCTTCCTAGAGCTGACTGCCCGTCTAAACTGAGCAATCGGGGGAGAAGGACCTTAGTCAGGGAGGTGACCAAGAACCCAATGGTCACTCTGTCAGAGCTCCAGGAGTCCTCTGTGGAGAGAGGAGACCCTTCCAGTAGGACAACCATCTCTGCAGCAATCCACCAATCAGGCCTGTATGGTATAGTGGCCAGATGGAAGCCTCTCCTTAGTTAAAGGCACACGACAACCCGCTTGGAGTTTGATAAGATAAGATAAGATAAGATAAACTTTATTGATCTCACAGAGGAGAAATTCACATGTTACATCAGCTCTTAAAAACACACAAGATGGGTGCAAGTAGAGGCACCTGAAGGACTCTGAAACCAGGAGAAACAAAATTCTCTGGTCTGATGATACAAAGATTGAACTCTGGCATCATGTTTGGAGGAAACCAGGCCCCATCCCTACAGTAAAGCATGGTGGTGGCAGCATCATGCTGTGGGGATGTTTTTCAGTAGCAGGAACTGGGAGACATGATTGAGGGAAAGATGAATACAGCAACGTACAGAGACATCCTGGATGAAAACCTGCTCCAGAGCACTCTTGACCTCAGACTGGGGTGACGGTTCATCTTTCAGCAGGACAATGACCCTAAGCACACAGCCAAGATATCAAAGGAGTGGCTTCAGGTCAACTCTGTGAATGTCCTTGAGTGGTCCAGCCAGAGCCCAGACCTGAATCTGATTGAACATCTCTGGAGAGATCTGAAAATGGCTGTGCACCTACTTTCCCCATTCAACCTGATGGAGCTTGAGAGGTGCTGCAAAGAGGAATGGGTCAAACTGCCCAAAGATAGGTGCACCAAGCTTGAGGGATCATATTCAAGAAGACCTGAGGCTGGAATTGCTGCCAAAGGTGCATCAACAAAGTATTGAGCAAAGGGCGTGAATACTTATGTACACGTGATTTCTTTTTTATTTTTAATAAATTTGCAAAAATTTCAAAACACTTTTTTCATATTGTCATTATGGGGTGCTGTGAGTAGAATTTTGAAGGAAAAAATTGAATTTACTCCATTTTGGAATAAAGCTGTAACATAACAAAAAAAGTGGAAAAAGTGAAGCGCTGTGAATACTTTCTGGATGCACCATACAGTAGGTAAAACAAATTCCCCAATTTCAGGTTTTCATGAAACAGAGGCTTTCAGCACCTGGTGTTTTAATGAACAATCGGTCACCATGCCCTCTTTCCCTTCAGAGGGCGGGTATTTCCCTATCTACTCCCACAAACCATGTTACACTTTGTTCTATTTGTATAGTCAGAGGTCAAGTTTCCCATTTATATTCACCAGGAATTCCACCTGAAGTCAGAATTCCATCTTATCCACTCATTAGAACCCTACATACCCCAAGCTCACAATCCAAGGTGGCTGCTCCATGCATTAACAGTAATGAAAGCTTTAGTCTGTGCTGTTTGTTTGTTTTTTTTTAATTTTGCACTTCTGCATTTTTTTTGTGTCCAATATAATAAATTATGCACGCAGTGTTGTCCTATTGTTGCCTATGTGCATACCCCCATTTACTCTGTTTGCCCCCCCCCACTCCCACAAAGTACAGATTGAACATCCCTGCACTGAAATGTACTGTACATCTGCATGCCTTTGCACAGCCCCATTCCACTATGTTATATTTATTTGACAGTGAACATAGTTTTGCCTATTTGTTTATTTGTCCATTTGACTCCTTCTTACACAAATATTTTTTTTCCTTTTACTTTTCATTGTTGTTTATGCACCAATGACACCAGATCAAATTCCTTGTATATGAGAACTTACTTGGCAATAAATTCTGATTCTATAGTATTTGTTTATGTGTGAAACACCTTCTAGTGTATTGTTTATCAACTGGTGCCGCTTAATATTGGCTAATCTGGCAGGTGTTGTTTGTTTGTTTGTTTTGGTTTGTTTTTGGTTTTTTGTTACTTGTGGTGTTGTGTGGAAACCGGAAAACATTTACCTTGGGTGTGATGTCATTCCCGGTTGCAATGTATTCAGTTTTTCTGAGGTAAATGGAAAAGCAGCAGTAGCATGTCTAACAGTGAAAACTGACTTTAAGTGACATAAGTCACAGAAGCCTAAATGAGCTGTTTCAGGCCTATTTTGTTTATGGGGGGGGTTCCCACATGCACAGACAATTACTGGATTTTAGAAATGTTTAACATGAAGTCCCAAACAACCATTTATAAAAATGAGATAAAAACATTTTTACACAGTGTGTCTCCTTTAATTGTACAAATATTTGTAATACAGTTTCATACAAAACACCTTAAATGCACAACTTTGACCCATCCGTTGTCTTTGGCTTTTAACAGTGACTCTAAATCTTAAAGTAGTTCCTGAGTTGTTCTAGAAATCTGATGTTGACATAATGTGCTGTGTCAGGAAATGGCTGATGTTTCACGCTTCTGACTTTTGTTTAATTTCATGCCCATCGAGTTTTGTCAACTGCAACATGTATCATGTTGCTCCTTTAGCCTGATAACATCACAGATTGGAATCAGACGTTGCACGTGCCCTGTGTAGTTGCCATTAACTCCACACCGATGCACTGGAAGAGACCGACTTATTGAATTTTAAACACAAATAAGAGCAAATTGGCTGTATTTTATTGTTTTGGTTTGATTTTTTCTTTTTTTTTTGGTACCTTTAAGTGCTCCTGTCTGAAATGAAGTGGCCTATAAGAGCTGAGGCAGAGCGCAGTGCAGAAAGTGAGCGTGTCTGGTTCAGACCTCTCGCTGTCAGAGAGGAGCTCTTATCTCAGTGGAGATAAGGGAAACTGTGGTGTGAGTGGATACGGGGCGGCGCTGATAGCATCTCCACTCAAGGATCCCACTTAAATGCCCCTGATTGATAGCTGACGGCACACTGAGGGGGAGTGTTTTTTGGAGGTACCCCTCTGTGGGTATCCATGAGGCATCTCTTTACTGCACTGCTTTGAGTAAAGAGGACTTTTTGCACAAGCCTTACGATCTGTGCAGAGACTTCAACGGCTCCTCACGTCTGCTGCATGAATGCAAAAATTATCAATATTAATAATGCTTCAATGGGTTTATTTACTATAAGAGAATTGATATTTGTTGACTCACATTTCTGTTTGTGGTTCTTCCTCCTTATTTCAGAGAACAAACATTGACAGATCATCAAGCCCCTGTGCTCAAGAACAGACAGTCAACTGACGGGTAACTCTAGCTGTGAGGTCACTGGGTCAGCCGGCCTGATGAGGGATGATGGGTAAAATAAATGGAGAGCAGCACATAGAGGGACCTCTGATGTCCTCAGCATCAAGAGAAAAAGTTCAGGGCCATTTGACCTTTGACCTACTGATGTGTGTGTGCATGCGTGCATGTGTGTGTGGGGGTATTTTGAGGGTCCATCCTCTTGCAGTATTGAATTTTGAGATAATATTTAGCTTTTTTTGTGTTGTTAAAAAAATCAAATCAGATTCTCTTTAGGGCAGTATGGTGAATTAGTGGTTAGCAATGTTTCGTCACAGCAAGAAGGTCATAGGATCGATTCCCACCTGTGACCTTTCTGTGTGGGGTTTGCATGTTCTCCCTTTGTTTTGTGGGTTCCCCCCAGGTGCTCCGGCTTCCAGTTGTATACAAAAGTTTGGGCACCTCTGATGATTTTCCTTTATAAATCATTGGTTGTCTGGATCAGAAATTTCAGTTAAATATATCATATAGCAGACAAACACACTGATATTTGGGAAGTGAAATGAAGTTTCTAGGATTAACAGAAAGTGTACAATAATTATGTAAACAAAATTGGGCAGGTGGATAAATTTGGGCACCCTTGTCATTTTATTGATTTGAATACATTTAGCACTAATTATTGGAACACAGAATTGGTTTGGTAAGCTCATTGACCCTTGACCTCCTTACACAGGTGAATCCAACCATGAGAAAGGGTATTTAAGGTGGCCATTTGCAAATGTTTCCCCTCTTTGCATCTCTTCTAATGAGTGGCAACATGGGAGCCTCTAAACAACTCTCAAATGACCTGCAAACAAAGATTGGATACAAAAAGCTATCTCAGAGATTTCAGCTGTCAGTTTCCACTGTGAGGAACATAGTTAGGAAATGGAAGACTGCAGGTACAGTACTAGTTAAGGCCTGAAGTGGCAGGCCAAGAAAATCTCAGATAAGCTGAAGCGAAGGATGGTGAGAACAGTCACAGTCAACTCACAGACCTGTTCCAAAGACCTACAACATGATCTTGCTGCAGACAGTGTCTCTGTGGATCGTTCAACTATACAGCGCACTTTGCACAAAGAGATGCTGTAATGTAGATGAAGCCTTTTCTGCGTACATACCACAGAGTCGCTTGACGTATGATAAAGCACATTTGGTCAAGCCAGGTTCATTTTGGGATAAGTGGCTGTGGACTGATGAAACTAAAATTGAGTTATTTGGACATAACAAGGGGCATACCGCCCCTTGTTATGTCCTCTCCCAAGAAAAACACTTGCTACCCACAGTAAAATTTGGAGGTGGTTCCATCATGCTGTGGGGCTGTGTGGCCAGTGCAGGTTCTGGGAATCGTGTTAAAGTTGAGGATCACATGGATTCCAGTCAATATCAGTAGATTCTTGAGAACAATGTTCATGAATCAGTGACAAAGCTGAAGTTGCACTGGGGCTGGATCTTTCGACAAGACACCGACCCTAAACACTGCTCAAAATCTACTAAGGCATTCATGCAGAGGAACAAGTATAACATTCTGGAATGGCCATCTCAGTCCCCACACCTGAATATTATTGAAAATCTGTGGTGTGATTTTAAGCGGGCTGTCCATGCTCGGAAACCAACAAACCTAACAAACCTAAGATGTTTTTTACAGAAGAATGTTCCAAAATACCTTCAACCAGAATTCAGACTCTCATTGGAAGCTATAGGAAGCATTTAGAGGCTGTTATTTCTGCAAAAGGAGGATCTACTAAATATTGATGTATTTTTTCTTTTGGGGTGCCTAAATTTATGCACCTACCTAATTTTCTTTAAAGAATTATTGCACAGTTTCTGTAAGTCCTATAAACTTCATTTCATTTTTCAAGTATCACTGTGTTTGTCTGCTATATGATATTATATTTAACTGAAATTGCTGATCCAAACAACCAATGATTTATAAATGAAAATCATGGAAATCATCAGACGTGCCCAAACTTTTACATACAACTGTATATACATTTATATATTAGATGGGTGCAGTTTTCAAAGTAATAAATTATTTAAGTGTCTCTGCGAAGGTGATGAAAAAGAGGACCTGTTCGGCTCTTCTCATTTTACAGGTAACTTCACATTCATCCAAGCTTTGTTTTTTTCTCAATAAAACTCAATAAAAGGCTACTAATGTTACTCTGAATGTGAAATTCCTTCCATCAGCCACAGAAATTTACACCTTGGGCTGACTGGCCAGTGTGTCTCTTTCTCTAAGCAAGCAAAAACGAATCCTCAGCTCCTTAATTTTTACCTCTGCCAATGAAGTTGTTTGTTTGTCTATCTGTTTGTAAACAGCCTGAAGCCCACAATTTTTCATATATTGTTATGAAATTTTTACTGAAGATTCGCATCCTGCTAGGCAAGAACTGATTCAATTTTCAAGGTCAAAGGGAAAAGACAGGAAAAAATCTTGGAAATTTGGAAGAAAAAAAAATCCTCTTTAACATTGAATGAAATTTAAAAATTCATAACTTTGTCAAAAAAGATCAAATTTCTTTCATGTCAGATCTCATATATGTAGGATGGTATCCTTTATCGACTGACAAAGTTTGATCCCAATCTGATCCAGATTACAGATTTTGTGCCCATTTAAATTTAACATTGAAACCCCCATTTAATGTATATTTTACATTATATCTTAATCAAATATGCTGCAATCACTCTCATATTTGAAAGTGAGGTGCAGACTGACACTCAGTATCGCCTGACCAAGTTTGATCTGGATCTGATCCACATGACAGAATTTGTGTCCTTTTAAATTTAATATTGAAAAGCCCATGTTGCATTATATCTCAATCAAAAGTGCCTCAATCACTCTCATTTTTGACAATGAGGTGCAAACTGGCACTCTCAATGAATAGATTAGTTTGATCTGTACCTGATCCGTATTGCGGATTTAGCGGATGTTTGATTTTAATCCCTTGCGTGGCAGAAAGTCACTGCAGTCTAAACAACATAGAGAAACCACAACAACAATTGCAAATGAACATTATACTACCAAAATGTAAATTTTTTTTTTTTTATGCTTTTCATCACATTAATAAGAGACTGCTGCATGAGACCCTGAAAGCTTGCAAAAACAAATATTCCAAATAATCCGTGTCTGCTACGTTTAACCTGCGTGGAATTTAATAAACGCAAACTGAATTTCAGACATCTTATATATATTACTCTGGAACAAACAGGATAAACAGTGCTATAAAGGACAATAAGCAGGACGTTAAAGAGCAAACTGCACTTTCCTCCAGAATGAAATGAAGCTGAATTGAAATAACAGAGAGACGACCTGAGCTTCCTGCATGTTTTCATAAAAAAAACATAATAACAACGTCTAAAAACCCAGATAATATATTCTTGAGAGTTTTCAACACAATATACAGAGTTTTATGTTGCGATGTTAATGCTGTTGTCTGTGTGCAGCAGTTAAAGTGCAGCCTGATCAGAGCATCTCAATGCAGTTCTCGATGCTAATGACATCTCGCAGAGCGGCGACTTCTCCAAAGTTTTGCGAGATTTTGCAGGATTTGAAACCTCAATAGAATAAATTGGAAAGCCCTTTTGGTCTATATTTTGTATTATATTTTTGCTAATGAAAAGCCACTTCTAACAGGACTTTGACCTTGAAAATTTTTTCCAAGGTAAGAATTTGTGGAATTGTAAACTAATGTTGGCGGAGATTTGCACTCTACGAGCGCAGTGCTCTAGTTTATCTTTTCTTGTTCTTAAAAAAATTTATACTTTTCATAGTCTGAGAAATGCGCTTCTCTCTGTTTCTTTTCAACACAGTTAAACCAGTCTTTATGTGAATCTAGTTGCTCACCTTTCCAAATGTTTAACCACATACTTTCCAACAGTTTGCATTTGGCACCTGATGGACTGAGGCTTAATCTGCAAAAATATGTCCTTCAGCCTGAACAGGTGCGGCAGTTTCTACCTCGGCCCACCCACACAACTGCCCTAAACCGCAAATGGAGGGATTGTAAATAACTCTTGGGAGTATAAATTTAGCCATTCTGACTTACATTTTAGCTGAGGATGCATTGAAAGGATTTTCTCTCCTGTTTCTGCTTAAGGAAGTCAAAAGTGTTTGGACATTGTATGAGTGTACATTGTGCCCTCATAGTGATAAAGCACAAACAACTGAATTAACACCCTGAACACTGATCTGTTAAGTGGATAAAAGTCCACGTGACTGTTCCTTGTTTGTTATATTTCAGCAAATATTTCTCTCAGTTAGGTTTAGTTTACAAAAAAAATCCAGTCCTTAGATTGACTACAATATTATGCATATCACATTTAAAGTGGCCTAAAAGTCTTCTGTTTTTGAGCTGCTGTTGTCGACACTTCAGATGCAATTTTTTGCATTGTGGAAAAATTGTGATATGGCATTCAGAGTCCCTCAGCAGTTTCTGATGATGGAATTTAGACATGTTTGAATATCAGATTGTCAGGAATCAAGCCACAGAGGAGGAAAACAAACTTACCTCGAATCCGTGTGCTTGTGGTATATGATGTATTGTGAATTGGACTACTGCAAAAAAAAAAAAAAAAAAAAAATTAAAAATAAAATAAGCAAACTCCAGGACTTTGAATGGGCAGATGCCGTTAACCCTCGTTCCGCGGCAACCTCAGCTGGCCAACTAACAAGCTGAGCAGCTACAGGGACAGATAGCCATCAGAACCATGGCACATGACGACAGCTGTCTGTTTCAAGAATCGGCACTTTGATTAAGTTGGATGGTAGTGAGCAATGTGACCTAATTCCTACATATCTGGGTAGGGCACCTCTGAGAATAGAAAGACAAAAAATAAAAGTACGGAATGGAAATTAAAACAACAACAACAAAAAAAAAAACACACCCACAATCACATGCATGTATTTTGAAAAGTATGCACATTTGCAGACACGCCCACAGGCATTTAGTTATATCCATAGACATTCACTGGGTCCAAACCATGTGTCACAGTTGGAAAGCTCCCCATATTAAGAACATCCAACACTGACAGAGTAATGGGAGTGCACACGACCATCGGCCCCGGCATAAGCCGAGCATGTGCGCAACGTAAATGAGACTTCTGTCTGTTATGACGGTTTGATCCCCGTCCACGTCCACCTCATCCTCATCCCCACCCATCAACCCCCCCCCCCCCCCCCCCCCCCCCCCCCACACACATTTACAGCAATTCTTTGATTTCGTTTTTTTTCTTTCTGTCTTTCTTGCTGCTCAACTGCCCCGCTGCTATTTATGCTTGGTAACAATCACCAAAACACGCTACACCCACTATTTTACCTTCATCCAGCTCTTTCATGTGGTGTCGACTCACCGTAGAGGCATGATATGAGCAGAATTCACAAACAAGAGGGATCATGCCCTTTAATATGTGTTTGGTTATCAGCCGACCGCTCCAAACAGGCTGAGGAGATGTGAATATGATTAACTTTGCCAGAGTGAGTCAGAGCGCTCGCCCAGGGATATAAGCATGTGTTCGCGGTGATTTATAGATGTGGCGTAGTCGGCCACAAGGCTTCGGGGCTGAAAGAGAGAGAGAGTGAGCGAGCGAGGTAGAGAGAATCAACAGAACTTAATTCAAGTCTGACAAATGTTCTGCAGGAAATCTGCACAGACTGCACCATCAAATCTTTCAGACCCCCTGGTACTTACACAGTTGTAAAGTGCAGCTTGTAAACTCACAGATTCCACATTACCAAAACAGAAAGAATGAAATAATGAAAAACTTCATTTTATGCAGTAATACTCCACATAGTTTCTGCTTTGGCCAGACAGCCTAGAAGAACATGCATCTTTTTGCAAGCTCCCTGGGAAATGCTTCTCGGAACAGATGTGAATTTGCAGTAAAGGCGATTCTTAATCCTGCGTGCGTTTCTCAAACTTGTGAAATTAAGAAATACCTCAGGCTGCCCATGATTCATCCGCATTGTTCTTCCCAAACTCCCAGAGCCTGCTCGGTCCAATCTTTTTAGGGGAGCAGCTGTTCACCCAGACAGCTGCATCAACCATTTATCACACTGCAAAGGCAATTAAAAAAAAAAAAATCAAGTCAATGTTGTGTTTCAGTTGATCCGTTGCTATTTCTACATATAATCCCCTCTCTCATGCCTCGCCCCTCTTTCATGTCGATGCGCACATCACCAGTGCTTTCTCAGGCATGCACTTGTTCATGAACAGCCCCATCAAGAGTGTCAGACGCTTATCACGGTGAGATTTTTGAAAGACAAAAGCCCTATATTACAGGGCATGGCACCACCGGATTGAAGGCATTATTGAGCACTGATCTGAGAGGGAACATTTAATCTCTACGCCTCACTGGTCCACAGATTTTTTCCATGTCTTCTTCAGATGAGGTATGCGGTCATGTAAAGTCTCACTGGCGTCAGTGGAGGGTTAAATCGAGCTGAGGCTGTGCCCCTCATGTCACAAGCAGAGGCACATTCTTCTACATCCATGCACACATATACAACAAAACATGCATTCATGCAAGAGCTTGCATGCCTCGTTCTGTTCTTGTCCAAACACTCACGCACACATGCACACGACCCAGGCCTCCAGTTGTTGCCTCCTCTCATGGCACACAGCAGGTGTGAAGCTGAGCCAGGCCAGGTCGGGGCCGCTTTTAAACACAACTTTTCTATTGTTTCAAATGTGTGGGCACTTTTGGAACTGATTTGGAAATTTAAATTGGATTAAGTAATTTGACATGCAGTTTGGTTGTTAACTCGCTAAAGCACAAAGAGAATGTGATTTAAATAAACTGACCTGTTTAAAAGGTGAATACGATATAGGCTGGTTTTTTTTTAAATAAGTTAAATAAATTAAGTAATTCCCCTAACATGACGTGCCAAAACTGTCTACATCATTATCCCTCCATGTCATCAGCATCCAACACTGCATCAAACTGGCTGGAGCATCAAAGCTGTCACTCAGCTGCAGTGATGAACGGAGTGGTGGCCTTGAGTAAAAGGCCAAATGCTTTCAGCAGGCGGTTTTACAAATCAAACACTTCCCCATGCTGTCAGAGTGCACTGTAGATGAAGCAGATGCAGGTGGTGGTGTGACAACGGCCATATAGTCATTGAGGACCAAATGCTAATCTTTGTATGGTCATCAGAATTACACTGATTTTGGCATCTCTTCACTGGCTTCCTGTCTCTGTGAGGTCTGAGTTTAAGGTTTTATTCATGGACTAGCACCTCCCTACTTAGCTGACCTAATCACACCGGACCGGGCTCTGTGTTCTCAGGACGCTACTTTATGTCCCTAGGGTGAATAAAAAGTCTGCGGGCCGCAGAGCCTTGTCTTATCGTGCACCTGTTTTGGAGAATGATCTGATGTTTTGGAGATAAAACAGACATTCAAAAAAGAGACATTCGAGTCCAGACTCAACATTATTCTTCCTCTCGTATGGTTAGCACACTGGCATAGTATGGAACTGTGCTTCCTGTCCTTTTAATTCATTTTATTAGTAGTGGAAAAGGTCTCACCCTGATTTCATCTCATTTCTGGGTCTGTTAGTGAAGCTCAGGGCTAGCTGCCAGTGATGACCTTAGTACCGGCTGTGCTTCCCTGTTGATTTACTGTTGGTGAACCTATATCTTTGGTGCAGTTATTTCCACCTGTCTGATTCTACTCTTTGTCTCTCTGTCCAAGGCACTGAGAACTGTCCAGGGTGCTGGACTGACCACGATATGCCCTGGCTGAAGCTGACACAGCGGCCCGTGGACTACCTTGCTGAGGGTGACCTCTCGGAGTCACTGCAGTCTGCTTTTGGAATGCAGTCTTCCATGAAGACAGCTTTAACTGAAGTGAAACGGACAAGGTGATGGATGGGCACTGGCCCTGCACCCCAGGGCACCAGACGTATCTCACAACACCCTGCCAGTGGTACCATTGAGTGCATTTTCACCTCAGTAATGCACTTTGTTTTTGATACTATTCTGTTTTTTCTGTTTCCTGTTTCATCAGATTGGTAAATCTTTGTAAAAACCTTGTAACTATCAAGGACTAAGCGGTGGGTCAACCACCTGAGTCTGGTTTGCTTGAGGTTTCTTCCTCAAAATCATTAGAGGGAGTTTTTCCTTACCTGTCACATGTGTACTTGCTCAGGGGGGTTGGATGGTAATGTTAGACCTTACCCATACTTGTTTAGCGCCTTGAGGCAGCTTTGTTGTGATTTGGCACTGTATAAATAAAATTAATTGAATTGAATCAGAATCCTAATTTCAGTGACTGATCTGGCATTGGCGCATTAACTAGCGAAACTGAGACTCAGGTCTTCACCTGGTTGTCCTTTCAGGCCATCTGTCATTGTGACCAAGTGAAATATATGTGGTTGGTTAACTGCAATATTGCTATCACTGCATGGTATGACAATTCTGTGTTATTTTGTTTTATTTCCTTAGTATGTCCAAAGCAGATGGTCACCTTGCTTGAGGTTTCTTCCTATAATCAAAAAAAAAAAAAATCCTGGGATTTCCACTTACCACTGTTGCCAGTGTGCTTGCTGGTGGGGTTGGGTAAGATTGTGTCATACCTTGAGGCAACTTTTACTGTGATTGATTTGAATTGAAATCCCAAATTTGTGAAATTAAGAAATAATTAAATTTACAGTGTATCAACCAATTAAAAACTTTACTCTGACATGAAGTATGTAGAACAGGTAGATTAGTGGGATAAGGAATTGAGCTATTTTCTGGTTTGATGGGGATTTGAACTGAGTATCCTGCTCAGCACCACATTAACCACTTTATCATCATCTGTGAAATAGAACAGTAGGAGGAGGGTTAATGGTTACTATTCCAACTTTTTCCACAAAATTTGAATAAATAATTTTGTTTTATTTTTGTGTAATCATGCCACAAACTTGCAACCCCTCCTCACTTTCTTCTCTTATGCCAACTCCTGTAGCTGCAAAACATTTTTGCAGAAAGTTTGGCTTTTATTTCCTACATGTTTAAACCCCAAAGTTACCATCCAGTGTTGAACATTCATCACACTTTGCTGGAGGATTCAAACTTGATTGCAACAGACAAGCCATCACATTTTAAATCTTCTTTATGACCTCTATCAAAGTGTCTGGTAATGACTGTGTACTGAAGATAAAACAAATCAGCTTTCTACTTTCATGAGGTGATATTTTAAGGCAGTATTTGGTCTTGTCTTTGCTTCCACTCTTCCACTGTGGTTATACTTTGTCAGTGTGCAGCCATTGTCCTGAATGAAAGATGATGCACATTCTCTTTATTTTTAATGGATGGTGCACAGACAGTCCACTGTGCACGCTGACTGGCAGACCGTCACCATCTGTGGCCTCACTGTTTCCAGACGATTTTAAAACACACCAGCCTGTATTCTGTGAAGACAGGAAGTATGGATCATATGCAATGGTGATTTCTGACTTCCTCTGGAGTCTTGTCTATTGATTGTGGGGGATAAAGGGGCCGTCATCTTTGCTGCAAACCCCCCTATAACCAAGTACATCCTGCCATATGTGCAACATCTAGATGTTGTGCATTTTGTTCTTTTCTTCTCTCAGTTTAAGAACAGCGATGGAGACCTGCCAGTCACACTGACACACACGTCCCAAACCAGGACACATTCTCATTTTGGATATTTATAAATTCACAGCCCTTCTCTGTCAGATCTGTCAAATAGACTGTAAAAATATGATACAGTCTGTGACACTCTATCAAATCAAATCCTACACATTCTGACCGAGACAAATAAATAAATAAAATGAAGTGGTTTTGCCGTGTCTATGTGGATGACAGATCATATGGATGCACGTTTAATGCAACCTTGACAGTGATAGACAGCTTTGCACTTGTATGTGAAGGTTGAAATCCTAAAAGTCAGTGTTTTATCATCTTCACCTGCACTCAACCTTCAAGTTCCGACTGGTGCCACTCAGTGTTGCCACATGTGCAATAATTACTGCATTTGTATGATGCGTTAGGCCAGGGGTATTCAAGTCGTTCCAGAAAGGGCAGAGAGAGTGCAGGTTTTCTTTGCAACTACTAACTCCACCAGATGATTTCACTGATTAACTGATTCCATCTGCTCAAAGTGATGATAATCAGTGAAATCACCTGGTGGAGTTGGTAGTTGCAAATAAAACCTGCACCCTCTCGGCCCTTTCTGGAACGAGTTGAATACCCCTGATTTAGACTGATGAGTGGGGAGGTGATGGTCTAGTGGTTAAGCGGTGGGATTCAGACGAGGGGATCCTAAGTTCAAACCCCAATCTGGGCGGACAATCACTACGGTCCCTTGAGCAAGGTCTTTAAAACCCCAAGTTGCTCTCAGTGTGTAGCGAGTGCCTTGCATGGCAGCACCCTGACATCGGTGAGTGAGTATGTCTGTGTGAACTGGTGAATGTGAGGCATCATTGAAATATACTGTATACTGCGATATACTGTAAATGCAGTCCAGTTACCATTTATGAGTATGATTGGTAATTCTAAAAATACCCAAATGTACAAGAACATTGTGATTTCTCTTGTATTTCAGCCCAGTCTTACATTTTTTTTTCGTGCTCCCATCACAAAATGAGTCAAATTTTCGTGACAGGTTTATTTTTTAAACTCACTATTCCTAACCCTGCTCCTACCCCCAACCCTAAACCATAACCATCCCCCCCCCCCCCCCCGCTTCACTTTCATTTCTTGCAGCCATCACAGAATGTATTAGAATAAATTTGTGCTGTGATGAAAATGAGGCGCTTTTCATCACAATATCACAAACCAATAGATTAATGTATATTTCGTGCTGCTGAATCACGACTTGCCATGAGACCAGGTTGTGTATTTACCTCAGCAATGACATTTATGCTTCCCGGGAACATAAATGTCAAAAATGTCATCATTCCGTGTTTCCACCCAAAGCAGTTATGGTTTTCGTGCTCTGTGCTCACAGTCTTTAAATATCAAACTTTCAGTTGTCTGTGCACTTATGGGAGTGTTTGTCTAAAAATAAGGTGCACTGGGGTGCACTGAGGTCGGAATGTGATTGTGAGGATGCAGATAGCATTTGCACCAAAAACCAGCCCAGAGTAGGTATAAAGTCCAGCACAGTCTTTCTCTGGTATATAAAGAGGAGCCACAACTTGACAGGATCACAACTCACACACATTCTGCACACAGCGATGTGCAACAACATATTACAGAACCATGGAACTCATTCGGAGACAAAATAATGAAATAAAAGTAAGAGCCAGTGGTGGACACGGCTAACATAAAAGTTGTTTTGAATAATTGATTAAAGGACATGTCACATGTTATTTAATGTGCCATTCAACAACACATCACAGTATTCATGATTGTAAGTGTATCTGTGCACATGTGGTCATGATCAGTGCTTGCTAATGTACTTTACTGCTAATTAAACCTCCCACAAACAAATGCGGAAACAGCACAATATCAAACAGATCATGAAATTAATGACCATTCATACTAAAATGATGCCTCAGCATTCACTCAGATGGACCTGTGAGCAAATGTTTGGAAAAAGTCAGGAAAACATTCATTTCAGGCCTTTCAGGACTTTCTACTGGCTTGCAGACATGCGCGAGTGTCACGCACACTGCCCGTACAGAGAGGAGACACTTTTAATTTTTTGAGAGATTCTGTCAGATTGTGGTTTCAGATGTGTACAGGGTCTGGTGTCTGTACAGGATGCTGTTTTAATCCAGTTATACTTGCCATTGGGAAGCTGTGTGTCTTGTGGAGACTGTGGTTGCTGTGTCCATGACTGCTCGACATACACGGCGCAGCCTGTATCCTCACAGTGCAGAGTGGGTGTTGCTGTTGCTGACTACATTGAAATGAACAGTTATCACTTTAAAAATGAGTCATCATGACGCAAAATCACACTTATGAGTGTGCACAAAGCTGTGTGTCTCATGGAGACTGTGGTTGCTGCGTTCATGGCTGCTCAACGTACATGGCGCAGCCTGTGTCTCCACAGTGGAGAGCAGCTACTGCTGTTACCATGATTACATTGCAATTAAAGAGCCAATTTTTTTAAGAATTAGGCGGCTGTGATTCAACCCGACTCGGATTTCAACAAAACATGGCTCAGAGATGGAACCTACCAACAAATGAACTTTCCCAAAAATTTTTGACCAAAAACCAAATGGTGACCTTGCCAGGAGTCATCAAGGTTCAAGGCAAAAATATGCAAAAACTGATATTTCATTAAATTCCCATCTTTCAACTGGTGTAACATTCAGTGCCATCAAGTCCCCAAGCCAGTTTAATTATCAAATGACACAGGGAGGCAAACTCTTTCATCTTATATACATATTAGGTTGGGGGATCAATGGCCCTGAATATAGGCCTCCCTAATGAAATATCAGTTTTTGCATATTTTTGCCTTGAACTTTGATGACCCCTGGCAAGGTCACCATTTGGTTTTTGGTCAAAATTTTTTGGGGAAAGTTCATTTCTTGGTAAGTTCCGTCTCTGAGCCAAGTTTCATTGAAATCCAAGTTGGCTTGAATCACACCCTAATGCAAACCTCCCTGAACTTTAAAAATATTGGCTCTTAACAGGTATCACTTTAAAAATGAGTCATCATGACATGATGTCACACTTATGAGTGTGCATGAAGCTGTGTCTCTCCTGTAGATTAACCTTTGCAGTTAATCCGCGGCTCCATTCTTAACATTAGCAGCAGTTTATCTAGTTTTTAAAAATGTGCTGGGTCGTTTGCTCAGAATTATGTAAAAAAAAAACAGTCAGAAACACTCAGAAAAATGAGTACTAATGAGTTTTTTGCTTTCAGCAGTTTCTGTAGATGCTTGTTTTGATTGACGTAGGGTTACAGCCTGTTCACAGCAGTGCACAAATTAATAAAGGTCTATCATCACATGACCTCTAATAACCAAAAGCTGAGTTATTTTGAATTCTGTCCTTTAATTACTACAGTATTTTGCTGAAGCTACTGCTGATGTGGTGGTTGCTTCACCAGAAACATTGATGACCAGCCTCCATTGGATGTCAGCACCCTGTTGTATGGCACAAATTTAAAATCATCTACATCTTGACAACTGCTGTTCTGAAAGTACCATCATCCGGATTTGAATGCATAATGGAAATCCATGTCAGTGTATGTTAATGAGTTGGTTTATTTATTTTTTAATACACACACACACACACACACACACACACACACACACACACACACATATATATATATATATATATATATATATATATATATATATATATATATATATATATATATGGCATGTCAGCTGTTGCTTTGCCATAAGCACCCCAGTTGTACCATAAAGTGAACAACTGTTCCCATCACCTGCATTCACTGTACTGATTGAATAGTTTCCCATGCATCTGGAAGTGGTGTCTATATGCTTCCCCTCATCACATGTTGTAGGCCAGGTCTGGGAGCATGCACTGATGCAGCATGTGACCATACCCACCACACTACGGAACCACCCACGGCCCTGGATGGCAACCGCCCAGACAGACAGCAGAATCTATTTCCGTGTCTTAAAAGTAGCCTTCTTGCTGCTTTGGCTCGGGTGCCCACTTGTCCTTTTCCATTTGCTGCTGTTCTCAAAACCCACATGCAGGATCAGGCACAGAGAAAGATGCTATATGCACAAAATACCATTAATGGTATTTCCTCACCATGTGAGTGATAATCCTAATCTGAGTCTCTGAGTAGCCACCTGTTTATCCTCACAAAACCTGTAGCGAAACATACAAAACGTAATGCATAAAGGTTAGAACATCTCCTACAGCTGGGAAGCTCTGATGACATCACCCAAAACAAGATCATGGATTTTCCAACCGCAAAATAAATAAATAAATAAATAAATAAATAAATAAATAAATAAATAAAAATTCAATTTGTCATAGCATTATTATTATTGTTATTCTACCCCTAACACAAACCTAAATACACGTTTCTCACCATTAAATGTGAGACGCCTTCTTCTTCGTATTCTTTTTTCTTTCAACAAGGAAGATGTGAGATATTTGACTCAGTCGGAGCGCGGTTGGTTGAGGGTGGACACAGTCACGGTTTGTTCCGACCTCTAACAGGGTCACAGTTTCACGGGTGGGAGGGCACAGTGGAAATGCCTCAGCGAGGGTGTGCTGCACCACACCAATGAAAAAGCAGCTCACGATAACTCCGCGCTTGCACTTTGTGTACTAAGAGATTACATGCAATTGCAAACCTTTTCCATTCGGCTAATGCCTCTCTTTGTGCTATTGTTTCTCTCCTCTTTGCCCTTCTTGCTTCCTTCCCTCTCTCCTCCTCCTCCTCCCCTTTCTATTCCTCCTGCTCCAGACTAGAGTGTTACAGAGTAATAGCAGCCGCCTAGGAGTACTTTTGTAATTGCTTGAGCTCATGTGCTGTGGAAAGCCGGGGCAGGGGCCAGCGGCATCAAAGCCCGAATGATCATTGCTCGGCCTCCCTCGGCTGAAGGGGGACAGCGGGAAAGGAGGGGGAAGAAACACAAATACAGATGGACAAACAAACCAGGGGAAGTCGAAGCTGAAGCAGATGTAGCGATAGCGGTAGATGGACGGATAGACAGACGGATAGACAGACTGACAGGAACGGGAGAACCTTGCTAAATGGGTTGCACCTGTTAATGTTTAGCAAGCAATAGTGACAGAACCAGGTGTAGGCATGGAGGAGAAAAGAGAATAAAAACCAGAAAAGGGATGTTGAGGTGACATCATGGATTATCAAAGTGGGGGTGGGTCTAATAAGGGCCGGCCTTGGCCTGGTCGGTATAGAGGGCAGGAAACTAAGGCAGGAGCAATATGAGAAGCTGAGGCCTCAGTCTGCAGCTGTGCACTCAGATTTTCTCTCCCAGCTACACAGCTGCAGGATTGACAATGCTGCACGTATTTACCAATGACCTCTGCTCTACTTCACAATCCAGTGCAAGTTTATTTCACAGATATGTTCGAAAAACAAGCAACATATGTGTTAGTAATGTCCAAACCCAGCGGTGACTGTAGCTATGCAAAACAAGAAAATCAAAAATACTGCAATCCCAGTTCATTCAGTAAGATTAAATTCTTGCAGAACTGTGCTACTCAACAATTTTTTTTCTCACGCATTTGCATCATATCAAAGATATTAAAGACGGCTCGTTTCTGATGTTGAGATTCTTAAATTCTGTGCACGTCCTTCAGTGCATGATGTTAGACACGTAACGTAATTTATTTTCAGGTAAAGTGCAAACATAATTTTCTGGGAAATAACATTGGAACAACAACAACAGAACTTTAACATCATCAAACAATGCAACACTACGTTCTTTTTTAAAAAATAACAGAGAAAGGAAAAATGCACTGCCACCTGCTGGTGGCACAGAGTAATGTTAGTGCAGGCTTTTTGATTGCTTCTAGGGTCCTGCAGCCAGCACACTAAAATCTACTTCTACAAGACGTCACGGGCGGCACATTCTGTTGATGATTTTTATGTATTCATCAGATTTACATTTTTTTCTGAGAAATTCACTTGAAAATTGACATTGTGTGTAGGGGTGAACGTTGCTCTTTGGAGGTATAGAGGACGACAGACAGTCTCAGCGCTCCCCCAGTCTGAGTGATCCCATTTATGAGCGCGTATGGCATACCGCTGCATTCCGGCTTATTTTCACTTGTGGCTTCAACACCAAAGTGATGTTTTCCTTTAAATACAGACTCCGGAACAAGGTTAAGAATTGGTTTTGAAACATTCTAGCGCAATGTTAGTGTTAGTGTGGCAGCAGTATGCTTATTTGCAGTCCTGTTGCAAAATTTTGTCAGCATCCCTAGCCACACAGTCTATCTATTATTTAATTCCAGTTTTACGAGGTCTGTGAGAAAAGTATCCGACCTTTTTATTTTTTTCAAAAACTATATGGATTTGAATCATGTGCACTTGCATCAGACAAGCTTGAACCTTCGTGCGCATGCGTGAGTTTTTTCACGCCTGTCGGTTGCCTCATTCGCCTGTGGGCAGGCTTTGAGTGAGCACTGGTCCACCCCCCTCGTCGGATTTTTATTGTCAGTGAAATGGCTGAGAGGCTGCCGCTTTGCTCCATGAATTTTTTTTCAGAAACTGTTAGAGACAGCCAGTTGGAAACCATTCGAAAGATTCAGATGGATTTCGGTCCTTCCACAAAGGAAGGACTTGATTTCATAGGTCTTTGATTTTTAAATGTTTGAAAATATATCAAACTTGTTTTCAACATTATGTCTTGTGATTTTTTAAATGCATCATACTCTTGTGTACATACAGTATGAGTAAACTTTAAGAATACTTTAAGGAGTATATTTTCAGTATATAAATAGTAAGCTACAAGTAATATGCCAAGCAAAATTAAAGTATAAAAAGTAAAATAGTGAAATAACCAATGTATATAACAGTATACTTTAAGTATACGATAATAAACTAAAAATAGGGACTCAAAGTATACAACTAGTACAATGGCAGTATATCGATAAGTGCACTTGTGGTATACTTTAAGCATAGGAGAGGGATATATCAAGTACACTGATAAGTGTACGTGTGGTATACTTTAAGCATACAAGAGGGCTATACCAAGTACATTGATAGTATATAGATGAGTGTACTTGTTGTATACTTTAAAGTGTACTTTTGCAAACTTAAAGCAAACTTTAAAATATACTTTTATAAACTTGAAATGTTCCAATTTAGTCTGAAAAAGTATTAAATTTGTGTACTTTCTAGTATACTAACAGTACACGGTCTGTAGTATACTTGCTATACTTATACTGAAGCATACTTAATAAAATGAACTTTAAGTATACTACTTTTTGCTAAGGGACAAAAAAATGTGCCTACTGGATGGAATCACATTCGAGCGTGAACACAGCTTTGCTCATTAATGTCAGCAACATCAAACATATTGACATAGTTTGGTAAAAATGTTACGCAGACAAAGGGTGTGGTCGACTTGTCAAAGCTTACCATAGCAACAGCATCTTCATGCCAAACTGGAAATTCTGTGATCAGAATCCACATCAGTATTTTCATATGGTAGCTTAAATTAATTAATTAATTAATTTCGGTGTCGTTGCTCCGCCAGTTTCTCTTGTTTTTTTTTTTCTTTTTCTTCTTCACATTTAATGGTGGTTGGCAACCTCTTGCTCTCACCTGACAGCACCATTATTAACATATGTGTAGCAACACGCACACACATTTTAATATATTGCCACCGTTTACCTGAAATTTTATGGTCTGAAATCTCACACGATCAACCAATCACATCTGCAGAAACATGTAATTGGATTAGAATAGCTTGTTAGGTGGGTGGGGTGCACTGTGTTTCTCTCCACTGTTACTAGCATGTTAGCTAGACGGAGTACATTGCATTTCTCTTTGCAGTTGCTGCCTTGTTAGCTGGACTGAGTGACACGATGACCACGTGTTCAGGAGACAAACTACATGTCAGTTCAACAACTGTAATTTTTGATCATTTGTCCAGCATCCACTAACCATCCAGCGGGTGTCAAACACGATTATGGGATGTTACATAATTATGCAAAACAAAGTTGCTCTGGTATTCTTCAGAAGCAGCTGGGTTTGTTCTTGTTAAGTCCACCAAAGGACATAATAAAATCATTGGCGTTTATTCATTTATTTGTCTGTCTGTTAGCAGGATTACGTCAAACCTACTGCACAGATTTTATCAAAAATTTTAACACAGATACATATTAGACCATAGAAGACTCCATTGAATTTTGGAGGTGATCTGAATCCGGATTCTGGATCAAGATTTCACTTTATCTAGGCTTTGAAGGATTACGTCAAAACTACCTTATGGATTCTCACCAAATTTGCCCCACAGATAGATATTAGGGCAGGATTGGTGAACGTCAGAAATTTCTGATTGCTCTTGTTAAACAGTATGTTCTTTAAATATGGTGAGTTACAAGATGACAGCATTTATTCTTTTTAAAGTATTGTCTGCACAAGCTGGCTGGGATCATGGACTAAATCACTCACCCACTCGTCTACATTTTTGCTGTTAATTGGTGCAGGGAAAATATTCCAAAACCATTTTTGAAAAACCAGTCACAAGCTTATTGCTAGAGGCAAGAGACTAACATAATGTTCTCAGTAAGGTCGAAAAAATATGTCGGCGTAGCGTAAAACAGAAAACAACTCTGTTTATGTCTGTCGTTCACCAGCAGGCTTTTTAATATTGTTCTTGGCACACACGTCCAGAGCGTTTCAATTCGCCGGAGCAGCTTCGTTCTTAGTCATGTCATGTTGTTTCCATGGAGGCATTCAGACACGTGCACTACCAACATGAGAAACACACAGTCATCCCAACACATGTTGGCCAAAGACCTGCAAAGACGACAGTCAAACAATGAAGCCAGAACGTAAAAGAAGCTGTCTTCTGATGCTCACATGCATAGTACATAAAAGTACTTTGTAGTTTGTGACGCAACACCTTTGAACTGTTTAATCATGCAAATGGCTCCACTTGTGTGTTTGTGTGTGTGTGTGTGTTGCATCACAACAAATATTTTTTTTTTCATTTTCAAGGATCTTTTTATTGATTGTATTTAGAGTTGCCAGATTGCGAGCAGGTTACACTTTGAAATGTCACTGCAGCCAAAGCGACAGGACTGAAAGAAAGGAATGAACAGCAGCGTTGTCTGCAGACCAACCCAGCAACGGCGAGGAGGGAGGATGAGAAGGAGCGTGCACTCTGAGCGCCAAGCCATCCACCACAGCGCTTTTGTTGCCAGATCACAACCAGATGTGCCAAGTGTGTCCAAACAGGAATGACTGTGTGAAGGCAATTTTGAGCAATTTGTCAAGACATTCGAGTCCCCTCCCGGCTGCCGCCTGATAGATGAACGCAATCCTTGCAGAAGAGCAATAATTATTTCAAACACATGAATAGCATGCGTCGCCATGTGATGAGAGACATATTGTACAGTACGACATCTGAAGGGGCAAGATGAGGCCTGTCGCTCTGCATTTTGCCGCCCACCTAACTTTCATGCATCAGCGCTCTGATATACTGACCCAGATACATACTGCAATTATGTTTACCCTGATAGCGCTCAAACAGTCTCAATCCACCAGATTAACAAACTATGAAATGCACAACAAAACCAACACAGAGAGCTTAGAAAAAAGTTTCCTCATCATTCTCCAGACATAGTAAATGCTAATAAGAATCATATTTTCCAAATTAAAAAGACATGCAGTGTGTGGAAGACACTAAGGATGAAAGTGTCCTTTGTTGTTGCCAAGATCCTGTTGAAACTGCTTTCATTGGAAATGGAAGGCAGTGCGTTTCTTTATGGCAGCTATGAAATGTGTCCGCTCAAAGCACTGAGGGACTGGGAGGATTGGCACCTCAAACCCCTCCTTCACTCATCCCCTCCATCTCCAGCTACAGATACAAAAGAGTCCCACATTGCTGCTTTGGGTGGCAATGAGCATTTTCCAGTATATAGACTAATGTGTCCCAGACCCCTTTTTTTAATACCCTGCAACAATTCTCATCGTATTCAGGCCATTATGTTGTGGTGTTTGCGCACGTGTGTGTGTGAAGATTCTTTTGAACAGGATAGTTCATTATAGTTTGTACAGTGCAGGAGGGAGTGGAGCTATAAGTCAAGAGGGACGTTTAATGTGAAACACCGTTATTCTCATGCCAACCTTAAAAGTATGTGTGTATGTCTCCAAAACACGGTCCATTAGTACCGGATACCCCCAAGGCTGCATTCGTTCCCCCTACTCTCCTCCCTGTGCACCAACAGCTGCACCTCAAGCAACCAGTCTGTAAAGCTCCTGAGGTTCTCGGATAATACAACCCTCATCTGACTCATCCCTGATGGGGACGAGTCTGTCGACAGACATGAGATTGACCCCCTGGTGTCTTGGTGCAAACAGAACAATCTGGAACTCAATGCCAAGACAGTGATTGTTGACTTCAGGAAGAACCCAGTACCAGCCAATCCCATCACCCTGTGTGACTCCCCAGTTGCCATTGTGGAGTCCTTCCGTTACCTGGGGATTACCATCACCCAGGACCTCCAGTGGGAGCTGAATGTCAGCTCTCTCATCAAGAGAGCACAACAGAGGATGTAGTTTCTGTGGCAGCTAAGGAAGTTCAACCTGCCAAAAACAATGATGGTGAATTTCTACACTGCCATCATTGAGTCCATCATCTCCTCCTCTATCACTATCTGGTACGCTGCTGACACTGCTAAGAACAGGAGCAGACTGCAGCGTATCATCCACGCAGCAGCGAAGGTCCTGTAGGGATGGCAGACTACAGTCTGCCATCCCTACAGGACCTGTACACCTCCAGGGCCCTGAGACAAGCAAGGAAGATTGTGGCTGACTCCTCTCACCCAGGACACAATCTTTTTGTCACCCCTCCCCTCTGGCAGGCTGCTGAGGTCCATCAGGACCAATACCTCAAGACACAAAAACAGCTTCTTTCCATCCACAGCTAGACTAATAAATAATGTTAGAGACCCCCATTTACCCTGCCCCCCCCCCCCCCCCACTCCCACTTCCACAAAGTACAGGTTGGTCATCCCTGGACTGAAAGATACTGTACATCATATGGTTTTGCACAGTCCCATTCCATTATGTTATATTTATATAACAGTGAACATAGTTTTGCCTGTTTGTCTATTTGACTCCTTTGCTTCTTACAGAAGTATTTTTTCCTTTTCTTTTATTGTTGTTTATGCACCAATCACACCAGATCAAATTCCTTGTATGTGAGAACTTATTTGACAATAAATTAGATTCTGAATTTGATATTGGTTTGCGAGTTGATCTTCTAGAAAGAACTTTGCACTTCTTGTGAAGCTCCCCCAAGTTCTTGAATCGGCTTTCTAGACAATCCTCTCAAGGCTGCGGTTATCCCTGTTGCTCGTGATTGATTGATTGAATTTATTTAGTAAACATAATGCACAAAATACATATGTAATTGCCCATTAAAATACACAGATAGCACAAGAAAGAGAAAACTGCTTGTTTCCATTGTGGTCTGGCAAAAGTTAAAAAATACAACAAGATAACACAACAAAGGCAGTACCAAATCAATAATTCTGACAAATTATATAAAATAAAAAACACAAAGTAATATATAACATAAGGTAATTATAATACCAATATTTAAACTAAATAACAATGATACTAAAAATAAAATAATACTGATGAACAATACTGTTACCTAAATTATAAAAATAACAAAAGAAGTGTTAATGAAACAAAGAAAAATAGTCAAACAATAAAATGAAGATAAATGCACTAAAATAGAATAAAAGGGTTACGTGTACCACATTTTTCCCTTCCTGTCAACCTTCTATTAATATACTTTGACAGAGCACTCTGTGAAGAGCCAGCTGTTCATCAATGACCTTCTTTGGAAATTGTGTTTAAATTTTTATTCCTTCATCCAATTTAAAGCAATAAGCAAAGCAGATATCGAACATTTCGGCTTTGGGTGGCATTCATAAAGTTTGCTGCTTCCATCAAATGCTTTCAGAGAACACCACAGTTTTCGGAATGTTGAATAGCAAGACGTGGATAGGACTGGTTAGACCTTTCTTGGCCAGGGTTTTGCTGGAAACCACATACTCCGAGATCTCTCCCTTCCTTATATGCATGAAATGGCTCCTATAATTCATGTTCTTTGCAAGGCAGAAAAGTCTGAATTCTCGGGTGAATGAAAGGGACGATTGTGGAGGGGGTTAGCATGTCGGTTAGCATGTCAGTCATGTGTCTTGTTGGTAAAAGAACTGAAATTCATGACTAATGCTTGTTTTAATTTATTGCCTCATTGCCCTGGATTCTGGGATGAATTGCCACCATTGTTCAAGCCGCTTACAACACGTGCATCAAGTTAGTGAATGTTTATCATATTTTTTATGGGTTGTCATTTGGCTTACATAAAACAAGGAATTTTTGCTTGTGCTCAAGGAAAAAGCAATGTCATATGGAATAGTCAACCACACCATGTTTTAGCATACTTTGCACTATGCTGTAGTCAATATGTGAGCCCTTACAGTAAAATCAGAGTGCACATTTACTATTTTCACACAACATGGATATAAGTATGCACAGTTTAGTATATCGATGGTCACAACCCAGACGTCCAGTCAGTTCTGGCCACTAAAGCTGCAAAGCTGCAGCTTTTCCTTCATCAAGGTTGGTGTCTAGTATTACAACTGAAAGATGGACAGCAGCATTGGAGTTTCCTTACATGAGTGTGTGTGGGCGTGAGAGTGGGTGTGGAATGAATATACTGTAGTTTTTTTTTTAGGGTTTTTTTTTTTCCTTTGTCGTTTGTGTTGAAATGGGTTTTCCAGCTCATGCGTTTGTTTTCCATGTGTTTGCATGTTTATAGCATTGTGACAAGTCACGTCTGGGAGCACACACTGGGGCTCTGCTGCCACCACACCGTGGAACTGGCAGGTCCAGGATGGCAGCCACCCAGGCACACAACCCATCCATCCATGCCGACCAACAATAATCTGCTGCAGCCATGTGAAACATGGGTGTGTCCCTGGTCTTCTGAAGTCACTGGGGTCCACAAAACTGACGCAGCTGTATGCTGGATCAGACACAAAGTAATGTGCCACATGTCCAAACTGTCACAGCTGACGCTTCCTCACCATGCAAGTGAAAACACTTGATTCACACAGCATCCTCTGAGGAACCCAGTAACAAAGACTAACCTTACTGTATGTCACTAGTGTACATGTTTTACAACCCTACAGTCAGACAGGAGGCCATGCGGAAGGTTCCCGGGTTCAAACCCCACCCCTGCCACATTTCTCCATGGAATGTGGAGTTGCATCTGGCATTAAACATGTGCCAAATCAACATGCAGGTCCGCCTTGGAGCTGCTGTGGTGACCCTGAGTGAAAACAAGGGAGCAGCCCAAGGGTCTTACTTACAGGAAGCACCAGGATGCTCAAGACTTGGACCTTCATTCTCCTGCAAAGATATTGGCATCACCAAACACCTCTGACCAGCACCCTCATGAATCCATGAGCTCTTCAAAGGCAGCTTCTATCTCAAAGTCCGAGGGCCCAGAGACATGACTGTCACTGCCAAGTGAGTGTCTCCACAAGTTCATCATTTTCACTGCATAGATATCTGATGCCTGAATCTACAAAGTCATTACATCTTCATCTTTGCAAACCCCAAAACTGTGATTTCTTGCTTGGCTTCCCAAGTGCTGGAATTACGGTACACATTAATTCCACATTGTAACATAATGCACGTGTGCGTGTGTGTATCGGCTCATCTTAATCTACAGATCTTTTTACTGTAAGTGTGAGCTGTTGGTGCAGATTTGCATTTGCATACCTGTGGCTTTGCATATCAGTTCTTCTTTATCACAGCGATGTTGGCATGCACTTCATGCACCGTGGGCATGTTTGAGTGACAGCGAATATTCGCAGAATGTGCAATAGTGCAAACGCTCTTTGTGCAGCCCTGTACCAGCTGTCACACCACCTGTGGTTGGCTGATCTCTGTAAGGCCTGTTGTGACTCCAGATAGTCCCGGTGGGCTCACATGGAATCAGTTTGTGGATGTCACATGCCTTTTTTCCAAAAACATGGAGCCAGTGCTTGACAAAAACAGCACAGATGTTTGACAAAACTGGGTCTTTTAGGTTATCTATCTATCTATCTATCTATCTATCTATCTATCTATCTATCTATCTATCTATCTATCTATCTATCTATCTATCTATCTATCTATCTATCTATCTATCTATCTATCTATCTATCTATCTATCTATCTATCTATCTATCTATCTATCTATCTATCTATCTATCTATCTATCTATCTATCTATCTGCATGTTAATAATTACAATGCAAATATATGGAACAGATGAGCTATTGTCTATGTAGAAGATAAAATCTCCGCAAAACAGTCACCTTATGTTTAAATATCCTCTAAATGTAGTTTAAACAGATACATCACTTTTTCAAACCATTCATTTACAGTATTTGACTGTATTTATGAAAATGTTTTAACTGTAAAGTCTAAAATAATAGTATAATTCAAAGTAACAGAACAAAAACATTATTTTAACAGTGTCATGTAATTTTAACTGTATTGTACAGTTTTTGGTATTCTGTGCTCTTCTGTGTTTAAACTACAGTCATTTGTAAATTCTACAATGGTATATGATTATTTTAACATATGTGTTTGTACTGTTAGAGTCACAGTTTGGTTTCATTCCACATTTTACAAATAATTGCTGTCAATTAAACACTACTTCATTGTTTTTCTTTTCACAGTTACTTCATGATTTTACAGGATGTCCCTGCTAATTTCACAAGCTTTTTTACAGTCTATCTATCTATCTATCTATCTATCTATCTATCTATCTATCTATCTATCTATCTATCTATCTATCTATCTATCTATCTATCTATCTATCTATCTATCTATCTATCTATCTATCTATCTATCTATCTATCTATCTATCTATCTATCTATCTATCTATCTATCTATCTATCTATCTATCTATCTATCTATCTATCTATCTATCTATCTATCTATCTATCTATCTATCTAGTTAATCTCAATAAATTTTATCAATATGTAAGTAAAGTGAATATGTTTTAAATATGGTTAAGAAATAAATGTTGTGTAAAACATCATTGTGAAATTTGATTGGCATGTGTCCATGGAGACTGTGTGAGAGAATTTAAGTCTGTCCTTTGATAAAAGTACTTTTTTTTTTTCAAATGCAAAGTAAATGCACTTCTGTTTAATGAGAAGATGTTTACTGTTTTTCTCGTTTCCTGTGTTTCTTTGTGTTTTTGTCACACCAGCGGGTTTATTTGTTCACCGGCTCATTTTGCGCGGCCTTGCTGACAGACAGATCATCTCCAGTCCATCATCTCCATCGCTCACCTCGTCGTCCACACTTAACTCATTCTCAGACTCCACACAATGAAACTGCTCCAAAGCACGACACTATAAAGTTTGGATGACTATTACTGCAAATTTTGAAAAATGAAGAAAAAGTCACATTTGTTACATCCTGGTTGGAAAAACTGTAATTATGTTGTCATTAAATACATAATTATAGTCAGAATATTGCTTATTCTCATTTTGTTCACATGATTTATTCTGCTGAATTGTATTTAACTGTGGCAACTTTGTTTCCTGAACAATGTGAATCTTTCTCAAATTGAATGTGCACATTAATGAGACACAGCAATTTATTGTCCCTGATTGTGAAATTCCAACGTTCAATTTTCATGAATTATCCCTCGAACTCAGTTTAGGGCCAAGCAGCAGATAATTACAACCCATACATCTTAGTTATGATTACAGATACCCTACAAACAGTTTGATGTTAGAAACCTGACATAGGACTTTTCCGAGCTGAACAGAACTGTCTCAGTGTTGCTCTACTTCACATGTCTTTTCTGTGGCATCACATGGGTTTCTTCTTATGGAGCCTTTAAAGGGGTTTGAGAAGAAAAAGATTCCAAGCCTCTTGTTAATATATATGTCATGGACATGAACAAGTGAAGCTCTTCAGTATCTCACCATCTCATTTAGCTCCTTCAACCTTTATTTTCAGGAAATGCTTCTGGGCAGCATTAGCATGGCTTAAAAAAAACCATGCAATTTACACAGTAAATAGTCACTGACTCACCTTATGTGCTGTCAAGGTGCACACTGCCTCTCACTTTCACATTCCTGGATTCAATGTCAACTTAACATTTAGCATTTCCTGTTTCAGTGTTGACTGTGCACTGAATTCCCACAAGATCTCCTCTATTCACATGAGATCTGCTTTTTCTTTAAAAAAAATTATTTTCTTTTTTTTTTATTTGAATTTTCTGATATGAAAATCCTTTATGAATAATAATAACAGTAGCAACAATAGCACAGCATGGTGGCTTAGTGTTTAGCACTGCTGCCTCGCTGCTAGGAGGTCCCAGGTTTGTTTCCCACCTGGTCCTTTTTGCGTGGAGTTTACATGTTCTCACATGTTTGCACGGGTTCCCTCCAGGTTTTCTGGCTACCTCCCACTTCCAAATACATGCAGGTTAAGTGTACTGGTGACTTTAAATTGACTGTAGGTCTGAGTGAATGTGATGGTCTGTCTATGGGTGATGGCCCTACAGGATGATGGACTGATGGTTGACTCAGGGTGTCCAACACCTCTCACCCAGTGACCTCTGGCATAGGCAAAAGATGCCCCGACCCTTAACTGGACTAAGCAGGTTCAGAAAACATGTTCAACTGAGACGTTAGGAAAAAATTCACCCTTTGTCATTGGAGGGGCAACCTAGCAATAGAGAGCAAAACTGTTTATTGGACCAGGCTGTAAACATGTTTATTCCTGATCAAAAGGTGGATATTTTAACATGGTCTTTAATGGGAAACCTACTTATTTCCGGAGACAGTCTCAAGTTCAAGGAACTGGAACTTTTTCTTCTTCCAGGTGGGTTTCATCTTCATCAAAGCTTACAGTGATGGTCTAGTAGTCCAGTCTCACTTTTTTTTTTCTGTGCTCCCGTGACGAAATGAGTCAAATTTTTGTGACAGGGTTTTTTTTAACTCACTATTCCTAACCCTACTCCTGCCCCCAACCCTAACCTTAACCATAACCTAATCTTACTCTTTCCCCCCACCCTAACCATAACACCCCCCCCCCCCGCATCACTTTTAATTTCATGCAGCCGAATGAATTAGAATGAATTTGTGCTGCCGTGACAAAAATGAGGCGCTTTTTGTCACAATATCACAAACCAATAGATTAATTTATATTTTGTGCTGCTGAATCATGAGGGGGTTAAGCAATGGGTGTGAGACAGGAGGATCCTCAGTTCGAACCCCCGTCTGGCTGGAAAATCACTTGGGGCCCTTGGTCAAGGTCATTAATCTCCAAGTTGCTCCCAGTGTGCAGTGAATGCCTTGTATGGCAGCACCCTGAAATCAGTGTGTGTGTGTGAAGGGTTACTATAAAGTGCTTTGAGCTCTGATATAGATGGAAAAGCACTATATAAATGCAGTACATTTACCATTTTACCATTTAATATTTGCCAAGGACAAAACCAAGAGCTACTTAATATGAACACATACCGTGTCTTTCTGTTTACCACGTGACCTTTGGTCTTGGGTGACCTTGACACAGGAAATAGAATAGAATAAACTTTATTGTCTGTTCCAAAAAGGTTACAGAAAATCTTCTTCAACTGGCTCATAAAAACTGACAGTAACACCTGTTTCACTTGAACAGTTTGGAGCCAGTTCACATTAAACATGGTGGAATGGTAGTTTGTGAGGAAGGATAAAGTGGTTCAAATTTGGATTAAATTGATTAAATGTTGAGACCACACAAAACCATAAGATTTGGTAACACTGAATCACAAAGAAGGAATTTACATAAATCTGTGTTAAAGTTTGATCTGGATCTGATCCAGGTTACACATTCTGTGGCCGTTAAAATTTAACATTAAAAACCCCTTTTAGTGTATATTTTACATTATATCTTGATCAAATATGCCCCAATCACTCTCATATTTGATAGTGAGTGTCAGTTGCAGACTGTCACTCACTATCACCTGACAAAGTTTGATTCTGATCTGATCCAGACTGTGGATTTTGTGGACATTTGAATTTAATATTGAAAAGCCCATTTGATGTATATTTTGCATTATATCTCAATCAAAGTGCCCCAGTCACTCTCATATTTCTGTTATGGATTTACCTACACCACCAAAATTGCATGGAGGTTCTGGTTTTATGCCTGTTTGTTTGTCTTCCAGTTATCAATTGGAAACCAAGTGCAGAAAAGCAACGACAAATTATACATAGCAGAGATAACCAATGTTCTGTGAAAAATATCTGAAAAGATTTCAGAAAGTGCAAATGTTGACCAAATAAACTTAACCAAATAAACTTACTTAACTAAATTTAACTTATGAAGAGTGACTTCTAACAGGACTTTTCCAAGGTAAAATTTTTATAGAATTGGAAACTAGTGTTAGTGGAGGTTTGCGCTCTGTGAGCGCGGTGCTCTAGTTTTATTTGTGTTCTGGACAAAGCAGGTTATTGTAATTAAAAACCAGAAATAAAATAACTCAACTCACATTCACACCTTTTTTAATATTGATGTCTTGCTCATTAGTATAATGATATACATTCCCATTTCTCATCAACATCAGCCTTTTTTATGCTAAAACTGAAGACAGGTTGGAGAATGTATGTGTTAGTAATTTGGAAACTCAGTCGTGGGGGTTACTGGTGTCATATCCCACAATGCATTGCTGAATTCCTTTAACATGTGGTGAGTCAGGAAAGGGGTTGTTGACCTCTGCCTTCACACGAGCCCCTCGGGAACAGCTTTGCTCAGTTGCTCAAGAAATCTAGGATCACTGCACAAACTGCTGTGCTCGCTGTGACTGGAATTATAATCACTTTATTCGCTTTCTCCTCTCCAAACCAAACTCTCATCTTTTTTCCTTCACTCACATTCATTTAGCAGTTCAGAATTTTATATTTTTTCCTTTGGTTTTTTGTTTTGTTTTGTTTTTGCTCTTACTTTGTAGGGCACAATACCAGCTACACACATGCATATCATTATGATCCACAGATGAGGAGAAAGTACATGAAGCTGGACATGAAATGTGTTTCCTTTGCTTTTTTAAGAACATATTCCTGGTCTCTGTGGTTTCTTGTAGTATTAAATTGGGATTTTGATTCCTTAGTACAGATGATACTTGAGTCTCAGCTCTCAGTGGCACACTTGTTTGATAGGGTGATAGTTAAGACAGACACCATGGCTGAACAGATAACTCAACTATAAAACAGAGAGATACCTGTGAGGAGCCTCAGAAAAACCTTTGACTGCTCCCTAAAGGATGTGGCTTCCATCAGGGCAACCAATGAACAACTGGAGGGCTGGCTGACTACAGTCGACAAGTCAGGCCTTCCGGAAATTCATGGCATGGGTATACCAGCATGGCATCCTGCCTAGGATATTGTGACCATTGCTTGTGTAAGAATTTCCTATCTCCACTGTGGGAGGATTTGAGAGGAGGGTCAGCAGCCATCTTCAACGCTGGTTGGACTTACCTAGAAGTCTAAGCAGCATCACCCTTTACGGCAACAAGAACAAGCTGACTCTCCCCATCAACAGCCTGTCTGAGGAGTTCATGGTTGCCAGAGCAAGGGAGGTTCTCCAGTACAGGTAATCCAAGGACCCAAAAGTTTCTTGAGCTGGCATTGAGGTGAGGACTGGCAGAAAGTGGAGGGCGCATGAGGCCGTGGACCAAGCGGAATCACGGCTGTGTCACAGAGAACTGGTGGGTATTGTGGCGACCGGTTGTGCAGGACTGGGAACCATTACAACAACCCATTACAACAAACTTAAGGGCAAGGAAATGTGGGACCTGGTACAACACAAAGTGAGGGCTGGGGCTGAAGACCAGTGTGCAAGCCAGTGGGTGAGATTGAGGCAACAGGGAGCATGGAGCAGATGAGAAAAATCCATGGTTAGAAAAATCTCATGGTCTGAGTTATGGAGGGCTGAACCCCTCTGCATCAAATTCCTCATTCAGTCTGTCCATGATGCCCTGCCCAGCCCGTTGTACCTCTTCTGTTGGGGCAAGGTCGGAACCCCAACATGTCCCTTGTGCCAAGGGAGAGGAACTCTGGGGCACATCCTCAGCAGCTGCCTTAAAGCACTCGGAGATGGCCACTATCGCTGGCACCACGATTGGGTGGTGAAGGCGGTTGCTGAGTCCATCAGCAAGCACTGCCATTGACCAGAGCAAGGGCTTACAACTACCAACGTGCAAAATCTCATTCGTACGAGCCGAAGAACAGCCAACTCCCCGACCAAAAGCCCAAACAGGCCTCCTGGGAACAGTGAAGGACTGGCAGCTAAGGGTAGACTGGGAAAACAACTGAAATTCCCTGAAAATATCATGGAAACCAGCCTTAGACCAGACATCATCCTGCTCTCAGAGACATCCAAGCAGGTCGTCTTGTTAGAGCTAACATTCCCCTGGAGGAAGCCGGTGAGAGGAAGAGGGAAAATACGCGGAGCTGGTGGAGGGGTGTCACAGACGGGGTTGGCAGGTGCAATGCCTGCCCATCGAGGTTGGGGGAAGGGGCTTTGCAGGAAAGTCACTCCGCAAGGCCTACAGTCTCCTGGGCATCACAGGGGCATGTAAGAGAAGAGCCATCTGTACAGCTTCCGAGACTGCTGAGCAAGCCTCACGATGGCTGTGGATCCAAAGGGACAAGCACTGGACGAGCGCTTCTATGGACACAGGCCGGGAACTGATCACTCCCGTTTGGGTCACCTGGGTGAGGGGGTCTGAAGTTGAAAGACCCGAAACTCCCTATGACCCCAGGTACTATCACTGATGATGTGTCCAAGAAGCTGCATCGCATCAATCCATTTACCTGTCAGCCAAAACCCAGTGTAAGCATATGGCTGGATCTTTTACTGCATTCCTGCTGGTTGTAAAGGGAGTACCCCAAGGTTTTGTTCTAGGACAATTATTTTCTGTTTGCTCTGTGTGGGTATCTATTGGGTAATCAGTGGATACCCTGTTTGTAGATCTTGAGAAGCTATGTTAGGAATCACAATGTCTGGGTTTTTCTGAGATGAAGCCTAAAATCCAGGCTTTCGGTTATTTCCTAAACTTGGCTGTCTGAAGTGTGTGTCTGTATGTAGTGGAAGTGTTGAACTTGTAGAGACATTCACTTATCTCGTCAGTGACATTCATGGCTCTCATTTTTTGGCCTTAGGATCATGAGACACCTGAGAAGAGCTTATAGAGGCATGAAGTCATTTGACAGAGGTGTTTGATGATGCCATTATCTGTGCAGGAGAACAAAGGTCCAAGTTGTTTAGGTCCTGGTGCTTTCAGTCTCCCTGGATGGTGGCGAGATTTGGACACTACGCAGTGACCTCAGATGTTGAGTAGTCCTCTTTGCACTTGGTCTGTTCTGGGGATTCTTGGGTATCACTGGAATGAATCTGTGCAAAAACTGAATGTTACTTAGGGAGATTCCGATGAGCAGTATCACTTGCATTGTGTAGGAATGTCAGATACAACATACTGACCATGTGGCCTATTTCTTTGGGCACAATCCAAGACAAGTGCTTCAGTGCTGATATCTCAGCACCTGGAAAAGGCCAAGAGGATGCCTACGTTTCAACTCGCTGTGGGAGATAGGTAGTTAGTGTTGAGAGATGGTGGTGGACCGGTTGTCTGCCCGGATGGTTGCTGTACAGGCCCCAGGGCAGGTCCGTGATGCAGCGAATGTGCTGCCACAGTGCATCTCCCAGACTGGACATACAATACGACACAATATGATACAACACGATACGATACAATACGATACGGTACGATACAATACAATACGGTACGATATAATACGATACGATACAATGCAATTTAT
The DNA here is from genome assembly GCF_902500255.1 of Thalassophryne amazonica. NCBI lineage: Eukaryota > Metazoa > Chordata > Actinopteri > Batrachoidiformes > Batrachoididae > Thalassophryne > Thalassophryne amazonica. The sequence continues at coordinate 72,810,387 of NC_047112.1, forward strand.
TGTCCCTAAAGGGAAATTTGTTTTGGACTTCAAGTGCTCTGCAAACATTTCTGTCTCAAAAATCAATAAATACAACAATAAAACAGTACACTGCTTGCGTGCCGATGGAAAACTCATCAGCATATTGCACATTTCCCATAACATAATTTACCAGTAAAACAGCATAATAAAGCAGATTCAAACCAGATTAAAACAGATAATAAGTTAAAGTACACACCTTACTTGTACACATACACATTCACACATGGGCACACACACACACACACACACATACACACATACACTTGGGTGTGTGCACATATATACATACACACATGTTCTGTGCATATAGTTTAAATGCTGTTTGAACTCACTTTTTTCTTTTGTGATACACACTCTAAGGTCTCTGCTGTTTCCCTTTTTTTTAACTAATCATTGGCATTTTGTGTTAGTGAAGTGCTGCTGGAATAATGTCCATGGGTAACAGTGGCACCAGCTTCCCAGGCAACAGAAATATGATCATCTGACAAACTGTATGTATAATACTGTCACCACACTCAAAGTAAAATTCAATATCTTTTAAAAAGAAATACCATTTCTCCACATTTATTTATTGTGTTGTATTGTGTACTCTACTTGGCTGTTAAACATGGTACAAACTCAGTGTATTTGCATCTTTGAAGCAGTTTTTGCTTGATCATGACATGGTATTATTATACTTATTAATATTTACTGAAGTGGCCATTAAGTGTAGATATACTTACAGGCTGGCTGTATTTATGGTTCTTGTCTTTAGCTTTCTACATTAATGTGCCGATACCATAACCAGTATGGCCTGCACTCCAGTGGTTTTTATGATTATCGGTGTTGCTATAAAATATAACATAAGCAGTGTAACTGTCTATTCATTATGTTAAAACAGAGCTATAAAAAAATCTGTGCCCCACCCTCTGCTTGGACCACTTACAGTACAATAGGATGTACAGCGCATCCTGGAAAGTATTCACAGCACTTCACTTTTACTACATTTTGTTATGTTACAGCCTTATTCCAAAATGGATTAAATTAACTTTTTCCTCAAAATTCTACACACAATACCCCATAATGACAATGTGAAAAGTTTTTTTTTTTTTTTTGCAAATTTATTAAAAATAAAAAGCTAAGATATCACATTGGGGGGGGGGGGGTGATGGTCTAGTGGTTAAGCATTGGGCTTGAGACCAGAGGATCCTCGGTTCAAATCCCAGCCTGACTGGAAAAATCACTAAGGGTCCTTGGGCAAGGTCCTTAATCCCCTAGCTGTTCCTGGTGTGTAGTGGGTGCCTTGCATGGCAACAGCCTGACATCGGGGTAAATGTGAGGCACTGATGTGTAAAGTGCTTTGAGCGTCTGATGGAAAGCGCTATATAAATGCAGTCCATTTACCATTCACATGTACGTAAGTACTCACAGCTTTTGCCATGAAGCTCATAATTGAGCTCAGGTGCCTCCTGTTTCCACTGATCATCCTGAGATGTTCCCACAGCTTATTTGGAGTCCACCTGGGGTAAATTCAGTTGATTGGACATTATGTGGAAAGACACACACCTGTCTACATATGAAGTCAAAGGAATTGTCTGTAGACCTCTGAGACAGGATTGTCTCCAGGCGCAAATCTGGGGAAGGGTACAGAAACATTTCTGCTGCTTTGAAGGTCCCAATGAGCACAGTAGCCTCCATCATCTGTAAATGGAAGAAGTTCAGATCCATCAGGACTCTTCCTAGAGCTGGCCGCACGTCTAAACTGAGCGGTCGGGGGAGAAAAGGCTTAGTTGGGGAGCTCCAGCATTCCTCTGTGGAGAGAGGAGAACCTTCCAGAAGGACAACCATCTCTGCAGCAATCCACCAATCAGGCCTGGATGGTAGAGTGGCAAGACGGAAGTCACTCCTTAGTAAAAGGCACATGGCAGCCCACCTGCAGTTTGTCAAACGGCACCTGAAGGACTCTCAGACCATGAGAAACAAAATTCTCTGGTCTGATGAGACAAAGATTGAACTCTTTGATGTGAATACCAGGTGCCATGTTTGGAGGAAACCAGGCACCATCCTTACAGTGAAGCATGCTGGTGGCAGCATCATGCTGTGGGGATGTTTTTCAGCAGCAGGAACTGGGAGACTAGTCAGGACTGAGGGAAAGATGAATGCAGCAATGTACAGAGACATCCTGGATGAAAACCTGCTCCAGAGCGCTCTTGACCTCAGACTCATCTTTCAGCAGGACAATGAGGCAGCTGCTAGCTGCCTCAGTTAGCAGAGCCCTGGACCAGCCAGCACATTAGCTGTCACTCTACCCCAAATTATTTATAACTTCTTGGCTTAAAATGACTTTAACATATGAGTTATATAAAAATACACCCATGTACAGTTGTCATGTAGAGGGAAACAAGCTAGACACCAATTTTTATTTTATTTAATTTAATACCAATTTTTATTTTATTTATTTAATACCAATTTTTATTTTATTTAAACAAGCTAGACACCAATTTTTATTTTTTATTTTTTAACAAGACTGTAAACATGTGCTGTTGTGATCATCTTGAAGTGTTTGACATGGGGTTCTGTGGGGACTGACCTACTTTTAGAGCCAGTCTCATGTGGCCATTTGAGGAAATGCAGCTTTTGGCACTTCTGCATTGGCTTCATTTTTCAGTCCAAAAGGTTGCCTATTCATTTTGCCCCATTTACAGTATATTGGACACAATGATTGTGCTCGCTGATGTGTCTCTGTCCACATGAAGTAAAAGTCAGCATTTTTAATGCTTACTGAAGAGGTTGGCACTTGTCTGAAATACAATTAGTGAACTTTTGTTTTTCACTGCTACTACTGGGTTTGCATTACTGACTTAGCTACGTCACCGTTTGAAAGCATCAGCATTTTCTATAAGACCTACCCAGCTGAATATGGTTCAGACTGTTAAATAAGTAAATAAATAGATTTCCATGATTTCATCTTCAACAGAATCCTCATCATGACATTGTGCTACAGGTGCATTAATCACTGCCAGCTGATATTGAATTGGTGGAAAAGTTTTTATCAAAGACAACTAACAACAGATTCAAAGGTCTTGGAGATGTCACTGAGGCCTCAGGGCGTGAGGAGGCTGGAAGAGGATCTTCAGTCAGGGTCATGAGAGGCATGTGTCCCGATGGCTTTATTGTGGTGGTGAAAAGGGATGCTTTTTGGAACTGAGGAGCTTTGGTTAGAGGGGAGGAGAACAAGTGAGGAGCAGTGATGGGAGAATGGGAAGTAGACAGCTGTGTCGGGGTGAATAGGAGGTCTCTTTGTGTCCTGCCAACAAGAATCTGTGACCAATTATCTGTGTCTGTCTCTCAAGGGGCAATTCTTGAACACTACGGGTGGGTGTATGGAGAAGATGCACAAGGAGCAGTTGTGTGTGTGTGTGTGTGTGCGTGCAACTGCTCCTTGTGCAGCATTTGTGTGTTGTTTTAGTTGTTATGAACAGTGGCGGCTGGTGGTATTGATTTTTAAGAGGGCGCACCTTTACTTTTTCATGAAGAGGCATTTGCTACAGGATACATAACTTTTCGCTCGGTGAACCAAAAAAAAAAAAAAAAAATGCAGAGTACACTTTGGTCAAATACAGTCACCTTACTTCTCTCTCTCTCTCTCTCTTACTCACTCACTCACTCACACACACACACACACACACACACACACACACACACACACACACACACACACACACACACACACACACACACACACACACACACACACACACAGAGTATCACCAGTCATCAGATCACAATAACAATCACCTGTTATAAACTCTTCAGGCGGCCCTTCACAGTGTGTTATTATTACTCGTCAGGCTATATAGCATGTCTAATGTGTTTGAATGAAATGGTTTGAAACGCACTGTTTCATGAAGCTGTTGAAGTTTGTTGAAGTTGTTCAGCTGCATGCTGCCAGCCACCACATTGATGTTTTGAATTCAGCCTGCAAGACTAGCTTCAGTTCAAAGGTTTGAATGCTCCAGAGTGCTTCGACTGCACTGAAAAACGAGCCAGCTTAAAAAAATATGTTACAATTGGTACAACCTGAATGAATTAAGTTGTTTGGAAGTTAAGTTTATCTAGAGTTGATCGAACTTACAAACTTAAGTTCATACAACTTAATTCATTCAAGTTTTACCAATTGTAATGCTTTTTTTTAGTTTACTATTCTGTTTTTTTAGTGTGCACTCTTTGCTTCAAATTATGTGATATGGTACTTTATATCTAAAGTTATGAATTGATAACTATAGGTATTGTACCTTAGTTAGTCCACAGTCGGCTTCTTGCTTTGAACTCAGGCAGCAAAACATTTTGAGTCAAAACTTCGAAGTGTGTTCTAAGATTCCAAACGATGCTTCATGCTGATCTTTGCTTTGACTGATATGACAATTGCAAAAGCACACAGATGAAATAAGACAAAAGTAGCTGGAAGTTGAAGCTGGAACACAAAAGCCGTGCTGGTCGCCAGCGTACTGTTAATTTTTTGGGGGGATATTATGGTCAGAGTGACGGCAGGTGAGTGAAACTACTGCACTCGGTGTGAGCGATTTGTCCATTGTCCAAAAAAATTAGATTAAAAAACATGAAAAACATGCCAGTTTGTCTGGGGAGCATGGAGTTGTGTCCCTGAGGGAAAATTTGATGTTCAAAATAAAATTCAGCTTCAGGTCACTTGACTGTGAAATGTTTACCACCTTCACTTTCATATCACCAGCAACCCAACCAGGATGTGTGTGTGAAAGGAAATGAAAACACTGAAATGAAGTGTTGGAAAACATTTAAATGCACATTTCTGATTCATTAATTATGTTGTAGTATTTCTTTTCTCAATATTCACTAGCGCCCTCTAGTGACCAGCCTCCCCTGGTTACGAATGAACTGAAAGGCACAGTTTCACCAATTCCCACCATGCAAACCGAGGTAAATCCTGTTATAGCCTTATTTCTCATCTCCTGTGTGCCTATTTGTAAGCACAGGAAAATAAAAATTTGTCCCACAATTGCTGAATTGCGTGTGCCTGCGACTTATCCCCACCCCACTGTGAGCGCTTCCTATTTGTGCGGTTAGATTTCCAGCTATGTGAGAAGTGTGTCCTACAGACAGAGGGTGAAAGTGGTTGAGCGAAGGGAAGTTGGGCCCATGGATGGCTTGTAGGCCATGTGTTAGACATTAAAGGGCTAATTGCAGTTTTAAAAGCTTCGTGTTTACCGCTGAGAAAAGCCTCGTTAGGTATATTTTACTGTCTCCCCTGAAATTATTCATCCTTGACAACCTCAATTGACATTATCATAATTACAAATGTGATTGCTGCTTAATCGCTCCAACCACAATTCACCGTTTTAAGCGTCTGCAGCGGAAGTCAGTAACCCCCCCTCCCCGACCATTCATCACAAAAAGGACACAGGACACATGAGAGCTGTCTTCTTGCTGCAGCGTGCAGGAAATGAAAGCTAAAATAGGTGGGTCACAGTCACACACACGGACGCTGTTTGGTTTTTGTTGACAGAAAACAGTTTTGTTGTTTGCTTTTGGCACCTTGACACTTGCCTGAATTTGATCCCCGCACTGACGTAATTTGTTGTGCCAATGCGTCCCGCTGGATGCCATGCTTTGTCCCGTTGGATGGCGCGCTATATAAAATAAGAATTTTGTAGCCGATGACACATTTGCTCTCAGAACTTGGCTGATGAAACAATCTCTCATCGCTCCCAGAATCACAGAGAAGTTATCTACAGCTGCAGGTTGTCTCGTGCACGTCAAGTGGTGGAGGACGCATTTGGAATCTTGTCTCAAAGTAAATTATTTAAAATATATACTGTATGTTGTAATGGTTTGGTAAAACAGTTGTGTTTTCATTCCTTCTCATGAATTATATAATGTATCTGTAAAATTATGTTTATTATAGTTGTAACATCTCATCGTAATCATTCAGATGTGATGCACACAGCAACACGCATTGACACGCAGTGTTTTCGAATAGGCTGCGCAATGTTCATGACTAGTTCACGCAAGTTGCATGAAATTAATGCAGTCGCACACAGTTTACAACAGTTTACGACGAGGGTATTCATTGGCACACAAGATTGTAAGATTGCGTGCCAATGCGGAGATCAAATTTACGCAAGTGTCAACATGCCTTTTGGACTTAACTGTGAAACAGCGGTGCAGTGTTTGCAGGATAACTACTGTGAACTCTGCCCTGTAACCGGGTGTATTATTGCACAGGTATAGAATAACTGCTGCCGCTGACCCCGCCGACCAGAGCCAAAACTCCAGCTGATCTTCACCTGTCAAAGCAAAGCTCTGACTTAAGACTTGCAGCTTAAGGAGACGAAAACAAAACACAAGCAAAAGAACAATAAAAGATCTACAAATCACTGTCAATGACTTGTCAAGAAAAATGTTTTAATTTCAAAAATATATACTTGAACATAAAATTTTAATTTGTATGGAGTTGAGAAAAGGTTTACATCAGACTAACTTTTATACACTGTCTGTCGTGCCTTGATGTTATACAAATAATGAATATTTACAAGTGCGATGGTAAGAATATTTCATGAGGTGAAAGATGAAATGTTCCATTCCACGAGGCTCATTGAATGGAACATTTAATCTTTATATATATATATATATATATATATATATATATATATATATATATATATATATATATATATATATATATTATTCCACATTATTTTAGGGCCAAAAGTAGAAACACAAAAGCCTTTCCTGGTTGTCTGAGCGCCAGCAATGTTAAAATGATACAAGCCCCTTAAATTATATTTTCCCTCACTCCTTGAAAAATTCTTGATTTCTGAGTCTTAAACATAATCATATTGAGAAGGTTTAATATTTTAGATTTAATCAACAATGAAGTGGTGTGATCTCCATAACCTACATTGTGAATCGTTCTTAATGTTCCTTTTTGGAGAATGAATAATGATTGCAATGTAGTTTTATAACTATTGCCCCAAACTTCAGCACAGTAAGCCAAGTAGGGAGCAACCAATGAACAATACAGTGTTTGAAGTGCTTTGCAATCAAGAACATGCCTTACCTTATTTAGTACTACAATACTTTTTGACACTTTCTTTTGAATATGTTGAATATGAGCTTTCCAATTAATTCCTTCATCAATAATAACACCTAAGAACTTATTTTCTTTGACATGCTCTATGATTACCCCTTGTATATATTTAACTGAATTTGTATGTCTTTATTGTAATTCCCAAATAATATTATTTTAGTTTTAGACTAATTTAGTGACATACAAACCACCAATCAAATTAAGGGCCTATTTAGGCGTTACATAAAAGCTGATAATTAACATTCACATCTATCTATAAAGTAAGAAACATCTGTGTGCAGGTATGTGGCTCGCATATCTTTCTGACTGTCAAATCAGCCTCAGCTTTCGGATATGGCTTGCGCATGGCACAATGATGTGCATTCTTTATTATGAAAACTTTGGGGATTAATTTTTAAAACATTTATTTGAAACCTTTATTTTGATTAACATTGTAACATTGGTACTTCCAAGATAGCACTGGTACCACAGTCTCTTGTACAAAGAGACTGGTAGCGTGTTTTTGAAAACATGGCTGTGATTGGTCCATCTGCTACGTCGGCCGCTATTTGCTATCACTCCACGCTCTGTGATTGGCTGTGGCGTAACTGCCAAAAATGTGAAAAACAAACCGAAAGACTTGAAAAGTGAGACAAACTACTTGTAAAATGTTGCAAAAGTCGGGGGTGGGAGTTTATCTCATCCCTGTCAAACCAAAATGGAAAACAGGTATTTGCTATGTGTCTGTAATTCGCACGGCAAACCGAAAACATTTGAAGGTTTAAAATGTTCTAAACAAAGGCTGCAGCCAATCAGAGAGCAGCGTGTCTCAGCCAATCAGCAAAATGTCAGAATCCTGACTAAAAGTCACGTGACCAAATAACCCGACACCGACTCCTTTGCCTTGGTTGGAGGAGTGTAACCAGCTTACTTCCAAGATGGCATGGCTCGCTGATGTTACTGGTAGCAAAGTTAAACAACATTACCTAGTTCATGTTGCTCGCACCATTTCACAATACAACGTTTAATACCAGCATCCCAGCACATACTTTTACTGTGAAAGGCATGCTGTCAATATTCCTTGCGACTGAGTTTAATTTGTCATCACTGTGGAGACTTTAGCTAAAATACATTTTTGATAACATCTACAAATTTCCCACTATTTGTTCAACGTTTCAGTAACTACATAAGCTGAATAAAATCTTATATTTGCTGCGAATTCAAGTTTAAATAAATTGTATTCAGGAGGTAAGGTACTGAAGATTTGCTGTTTCAAATATTCTATATGTTCTGTTTAATTTTGTCGGACTGTCTTCCAATAACCTGTTTAAAAGGAATCCTTTATTTTCATATAATTGATAATAAAAACAGATTTTTTTAAAACTATATGAAATACTATATTCAAAAAATATATAATATAACATAAGTACACCTCTTTGTACATCCCACCTTCAAACACAGCCTCATACGACCATCCATGAAAAATCTACTTAAGATCCCAATTTTCTATAGGAATACAAACTTCCTATGGCCACTGCATGAGGTACCTTTAACTGAAATAAGCCAAATGTAAGTCCCAGTCAATCAATCAGTGTGGTGGTTGGAACTGTTTTTGACTTCTTCTCTTTCTTGCTGGGATTTTTCTGCCGGTCTGCAGGTGTTACAAGTGAACCAACAGTTGAAAGAGAAGCCACATTCTTTGTCCGTTTGTCCGTCACTGCTTTGTTCAGATGTTGTGTCTGTTTCAGGGAGTTTTAATTCCTCACCTTCAACTCTTCCTGGAGATAAGTGGGGCTTAAATGCACAAACACAGTGAGGCATTGCAGGTTTTTTTGGTAAAATGTGAGATTTGGTTTATATTTAACAGAGAAAATATCATTTGTGAAGAGGATTCTTGAATTTTGTTGATGGCATGCGGTATAACATGGTTTAAATTGAATTATGGGAGGGAGGTGAGCAGTTTGGGACTTCATGCCTAGAACAAACTTGTAATACAATTTCAGACACTGTTAAAGTGGGCTAAACCATTTCTTAATGTTAGCTGATGTCTGCCTGCTGAAGCCAAAAGGTACTGCAGCAGGCTAATGTAAGTAGCGAACTATCTTGTTTAATACACTTTACATTCCTACTTTCAGAGGTTCTGAATAAAAAAGTAGGTGTGTCTATGGATGAATGCTAATGTTAGTTAGCTCCTAGTTTGTGCCTTGAATTACAGCTGAATTCATGTTAACTAAATAGTGAATAGACGGCATTTATATAGCACTGTCATGGTCAAAGAATCATGACAGTGTGAATGTAAGGCATCACTGTAAAAGTGATGCCTTACATTCACATACACACACACACCAATGTCAGAGTGCTGCCATGCAAGGCACTCACTACACACTGTGATTTTCCAGTTTAATTGGGATTTGAACCAAGGATCCTCTGGTCACAAGCTAATGGCTTTTTGTTTTGACTTTGACCCTCAAATGCTCTTGATAGTTGTGGAGTCAAAATAGTCAAAATAGTTGTGTATATCTCAAATAAAGATGTGATATCCACCGCCAAACCACAACTGAAATGAATGCCCACGGGCAGAACTTGGCAGCTTTTTTTTTGCAGCCATTTTGTATTGGCATTTCTATCCAATCAAATTAGCGACAAGACCATTGGGGGCATTTTAGCTTTCTTGTTTTTACTTTGCCACCTTTGTCTTAATGATAATTCATATACGTAGACAAAATGTGTAAGTTGGCTGAAGAAGTGTATAAATGGAGTATGAGCGATGATTAAAAAAATGAGTCACTTGTACATGCTATAAATGTAAGACCTATTACTATGTGAAACCTAACCTTTGATTGCTTTGAATTATTGATGCTGTGGTCGTGCCTTTGTTTTATGGCATTGATTAACATTTATCTGGGGAGATGAACATTACAGTTCAGGAAGAACTGCTTGTCTGAATTCAATAGATATCTTATTTGTTGAAGGTTAAGTTTTTGCTGTTGTTTATGCAACTGAACTGTAACTGAAATAAAGAAATAGAATTTCAAAGAAAAAGCAGTTGTAAAGAAACCTGACGTAAAAAGAGAAGCCTCTTGTGTCCTCAGTTGTGCTTGAGTAGAATCCAACCTCCCCCCCCCCCCCCCCCCAGGATCCTTGGAATGGTGGGAGTCAAACATTCCTGACATTGTATCCCCTTCCTTAGTAATCTTTTTAGAATTAAAAGACAAATTTGGCCCTAGATCCGTTTTCCTTGGAGTTCTATTTGTGTTGTGTCAGGGTTAAGAAAATAACCTCATGTCTTTCCCCCAGTGTGGGTCAGGGTCAGCTATGGGTAGGGGGCTAAGGTGGGAGGATGTGCAGCTCAATGTTACTGTACAAAGCAGCCCGGGGACAGTGACAATGGAGCAGTGGGCTTTACAGGCTCCCTTCTTCTTCTCCAGGGGTTTTGCAATGTGAGAGGATCCACAGAACGCCTGCGGGGGAGAATGTGGAGGCTACCTGTTGCATGAAACAGCTCTGGCATTATGCGTGCTGCTGACCTGCCACCCTCGGGAAGGAGAGCGGAGGCTGTTGATGGAGACTGGCTGCGGAGTCAGAAAGCACATCTGGTACATGTTGTGTGGATTTTTTCTTATAAGTGCAGATGGTCTTGAATTGCTTTTTTCCCCCCACTAAAGCTCACATTTAAAAAGAAAAAAAAAAAAAACTCTTGGGAATTTTCCCTTTTGGGGAGTTGTTTTTTTTTGTGTGTGTGTGGGTCAGCATGCTGTTCCTGCACACAAACACAATGCATAGAATCGAAAGCAGAAGCTAAAAAGCTGCGTGCAAGACTGTAAAGGAGGGTACACACCAGCTTCAGTTGTGTAAAAAAACCCAGCCATCGAGCATGCATGTTCTGATTACATGTAAACCCTCCATGCCAGTTGGTGGTGCTAGTCTGTATACATCATTCACAAAGGGAAACTGAAAGTTACAGGGACCTAAATAAGCGAAGTGCGCAACACATCTGCGCATGCATGGGTCAAACCGGGGCAAAAATTCCAACTACCAAACTCACACCGCTCCCATTGAATTTCGTATACAGTAGCATTAGCGGACTGTAAAAGTTAAGGCTTACAGGGATTGTTTCAAAGGCTTTAAGCCTTAAGCGACGCATACAATAATGACAGGTGCACATTGTGCTGTTTTCAAATGCTCGAACGGAATTTATAGGCTTGAAAGCTGGCGGAAAACACACAATTGCAAAGGTCTGCCGAGTCCACACAAAGACGGAAAGATGACGAAATGTGGTTGTAAACCTCCGTTCATTCTACACAATTTCCCTACAGAAAAGAAAGATCCAGACAGACGTAAAAGATGGACTAAAATTGTAAGTTTCTTGCACACATTTATTTTGTCAATATCCTGAAACTGTGCCGATTATAATGTGGCTGATTAACGCTGTTTTAGTGCATCGGCTTATGACTGTAATGTCGCGCCATGAATGACATGGTGCGTAATATTGTAAAATTGACATGTTCTATAAATAAACTGCATGCATGCACATATCATTGTATGTCTATCAACTTATCAAAACAAACGTGACACCAAAGAGGTTATATATGTGAGACCTACCTTCCTTGTAGTCATTATGAAGCCAGTGGAGTAGTGATTTCTCATCCCTGCTTAGCGAATATTCTGCAATATAGTAGAGAAGCTTGAATCTTCGACTGGACTGGGTTGCTTGACGCGAGGACGTTTCGCTTCAAATCGCAGAAGCTTCCTCAGCTAAAATTCTTGCTCTGGTGGTCTGACTTCTGTCTTGACTCTTGTAGAGAAGAATAATCAGAAGTCACAAAAGCTGGAGTTTTAAATCTAACCAGACCCCTCCTACAGAGAGGCCGACTGCTATAGGCTAGTGACTAAACAATAGCTCTAATTATCACCTATTGTGCTCTAGTTAACACCCTCCTAATGACAGGGCAGCCAGAGAGAAGAAATGGTTTGAGAGAGGGGTCAAGGAGGCATTCTTTGTGAAACGTTTGAAACCCAGCCTTAACCGGGGAGGGGGTCTGAGACACGCTTTATCCCCTGTTTACAATGGGGTACTCAGGTCAAAGCAGTTTCAGTCTTTTGTTCATGGTAATGAGTCATTCACGTCATCAGCAGAGTCGTCAAGGGAGCCATCAGGAGAGGGTCTGTCCCATCATTAGGAGGGACAGCTGCCCTGTCATTAGGAGGGTGCTAACTAGAGCACAATAGGTGCTAATTAGAGCTATTGTTTAGTCACTAGCCTATAGCAGTCTGCCTCTCGGTAGGAGGAGTCTGGTTAGGTTTAAAACTACAGCTTTTGTGACTTCTGATTATTCTTCTCTACAAGAGTCAAGACAGAAGTCAGACCACCAGAGCAAGAATTTTAGCTGAGGAAGCTTCTGCGATTTGAAGCGAAACGTTCTCGCGTCAAGCAACTCAGTCCAGTCAAAGATTCAAGCTTCTCTACTATGGAAACCACCTGGACAACTGAGAGCCTACACAGAAATTCGGCAATATCCACAGTTTCAGACTCTGGACCTCGTCTAACCATCCGTCAGTTGCCTTCAAGGGGTCAGAAATTTGTTTGTCTCCAACTATCAACAAGGACTGGTCATTTTTGACAGCAGCTCTCTTCTTCCTCCTTGTCAGCACCAACGGTAGTTTTCTGTAACGATGCAGCATACGCAAGCACAGCCAGCTCTTCTTTCCGTTTCTGTCCACTGCTGTACGTAGTCCTGGTTGTAACAGGCAATCCACAGAGCTTGCAAAAATGCTTTAAATCGTCAACATTCCAGCAGTTGGAAATGATCCAAATCATAGGACTCTCGCGCTTGCTTTCCGCCGTCATAGCATGTGGGTTGGTAGCCGAAAAATTTAGTCTACCCATATGCACGCACGGCCCGAGATGTGCATTCGCTTCTTCAGATCAAAGCAGTGTTTGCTCACCATTTCTACAGTATTCCTGTTCATCACTGACAGGTCCCAGTGAGCTTTTTCATCTGCCTGCCTTTAAAAAGAAACAGTTTTAGAAAGTTTGCACTTAAAAGTTTAGTCAAACTTTTCCATTCATACATCCCTGGTTCTGCATTCTTCAGTCTGGTCTCCAGCTCATCAAGGGGCTTTAATTTTGTAATGTGGCTATTCCACAGAGCTCTGTTAATTTCTGTTGCATCCTGAATAGCAAATTGGGGCATGTCTTGAGGCATCATAGCAACTTCTTGATCCATCTTTATCAATCAGGAGCAAACTTGGTATACGTAGTAGTTACGGCCATCATTGGCACCAGTTTTGAAATCGGGATCCTATTTTTGAATAGTTCTAAAAATTTCATCCTGATTCTCAAAATTGTTGATGGTACGTGGTAACATTCTATATTCACAGTCTTAATGGATTCAATCATGTTTGAACGTCTTTAACGTCTTTTACAGCTTGAAATTTTGATCGAGCTCCATCTGGGTAAAAATTTGAAGCCAGTTGTTGAATCACCTCTGGCTGACAGTGCAACTCCTTTCTTTTGTTTTCAGGTGGGTCTGCACTTTATAAAGGAGGCAAGGCGGCTTATCCTGTTTTTGCACTTTTTTGGATAGTGGGAGATCGTAGTACAACAGTGCCCTGTGGAACAGCCCTGTAACATGTAGTGAAATGCTCTGTGGATCCACCGCTCTCCAGATTGTTCTGATGTCTTCAGTGAGGTCCAACAACTTTCAGAGAACCACCTTTTGGAATCTTAAAAACAAATAAATTAATGAATTAAAAATGCTTTTTGGTGTATGCGAGCTACTACAGTACAAAACATTGTCAAGCCTCACATTTGGTCAGTTGGGTCACTTTGCACTTTCCAGTGTGATGTTGTCCTCCTTGTTTGCTTGGTTTTGTCACTTCAGTTTCTCTTCTCATACGCCAATTTGTTAAAGCTGGGCAGAGCGGGTTGCGACCTCAACTTTATCGAATGTCTGGGTCTTTTAGTGAAGCTTAGGGCTAGTGGCCGGCGATCACCTAGTATTTCTTCTGTTTTTCTTGTTGCTTAAAGCTGACAAATTATACCATATTTGTAGTCCTCTGTTCAAGGTGTTGCTCCATCCAGAGGTGGGTGTCTTCTTCTGCAGGCCTCCTGTCCTGTGCACCAGCAAAATTTCCTGTGTATTTGTATTGTCAATTGTGGTCGGGTAGCAATGGCCCAAGCAGAGGGTCACCCCTTTGAGTCTGGTCTGCTTGATGTTTCTTCCTCAGTATCATCAGAGGGAGTTTTTCTTACCACTGTCACCTGTGTTCTTGCTCTAGGGGTTGGTAAGCTTAGGATCTTACTTGTGTGAAGCACCTTGAGGCAACTTTGTTGTGATTGGCACTATATAAATGAAATAAACTGAACTGAATTGACAGCCTATCAGAGTACACTCTCTGATTGACAGGTGCAGATATTTTGCAAAAGCTGTTGTCGGCGAGCACAGACTGAGCTGACTTGTGTCATGGACTCATGATGAGGCCAAACGGCTTGCCGTTGGCTCGGCGTGTACCCTCCTTAACACATCCATGTTCAACTTGTCCAGCTGGTCTCAGATGAGGTTATGAAATGAGAACTGACGAGGTGACGCATGGTGTGGGTGGGAACCTGGGTCTGGCTCCTGTTCTTTAGGGGCCCATCTGCAGGAAAATATCTATGCTGGTTTTCATGGCATGACCCTGTGCCTCAGTCCTTTCCCATTAGGTTTTATCTACTCTGGTTGGTTTGGTTAACTTAGCATTGTCTTGTTTCTTCCCACATGCTCGTGTGTCAAACACTGTGAAAATAAACAGCACACTCATCACAACATGCGAGCTTTGTGAAAGAAATGAAATGACAAGAAACAGACCAAAGGCTCAGCCAACAAACTGCTCCCTCACAGCACTGTCTGCAGCTCGCACCAACGTGGACCGTTTTTCTGGCAGTACCCCGCTCACGGCTGACTCACCGAGCTGCACCTCGCCAGCTATTCATACCTTCCTCCCACTCTCATTTTACTTCTCCAGCAAATCAGTCAGCAAGCCAACTAAGCTAGCCTTCAGCCAACAAGCCAGGTGGCAAATTTAAGGATACAACACTCGGCATCAGGTCCATTAATGTTCCGGTATGCAAAGATCCTTTAGCTGCTTGCCACTGCAATGAGAGAAAACGTGTACCCAACCAATAGCATGAATGCAATACTTCTGCTTTCATTCCCTTTTTCATGCTTGCTCTAAAAGTTCAGGATTTTCTGTGCACCCAACACTAATTACTCTTGAATGTGGTTCAGGACAATTGTTGAGAACTGTGTTCAAGCACATCATCATGACCAGATAACTTGTCCATGTGACAGGTGTGCCATATCAGATCTCATGAAACACCATGATTATTGCATAGGTGTGTCTTGGACTGGAAGAAGCCCACTCTAAAATGTAGCAGTTTGCACAACAGTAGGGGGGTGCACAGCATGGAAGTAGCCCTAACGCAATACATCATGGGATAGTCCTGTAATGCCTATAGCTGGCATCGATGGATGTAAACAAAGAGGGATGCGACACTTGTAACCAGTTTTGGACACAGGCAGATGTACCTGGAGCTGTTAGTAACTTACACGTCGAGCCAGCAACAGTTGTGGAACTAAAAGAGATGGTTAAAGTGCAGAATTGCAAGTTTAAAAGGCAAGAAAAGGATCTGATAGAGAGGTAAGTTCCTACTAACTTGTTTCTAGGAGTTATTACCTTGTGAGTGATGGAGGAAAATGCACATACACTCAACAAAAATATAAACGCAACCACTTTTGGTTTTGCTCCCATTTTGTAGGAGATGAACTCAAAGATCTAAAACTTTTTCCACATATACCAATATCACCATTTCGTCTCAAATATTGTTCACAACCAGTCTGAATCTGTGATAGTGAGCACTTCTCCTTTGTTGAGATAATCCATCCCACCTCACAGGTGTGCCATATCAAGATGCTGATTAGACACCATGATTAGTGCCACAGGTGTGCCTTAGACTGCCCACAATAAAAGGCCACTCTGAAAGGTGCAGTTTTATCACAGCACAATGCCACAGATGTCGCAAGATTTGAGGGAGCGTGCAATTGGCTGCTGACAGCAGGAATGTCAACCAGAGCTGTTGCTCGTGTATTGAATGTTCATTCTCTACCATAAGCTGTCTCCAAAGGCGTTTCAGAGAATTTGGCAGTACATCCAACCAGCCTCACAACCGCAGACCACGTGTAACCACACCAGCCCAGGACCTCCACATCCAGCATGTTCACCTCCAAGATCGTCTGAGACCACCACTCGGACAGCTGCTGGAACAATCGGTTTGCATAACCAAAGAATTTCTGCACAAACTGTCAGAAAACTGTCTCAGGGAAGCTCATCTGCATGCTCGTGTCCTCATCGGGTCTTGACCTGACTCCAGTTCGTCGTTGTAACCGCTATTGAGTGGGCAAATGCCACATTTGCTGCCATTTGGCACGTTGGAGAGGTGTTCTCCTTCACGGATGATGCGGAAGGAGATGTGTTGCACTGCATGAGGCAAATGGTGGTCACACCAGATACTGACTGGCATCCCCCCCCCAATAAACAAAACTGCACCTTTCAGAGTGGCCTTTTATTGTGGGCAGTCTAAGGCACACCTGTGCACTAATCATGGTGTCTAATCAGCATCTTGGTATGGCACACCTGTGAGGTGGGATGGATTATCTCAGCAAAGGAGAAGTGCTCAATATCACAGATTTAGGACTGGGTTGTGCACAGTATTTGAGGGAAATGGTGATATTGTGTATGTGGAAAAAGTTTTAGGTCGTTGAGTTAATCTCATACAAAAATGGGAGCAAAACCAAAAGTGTTGCCTTTATATTTTGTTGAGTATATTTAGAGGTTATATAACAAATGTTCTTGTAAAAATGCTTAATATTTGGCCTTCTTCTCCATGGGAAAAAGCTGTTGTAATGGAGATAATCTGTGGTTGCACATCTTTGAGATCATTCAGATCAGGTAAGCGCTTGCATCGTCTCTGTGTCGAGCCAAGCACATGCATTTCTCAGTGGGGACGTCCAGGGAAAGAGAGAAAGAAAGAGGGAATGAAGCAAACAAAGAGAGTTGTTTCTGTGCTAAACGTGTCAGAAGAAAGCTTCTCTGGGTGGGGGGATTTCGGAATGGATTTATTCAAGGTGCCCTGACAATTGCACAACTTTGAATCGCGCACTTGCACGCACTCTGCCGTGTAGGAGAGTAAACCCATCTGAAACTCAGTGTAAACCACTGTAAACTGTGCGCAGCTTTGTGCAACTGCGGAAAGAAAATTTTGAAATGTTCAAAATGTCCATCATGCATTAATTACATGAACTTCCTGTGAACATTACGCAAACAATTCAAAAACACTGCATGTGAGTGCGAGTAATTGTGTCAGCACAGCGCATCGGAGCGCAGCTCACCTGAACAATTACGAGATGTTAAATCTATCATAAATGTACTTTTACAGCTGCTCACAAGAATGAATGAACATGCAACTGTTTTACCAAGCTATTACAATAGAACCATTACAAATAATTAACTTTTTAGATGGTTCCAAATGCTTTCTCCACCTCATTCAGCACGTGTGCAAGAGAGAGAAAAAAAAGCTGCTTCTGGAGCGCTCCTCTGTCATTCTGGAAGCGATTAGAGCCATTTTCAACAGCCAACTCTGAGAAAAAAAAAGATCAATCCGCTATGAAAGGGGGCAGTAAATCATCAGGGGGCAGTAAATCATCTTTATATAAATAGTGTGAGTGCGGTGAGTGATTTTATTAGTAATTTAATGTAAGTAAATAATATAATTGTAAATACATGGATGACACAAGAAAGTGAAAATTTAAAAATCATATGACAAAACAGAAGCAATAATGAAATAAAATTATTATTATTATTATTATTATTATTATTATTATTATTATTATTATTATTAAATAAATGCACTATGCACAATTTCTCCAATCACAGCCACAAAAGCTGAACATGTATATGTTGCGGACATGAAAGAGCAAAGCTCTTCAGCATCTCACCATGTCATTTAGGTGCTTCAGTCTTTTTTTTTTTGGAGTAAATGCTTCAGGGGAGCATTAGCACGGTTAAAACCTTTCAGGTTTAAATGATGTGTTCAGTTAAAATCTGAGGCAAACATTTTTCTTCTACTAAGGTGGATTAGAACTTTTGTGGTACACAGCACCAACTACTGGACAGGAGGAACCTAGCAGTCAATGCAACTCAGTAATTTCAAAATACAGTTCTTTTCAACCAGACATGTGGTGCTGTGACATCTGTGTCCCTGGCCTCCGCTCTAGCTCCACCCATGCCAGGAAGTGTTCAACATTTGACAGTTCCTGTTTCACTGTGGACTCAAAAATTGGCGCTTCCTGTATCAGTGTGAACTTGCCACTGAGTTCCCACAAGATTGCATGGGATCTCATATGTCAATCAAGGAAGTGTTTGACATTTCCTGTTTCACTGTGGACTCAAAATTTGGCACTTCCTGTTTGGGATTCCCTGTACCATAGAGCGAGCTTCGCAGCGCTTCACTCATATAACTTCTTCTGGGTTGTCTGGGTGCCTTGGTGGCTTTCCTCACTCTGCTCCTTCTTGTGCAGTCACTCAGTTTTTGAAAACTCTTCATACAGATTTACCATAGCGAGCCATACTGATTGTATTTCTTCATAACTGATGTAAATAAAGTCCAAGACATATTCAGTGACTTGGAAATGTTCATGTATCCATCCCTATTGTCTGAAGAAAACTGGCAATAAAACCGATTATTTACAGGTATTATACCAAAGCATTCCATTACTTATGCAACCCATCATCTTGGCTTTTATATTTTTAATTAATTTATATCAAGTTGTAGAGATTTGCTTTCAATTTGAGTTTAAGGAAAATAATTTTTAAAATTTTTATATTGAGAAGCCTGATTTACTTTTTGTATATGAAATGGCATAAATAAATTAAAATGTGTGAAATACCAGGGGGCCAAAAACCTTTGCAAGACAATGTAAGTGCTCCTAATATAGAAACCAATGAATCTATTTTCTCATTGAGTTACAGCTGATAACGACTGTAAAAAATGAACACAGCTCATAGAAACGCTTGGACAGTTTGGCTTCAGACATCTGTATTAGTGAAGGCCATGATGATGATGATGATGATGATGATGATGATGATGATGACAATGATGATGCTAACGAGGGGCTTGTACACCCATTACTTTGGAGATCCATCGAGGGACTCGTCTGTACTGATCTGGCCCTAAACTGAAGCTCTGTTCTGGAATGCAATCTGCCTGCCATCTGCACGCCTCCACAGTTCTGTTTGATATTCAAACAAACACCTGTCAAACGTCCGTGTCTCATCTCACATTGCTCTTGGAAACTGGCTAAATCTCAACTTTTTCCTCATCCCAATAGAGGGGAAGAGGGGCAAGTGTGACTTTTTATTCTAACCATCTGTGCATGTGTTTAAATATAGATTTTTTTTTATGGGAGGCTCAAAGGACTAGTTCTACTTTCCACTAAAATGTCAAAGCATAATGGGGCTTTCAAGGTGCTGCATTCAGTGAGATGATTGCCCAATAAATTATTTCAAATTCAATTATGGTTTTCCATCAGCGGGTAATGCTGATTCAACAGTGGGCGCGCAGTCGTACAGTATTGATTCAAGGAAGTTTGGTGAATATTCTCAGACAGAGGAAAAGTTAGTCCAAAAGTCTTCTGTCTACCTCCTAATCTCTCTCTCTCTCTCTCTCTCTCTCTCTCTCTCTCTCTCTCTCTCTCTCTCTCTCTCTCTCTCTCTCTCTCTCTCCTGTTGAGATGAAGGTTCCGAGTGCTGCTTGGCAGCCGTTCAGGTTCCACATCTGTCTGACTGCTGTTCCTCTCTTCCCCCCAACAACAGTATCGGTTCAGGGCCTGTCTCAAGGTCTGCAGATGTGTTTCTCAGAGCAGCAATGATGGACTCTTGCAGAGATCTCTGGTGTGAGTGACTAATGGCGCAGAGACAACTCTGAAGGCTCTGAAGAATGGATTCATACAAACTCGTTTATCATGCTGCCTGTCAGTGCTGATGGGAACAACTGATGCAAAAACACACACTCACCTTCCAGTGGAACACATTCAGCTGCTGCACAGCATCTGCAGTGTATCACAGCAAGAAAAAGATGAATGCGTTTTAATATTTATTTCTGAGAGCAGGAATCATGTAAAGCACATTTTAGTTGCTTGCAAATTTAAAATAAAACACTAAAAATGAAAGGTAACTGAAATAAACATTTAATTTTATTCAAAGATATAAAGATGCAACACTGAAACAGTTTCAAGTCCACCTGTTTTTCCTGTGTCAGTTCTGTGGTCAAACCAGGTCCGTCTGTGGAGTCTCTTCATCTTTGAATTTAATTATTTATTTGTCTTTAAAAATTTTAAAGTGAATTTCTTCCCAGGGCAGGACGAGGCTGAAAAATATATAGGAAGATGATGTTGTACACCTAAATGTGAATGTCAAATGACAAAGCCATGAAAACTAATAAAAAAAAAAACCTGAATTTAAAAATGTGCACAGCAGACATATCAGAGAGCTAAACTGTTTTCTATTTTGAATAAGCAAGATGTAACAGTATATAGCAATACACCCTTTTCGTGGACGGGTAATATTTTTCATACCACCCAAGTAATCAGCCAATCCGGACAGCTGAGCGACGCCACGACGAAGAGGCGCGGTCAGAGGAACTGTGAAATACTGGTGAGTCACTATTAATAATTTTTTACGTGTCCAACCTCGTAGGTTGATCGTTAAAATGAAATTCATTAGTTCTAAAAGCCATCATAATTATTTATAGGAAAACGTTCTATTTTTTTCTACTGAGGTTTGAACTTTGAGAGTTTACACAGGAGAGAAAAGTGAGAAAATGTTAATGCCTGTTTGAGAAAAGTGTATAAAGTGTGTACTGAGGGGTTTTATAGCCTTAAAACATCTATAATAACTGTAAAAAATAGCGCTGACTACTTTGCTGATTTCGCCTATCGCGGGTTATTTTTAGAACGTAACTCCCTTTTGCGGCCTCGCAGTTTCGCAGATTTTTTTAGTGCAATTTTGCATGCTGCTTCTTCTTTTTTTTTTTTTTTAACAGCACATTGTGTTCTACGTCCTTATCAGGCGGGCCGGTCACGGCACCGGTCGGCATCACCGCGATTGCTCTCACTGCCTCCGATGCGCTTACTGAGTCTGCGGGCTCAGGGCCCTGTCCCACTGGCGTTTAGGAGGATTTGTGGATGGAATGCACACAAAAGTGGCCCACATCCGCCAAACATGAGTCGGCCGCCATCCGAACACGTCTGTGATCATCAGCAGAGGCACGCATGTCCACAGCCAGGATTTTTGAGTGGCTCAAAAATCCTGCTGCGGATGAGATCCGCATCACTGCCTGAACACATACTGAAGACATACGGAGGACATACACAACCAACGCGCCGCATATCCCCTGTCATCCGCTGATATCCGCAACCGACGGGTTGGCGCGGCTTGGCGGAGGACCGGGACAGCGTGCAAAACAGATATGACGCGTGCCCACCGCGGCCACATCACGGTCGCAAATGGTATGTCGCGCATGCAGTGGGCACGGATGAAGCGAGTGCATCACGGCCGCTGTGCCCCTCATGGGGGCGCCTCCGCGGTCGCCTTCGCTTCTGTTCCCTGTTATATCCACTTTTCTTCCTCATGTATTCGCTGATCCACCCCGGGACATTTGTCTTTTCCGCCCACCTTTGTTGTGGATGCTCAGCTTTTGTCTCCTCATTACATGCGCAAATCCTCCTAAACGCCAGTGGGACAGGGCCCTAAGCACCGCAGCAGGCCACTCACACCCCCTGTCTGCTGTGCGGAGCTGCATCCAACTCCAGCACCAGGTCCAGAGACTACGCGCGCTGTTTTGATGCGCAGCGCCCGCTGCATGGTCTCGGTAACCGCAGCCGCAGAGCTCAGTGGCCATGACTTGGATTCTTTGCGGGTCCCGCATTCGTACCCCCGGAGGCAGTGAGTGAAGGGGGAGCACACGCATTGTGTTCTGCGTGCATTTATCATTTATAGGTATATGATAAAACACCAAGAGTCTAGCCAAGCCTAATATTGTCAGGCTGCATGAACTCACCGGCAACAATATATACAGAGTCTGAAAGAACACATTGTCACCAAAATCATCGGTGAAAGGTTCTGCCAAATCTGAGGTTGCATGAGACATCATTGACGGCAGTTTAAGAATTAAATATTGCCACATGCAGTGCATCCAGAGCGCTTCATGTTTTCCACATTTTGTGATGTTACAGCCTTATTCCAAAATGGATGAAATTTATTTTTTTCCTCGAAATTCTACACACAATACCCCATGAAGACAATATGAAAAAAATATTTTGAGATATTTGCAAATTTATTAAAAATAAACTAAAAAATCACATGTACATAAGTATTCACAGCCTTTACCATGAAACTCAAAATTGAGCTCAGGTGCCTCCTGTTTCCACTGATCATCCTTGAGATGTTTCTACAGCTTAATTGGAGTCTACTTGGGGTAATTTCAGTTGATTGTACATGATTTGGAAAGATACACACCTGTCTACATATAAGGTCCCACAGTTGATAAAACATGTCAGAGCACAAACCAAGCATGAAGTCAAAGGAATTGATATAGATATAAATAAACCTCTGAGACAGGATTGTCTCGAGGCACAAATCTGGGGAAGGGTACAGAAACATTTCTGGTGCTTTGAATGTCCCAATGAGCACAGTGGCCTCCATCATCCATAAATGGAAGAAGTTTGGATCCACCAGGACCCTTCCTTGAGCTGGCCACCCATAAGAACCCGATGGTGACTCTGTCAGAGCTCCAGAATTCCTCTGAGAGAGAAGAACTTTCCAGAAGGACAGGGAAGGTGATGGTCTAGTGGTTAAGGTGTTGGGCTTGAGTCCAGAAGATCAAGGGTTCAAATCCCCGCCTGACTGGAAAATCACTAAGGGCCCTTGGGCAAGGCCTTTAACCCTATTAAAGGTGTGTAGTGAGCGCCTTGTATGGCAGCACACTGACATCGGGGTGAATGTGAGGCATAACTGTAAAGCGCTTTGAGCGTCTGATGCAGATGGAAAAACGGTATATAAATGCAGTCCATTTACCATTTACAACCATGCAGCAATCTACCAGTCAGGTCTATATGGTAGAGTGGCCAGATGGAAACCATATGGCAGCCTGTCTGGAGTTTGCCAAACGACACCTGAAGGACTCTCAGACCATGAGAAACAGATAAGGATTGAGGGAAAGATGAATGCAGCAATGTACAGAAATGAAATGGATGAAAACCTGCTCCAGAGCGCTCTTGACCTCAAACTGGGGTGACGGTTTATCTTTCAGCAGGACAATGACCTAAAGTACACACCCAAGATATCAAAGGAGTGGCTTCAGGACAACTCTGTGAATGTCCTTGAGTGGTCCAGCCAGAGCCCAGACCTGAATCTGAACATCTCTGGAGAGATTTCAAAATGGCTGTGAACCGACACTCCCCATCCAACCAAAGAGGAATGGACAAAACTGCCCAAAGATAGGTACACCAAGCTTGTGGCATCATATTCAAGAAGACTTAAGGCTGTAATTGCTGCCAGAGGTGCATCAACAAAGTATTGAGTAAAAGGTGTGAATTCTTATGTACGGTGAGGAAAATAAGTATTTGAACACCCATCAATTTTGCAAGTTCTCCCACTTAGAAATCATGGAGGGGTCTGAAATTTTCATTTTAGGTGCATGTCCACTGTGAGAGACATAATCTAAAAAAAAAAAAAAAAACGGAAATCACAATGTATGATTTTTTTAAATAATTTATTTGTATATTACTGATGCAAATAAGTATTTGAACACCTGTGAAAATCAATGTTAATATTTGGTACAGCAGCCTTTGTTTGCAATTACAGAGGTCAAACGTTTCCTGTAGTTTTTCACCAGGTTTGCACACACTGCAGCAGGGATTTTGGTCCACTCCTTCATACAGATCTTCTCTAGATCTTTCAGGTTTGGAGTTTCAGCTCCCTCCAAAGATTTTCTATTGAGTTCAGGTCTGGAGACTGGCCAGGCCACTCCAGGACCTTAAAATGCTTCTTATGGAGCCCCTCCTTAGTTGCCCTGGCTGTGTGTTTGGGGTCATTGTCTTGCTGGAAGACCCAGCCATGACCCATCTTCAATGCTCTTACTGACGGAAGGAGGTTGTTTGCCAAAAGCTCACAATACATGACCCCATCCATCCTCCCTTCAATACGGTGCAGTCATCCTGTCCCCTTTGCAGAAGAGCACCACCAGAGTATGATGTTTCCACCCCAATGATTCACAGTTGAGATGGTTTTCTTGGGGTTGTTCTCGTCCTCTAAACATGGCAAGTGGAGTTGATTCCAAAAAGCTCTATTCTGGTCTCATCTGATCACATGACCTTCTCCCATGCATCCTCTGGATCATCCAGATGGTCACTGGCGAACTTCAAACAGGCCTGGACTTGTGCTGGTTTGAGCAGGGGGACCTTGCTGCCCTGCAGGATTTTAAACCATGACAGCATCATGTGTTACCAATGTAATCTTTGTGACTGTGGTCCCAGCTCTCTTCAGGTCATTGACCAGGTTCTCCTGGGTAGTTCTGAGCTTTCTCAGAATCATCCTTACCCCACAAAGTGAGATGTTGCATGGAATACCAGACCGAGGGAGACTGACAGTCATCTTGTGTTTCTTCCACTTTCTAATAAATAATCATAACAGTTGTTGTCTTCTACCAAGCTGTTTGTCTGTTGTCCTGTAGTCCACCCCAGCTTTGTGCAGGTCTATAGTTTTGTCCCTGGTGTCCTTAGACAGCTCTTTCGACTTGGCTATGGTGGACAGGTTGGAGTGTGATTGATTGAGTGTGTGAACAGGTGTCTTTTATACAGGTAACAAGTTCAAACAGGTGCAATTAATACAGGTAACAAGTGCAGAATAAGAGGGCTTCTTAAAGAAAAATTAACAGGTTTGTGTGAGCCAGAATTCTTGCTGGTTGGTTGGTGTTCAAATACTTATTTGCAGCAGTAACATACAAATAAATTATTAAAAAATCACACATTGTGATTTCCAGATTTTTTTTTTTGTTTTTTTAGATTATGTCTCTCACAGTGGACATGCACCTAAGATGAAAATTTCAGACCCTTGCATGATTTCAAAGTGGGAGAACTTGCAAAATCGCAGGGTGTTCAAATACTTATTTTCCTCACTGTACATGTGATTTCTTAGTTTTTTTTAAATTTTTAATAAGTATGTAAAAAAAAAAAGCTTTTTCATGTCATTATGGGGTGTTGTGAGCAGAATTTTGAGGGAAAATGAATTTTGGAATAAGGCTGTTACAGAAAATGTGGAAAAAGTCAAGTGCTGTCAATACTTTCCACTTTGCACTGTATCTTCCAATAAAGGAAAAAGAAATGGCCAAAACCCAATTAAAAATATGGATATATGAAGTACATATTTTTATTTTTTTTTTCTATTTAATGTGATGTTGACCTACTGGTCGTGTGACGTTTCCAGGAAGGCAGACAGGGAGAGTATTGGGATATAGGCTGTGTGTGACGCCATAAATTGTCTGCAAATTATGTTGTGCTCGTAACACAAGGCCTGTTTCGCTGAGGACCCACTCACCCGTGTCTAATTACACTATAGTGGTTTTACACTGAGGAAGAGCTCACTTTGTAAATAAATTAGAGTGTTATCCTTTTCCAATTTTCTTGTATCGACTGTCTTTGTATAATCCATTTTAAAATTAAAGCATTTTGTGGGGGCATTCTGTTATACATGTCACAGAGGTCTAAAATGAGTTGTGTCCCTCAAAAACCTTGTGGCCATGCAGGAAGACTAGTGAGGGAAGCCACCAAGATGTCTGACATCGGTGTGGGTGTGTGAATGTAAGGCATCTTTGTAAAGCAGTATGAACATCTGTATAGAAAACAACACTATAGAAATACAGTCAGTTTACCATTTGTACATCTGGAGGTGCATCAGATGGACATCCGGTGTAAAATGAGTGCCAGATGAGCATAATCAGGTATACATCTACATGCTTCTCCCAAAGAAAACAGGAGAAGCCAAAAATATATTTTTATGTACAGATATAAGGGAGCAGGAAACAGAGAGAGAGGTAGAAAGGAATAAGGAACTGACAATTAGGGACAACTAATCACCAAGAGTGTAGCCAAGCACATCCCCCCCACACCAGTGCCAGCGTTAGCACTGTGCTTGAACCTGTACTAAATGCCAACGGTAGATAATTATGAACCCACAGGGCCGGCCTCCTCTGTGCACAGGGAGGGACGGAGCCTCGGCCGGGCTTGAACTTCTGACCTTCTTCACACACCCAGCGTCTGTTGTGGGTTTCGGGAGGTGCAAGATGGGTCACACTGAGCCGTGAAGAGAGAATGAGAGGGAGAGAGGAGGATAGGGTGGAGGAGGATAGAGGGACGGGGGGGGGGGGGGGGGGGGGGGGGGGGGGGGGGGGGGGATGGTTGAGGGACACACAGCATGGGGGAGGTGGAGGACGGGGGGGGGATTTGAAGGAGGAGGTGCTCACTGGTGGGTCACTGTGTTGGGCTTCTTTGGTGTGCAACCAATCACATGGCAGAAGGAACATTGACAAATCCAAGTGAAAGAAGTTACCTTTGTTGTGCCCGTTTAGTTTTCTCTAACACTGTTCATTAGGCCGGAATAAATGTTGGTTCCTTTGTCTACTTAGTTTAGCCTTCACCCACTTTTAAAGTTTTCTAAATGTGACGTCACACATAATCAACATTTAATAATTTAAAGCCTAAAACTCAATCACAGTCTCTTTCATACAAACATTAGAGCAGAATACATGTTATTAAGAGGTTTACACAATTACCCAAGGCCAAAATATGGCCAATGGGTATTGTGAAAACTTTGTGTTCATCTGTCCGTCTGTCTGTCTGTGCTCAGCATAAGTCCAGTCCTGTTACTGCCAGCGTCTTCAATTTCACAGGGAGCATTCTTTGGACAGAGACCTTGGACACGTTCAAAGATGGGTAACCTTGACCCATTCTAAGGGGTCAAAAGGTCACTTTCTTTCTACACACTCTTTCATTGATTACACGCTCTTACAGCTGAGGAAATTTAATATTGCGTTATATTTTTATTTCTGGTACCGGTCAAGGGATGGATGATGAAAAGCAGGTCAGAGGTAACATGTTGTTTGTCTTCCAGGTGTCCCTGTTGTGCTCAAGGTCACACCAGCAGACCCAGTGTCACTGACCGAACGGGCCACCCTAAAAATCGGTCCGCCCTGCCTTCAATGCGCATGCGTCATCAGCCGCGGATCACTGATTGTCACCTCGTTTCTGCTTAAAACTGCACTCCAGTCATCATCTGTCTCAGCGACAGATATTTGAAGCTTTCGTACAGCAATCATTTCCACATAAATTCAGTATTATTTCATCAGAGAAGACGGAGAAAGCGATCAGAGCACCGCGGCTACATGAGCTGTTAGCTGATGCGTTCACTGCGCGTCAGTCATTTCAAAGCGTCACGGAGTATCTTCTCATTTCTGCTTAAAACAACCCTGTTTCTGCTTAAAACTGACTTCAGAATGATTTAAGAGGTTTGACGTTGTCATCTGATGGTTAATAATCACATTAATCCATTTGATCACTTTGGGTGAAGAGCTCCGAAATGACGCATGCCCAATGGAGGCAGGGCAGACCAATTTTTAGGAGCGGACCGTTCAATCTGCTACACCAGTACAAATCCACAATGGGATATGCTACAAATTTTATCCCAGCTGCCCTTCCTGACGCGACTACAGTTGTACCCGGAGAAACGCATACAGCTGCTGGTCTTTCGGGTCTCGTATCCAAGTTATAATCAGGACGTACCCTGCTTAGCGTCTGAGATCTCACAGAACAGACTAGCTGCATAACAGGTAGCGTGTAACGAGTTTTTAAGATCCAAATCAAACAGACCCGGTTCAGTCTCATGTTTATGCAACGTCTACTTTTATTGAGGTCTCGGTTGTTGTTCAACATTCAGTTTAGTTCATTCATGCCTGGCACAAAAAAAACCCCCCTTTGGGTTTAATTATTTATTTTTGCTGTCTGTCAATGATTGAGTTGTGGTTGGACAGACTGTGCATACAAGTTTTCCATCTGGATGTGAAACGGGTCAAACTCAGCAGCCAAGTAGACATTTGCCTTTTGTCCATTATAAAACAGGGAATCACACTCAAAACATGCTTTGATTCCCAACACTGTTCAATTCATTTTGAAGGAATCACTGTCAAATTAAAGCCAAGATAACTGCAGTACAAGCCCACACTCATGACTTGTTTTTGAGGCCCATTTGGTGCCCAGATGTTGACCTTGGCCTGTGAGCTACAGTGTACAGTGTTTTATTACAGATAGAGCAGGGTGGAAGTTATGAGATTATCTCTGTCTGCATATTTCTGTGTTTCTTTGCTGATGTCACAACTCAATAATCTGTGGCGATATTATGATGTATTTTGTGGAATGATGTTCTCAGAAGGTTGTTCTGAGGCTGCATCCTACTTTAGGCTGCATTCATCGACCTCATGCATCATAGGGGCGCGACTAAGCTGTTCCATTTCAAAGGCTGCTTGGAATGCAGACAATGAAACGAAGGATACAACAGGTGTATCCTATTAGTCTCCCAAAACAATCCCAAAAATCATTCAGCAGTTTCTTTTTTCTAGACAAAATCGTTGGTAAATTTTAAATAAATAAATGAATGAATTAAAGGAAAACTTCTGGCTTCGTGTGTACAATTATAAATAAGTACTGTTAATAAATAAAGTATAAATATGTACTGAAATTGTATTAGATTAGATTAGATAGAACTTTATTGTACGTATTGTATTATGATTGGTTTCCTTGTAGTTTCCCATCTATTTTATCTCATATTTTTCCAAATGCAGAAAGGGTTCAAATGTGAATGAAAACACTCTTCATCTTCCTGTCTTCTCTGTGAAGTCAGACATGTTGGCGGACCACCTCAGCTCATCTGGACTCCTGCTCTCATCATGATGATCTCTCTCTCGTCTTGCACTTTGCTATTTTCCAATGATTGAATGTAATTGGGACCAGATAACCCTCCTTCTCTCTCTCTCTCCTCAGCGGTCTTTGATCATTTCGGGTTTGGCTCAGACTCAACTGTGACACACTCACAAGCATTTCTTGGGTGGTTTGTGATTGTTCACAGACAAACCCGGGACACTTTTGAGTATTGATGGGAGTGTTAAAATCCAATGCACTGAAATGAATTTTACAGCTTTACACTCTTTGGTTGGCAGAATTTGTGCAACCAGCAGAGACACAATAAACTAGAGCACCGCTGCTCATACAGCGCAAACCTCTGCCAACACTAGTTTACAATTACACAAATTTTTACCTTGTGAAAAAAATTCAAGGTCAAAGTCTTGTTAGAAGTGGTTTCTTATCAGCTAAAATATAATACAAAATATAGCTCAAAAGTGCTTTTCAATGTTAAAATGAAATATCTGCTAAATCTGCAATACGGATCAGATGCGGATCAAAATTAGTTAATTTATTGAGAGTGCCAATTTGCACCTTATTGTCACAAATGAGAGTGATTGGGGCACTTTTGATTGAGATACTCGTATAATGCAAAATGTACACCAAATACGCTTTTCAATATTAAATTCAAATGTCCACAAAATCCACAATCCAGATCAGATCCAGATCAAACTTTGTGAGGTGATCGTGAGTGCCAGTCTGCACCTCACTTTCAAATATGAGAGTGATTGGGACACGTTTGATTAAGATATAATGTAAAATATACATTAAATGCGGTTTTCAATGTTAAATTTAAATGGTCACAAAATCTGTAATCCGGCTCAAACTTTGTCAGTCAATAAAGGATACCATCCTACATAACACTCTCAAATATGAAAGAAATTTGATTAATGAATTCAAGTTTTTAATTTTTGAAAATTTGTTCAGTGTTAAAGATAGGAATTTTTCCAATTTTCCAAGATTTTTCCTGACTTTGACCTGTGACCTTGAAAACTGAATCAGCTCTTGTCTATTAGCATATAAATAACAACATATGAAAGATTTTGGGCTGTAGGCTGTTCACAAACAAACAAACAGTAATGTTGGTGGAGGTAATAAAACTGTGACAAAGAACAATGCGCCATTTTTGTCATGTTGTTTACATTCATGTGCACGTATTTCATGAGTAATTGTTTGAGTAAGAGAACAAGATGGGAACAAAGATTCCCCAATTCAGTTCGGGAGATTTGTAAATCCTGTGCAAATTACTTTTTTTTCGGCCCGCCATGGTCCTCTTTGAAACTTGTCTTCTGAGGCAATCACTCCCAGATGTAGAATATTAGATGTAATCACTTCCATTTGCCAGCTCTTTTACTCTCACTGCGAGGTGACATGGCTTGTCCCCCTGACGTCTCCTCACAACAGACAATTACTGAAGACTCATCAATCACTTTAAGCAAAAAAAACGTTGGCACGGAACGTCTGGTAGAAATCATCTCGTTTGATAACTTAGACAACTCTACCAATCTGTGCCTGTGTATGACTTCACACAATTTGTCTAGTGTCTGCATGGATCATCTATACTATGAACAAAAAGAAGCTGGCAGAACTCGCAAAAATTGAGGTAACTGATTACTTTAAGTTTTCTAAGACAATACAAACCTGTAAGAAACAAAGAATTATTCAAACTTATTTGAAGGTAGTGGTAGCTAAAATTAAACAAAGATGGGGATACAGGTCCAGGATATTTTCTCTCAGTGGCATTCTGAATCACTGAGCAACTAAGACAGAGCCCAATCACGCCTTATGGTGATTAGCATCATGTTGCAGTACTACTACTTTATGAGAGCTTTGTTAAAGAAGAAGCATCCAGAAGTGGGAGTGGGTGTCTTCTTCTGCAGGCCTCCCGTCCTGGACACCAGCATGGACTCCCAAAATTTCCTGTATATTTGTATTGTTAATTGTGTCAGTAGCATGGCCCAAGCAGAGGGTCACCCTTTTGAGTCTGGTCTGCTTGAGGTTTCTTCCTCAAATCATCAGAGGGAGTTGTTCCTTACCACTGTTGCCTGTGCGCTTGCTCTTGGGGTTGGCAAGGTTAGACCTTACTGTGTGAAGCACCTTGAGGCAGCTTTGTTGTGATTTGATGCTATATAAATTCAATAAATTCAAACTGAATTGAATTTAAGCATCAGCTATGAGATTTTGGTGCATTTTCTGTGGATGATCCTGTAATATTGCAAATCCCGACGGCCAGAGAAGGCCAAGCGGATGCCCACCTTTCACCTGTCTGCAGCAGATTGATGGTTACTTTTAAGAGGTTGGATCAATTGTCTGCCTGGGTTTTTGCCATCCAGGACCCAGGGCATTTCCATTGTGTGGTATAGGAGTCAATGCATGCATTTCAGTTTTTACTTTCCAGTAGTCAAATCAATGGAAATGAACAATTCTAAACACAATTTTTGCAGCAGCATTTCAGATTCAACACAGAGTATGCCGTTCCTAAACACAGGCACAGACACTTTTTCACATTTGCACATTTTATTACTGTGAATTATTCAGTGTTTAGTGTATATTTATAGATGCCATACAGAGAGAGTGCAGCTCAAACCGGCGTCCAATTCCTTGTATTCTGTGGATACTTGGCGAATAAAAACTATTCTGATTGTGATTCTGACACTATGATATACAAGTGTACTGAGCCTGTACACCTTTTAGAATAACATGCTTTACCATCTGCACCATTGCCCCCACATCAGTGTACTTTCTGACCATAAATGTGCAAAACCCCACACTATTTTCCTTTTGTTGTTTAATTACAACATCTGAATCTGCCTCAGAAACCCCCCCCCCCCCCAAAAAAAAATAGAAAATAAAAAAAATAAAGGGAATAACATCTAACACACTCTGACAATAGCACTGTTGATATACTATGTGGTGGGACAGCAATATTGCGTTTACCTCAGTAAGTCCAACAGGTTACTCCCAAACTAGATGATTGTCAGGGTTTGAGTTTGTTTGATTATCTGTTTTCATTTTTTTTCTCTGATCTGTTATTTTTCTTAGTTCATTGGTTTTTGTTTATTTATTCTCTTGTTGTTTTTTTTCTGCTTGTGTCTGTCTGTCTCTACTTCTCTTGTCTGTCTCTTCGTTCTTGGTGATGGGTATTGCTCTGTCTCTGGCCACACCCTTGTTCTGGTGCTTTCCATGCAAACCTGTTTCTGATTTGCTGATTATCACCTGGGGTTATATAAGCTCACTGGGTATGTTTGTCCATTGCCAGTTTGTTGTGCCTTGTGCCTTCATTCCAGCTCTGTACCTGTCTTCCATAGTCCTGCATGTGTTCCTGACCTCCAGCCTGTTGCTTCAACCATGCTTTTTGCCTGACTTAACATTTAGGTTTAAGAAAAACTATTGCATTAGCAAGTCAACAATTACAGGCATTTGCTTGCATAATCCCTTGATTTTTCAGAGCTCATAACTAATTATATCAACTAATTATGAGGATGATTGTTAATGTAAATCAATGTTATAGCCAGTTTTCTTTTGATAAGTCAGCAGATGATACATGAACTTGGACTTCATTTGCGTCAAACATTAAGAAATATATACAGTATAGTACTTTATGGTAAATCTGTCTGTAGTAGGCAGTTCTTAAAAAACTGGAATATCTGTCCATCCATTTTCAGGGCTGTGGTGTGGCCCTGACAGGAGTCCCAACAGTTTTAAACTAAAACGAAAAATTTGTATAAAGTTGTTGTACCATTTGGTCAACATGAACTGGAAGAGTTGGTATCCATAAACCAAAATACTCGACTATTGCTGCATGTGAAAAGTGTCTTTGGACAAGACACTGGCCCCCAATATGCTCTTAGTCGCAACAGTTTGAAAGCCATAGCAGCTTAAGCATCTATCCATAAAGCAAGATGCGTCTTTGTGTGTGTATGTATATGGCTTGCATATCTGTCGGACTGTTTGTCAGATCGGCTTCAGCTTTCAGATGTGACTTGCGCATGGTACTATGATGTGCATCCTTTAAAATGAAAATTTATGGTATTAATTTTCAAAACCTTCATTTTGAAGTCATCATCATTATTGACACAAGGTGGAACGCACACTACCCAGCGTGCCGCTCTCGTTGGAGCAACATCTCTGCTATTTTGGCATTGTGGGATAGCTCACCGGACTACTTTCACGTGACGTAGCACTGAATTTGCCGACGTGAGAGGATGCCGCTGGATGAGTGTGAGTATTGACTTACAATCATTTAAGCGTAAAAACACATGAGATACACAAGTTATTGTGCCAAATATACTCCTTATGTTTTTGTTACCCACGAAAATGCACTGTCATCGCAAATACAGCATTGTTTGGGAACTACTTTTTGCACAGAATTCATCAAGCACATTGGCCGCGGGCGCGTACTAACACAGAATATACA
The DNA here is from genome assembly GCF_902500255.1 of Thalassophryne amazonica. Classification (NCBI taxonomy): domain Eukaryota; kingdom Metazoa; phylum Chordata; class Actinopteri; order Batrachoidiformes; family Batrachoididae; genus Thalassophryne; species Thalassophryne amazonica. Next base: position 72,844,015 of record NC_047112.1, read on the forward strand.
ACCCCAATTCCAATGAAGTTGGGACGTTGTGTAAAATGTAAATAAAAACAGAATACTATTATTTACAAATTGTCTACAACCTATATTCAATTGAATACACCACAAAGACAAAATATGTAATATTCAAACTGATAGACCTTTTTGTTTTTGTGCAAATATTTGCTCTTGAAATCGATGCCTGCAACACATTTCAATAAAGTTGGGACAGGGCAACAAAAGACTGGGAAAGTTCTTGAATGCTCAAAGAACACCTGTTTGGAACATTCCACAGATGAACAAGTTAATTGGAAACAGGTGAGTGTCATGATTGGGTATAAAAGGAGCATCCCCAAAAGGCTCAGTTGTTCGGGTGAGGATTACTACTTTGTGAACAATCGCATGAAAATATAGTCCAACAGTTTAAGAACAATATTTCTCCACATTCAATTGCAAGGAATTTAGGGATTCCATCATCTACAGTCCATAATATAATCAGAAGATTCAGAGAATCTGGAGAACTTTCTATACGTAAGCGGCAAGACCGAAAATCAACATTGAATGCCCTTGACCTTCAATCCCTCAGGCGGCACTGCATTAAAAATCGACATCATTGTGTCGTTTTGAAACTGATGCCTGCAACACATTTCAAAAAAGTTGGGATGGGGCAACAAAAGAGTGGGAAAGTTGTTGAATGCTCAAAGAACACCTGTTTGGAGCATTCCACAGGTGAACAGGTTAATTGGAAACAGGTGAGTGTCATGATTGGGTATAAAAGGAGCATCCCCAAAAGGCTCAGTAGTTTGGGCGAGGATTACCACTTTGTGAACAACTGCATGAAAATATAGTTCAACAGTTTAAGAACAATATTTCTCAACATTCAATTGCAAGGAATTTAGGGATTCCATCATCTACAGTCCATAATATAATCAGAAGATTCAGAGAATTTGGAGAACTTTCTACACGTAAGTGGCAAGACCGAAAACCAACATTGAATGCCCGTGACCTTCGATCCCTCAGGCAGCACTGCATTAAAAATCGACATCATTGTGTAAAGGATCTTACCGCATGGGCTCAGAAACACTTCAGAAAACCATTGTCAGTTAACACAGTTCGTCGCTACACCTACAAGTGCAAGTTAAAACTCCACCATGCAAAGCGAAAGCCATACATCAACAACATCCAGAAATGCTGCCACCTTCTCTGGGCCGGAGCTCATTTGAAATGGACCGACACAAAGCGGAAAAGTGTGCTGTGATCTGATGAGTCCACATTTCAAATTGTTTTTGGAAATCATGGACGTCGTGTTCTCCAGACAAAATAAGAAAAAGACCATCCAGATTGTTACCAGCGCAAAGTTCAAAAGCCAGCATCTGTGATGGTATGGGCGTGTGTTAGTGCCCATGGCATAGGTAACTTACACATCTATGATGGCACCATCAATGCTGAAAGGTATTGGCTTCGTAGTAAAAGAGTGCGGGTACTAGACTGGCCTGCCTGCAGTCCAGACCTGTCGCCCACTGAAAATGTGTGGCGCATTATGAAGCGCAAAATACCACAATGGAGACCCCGGACTGTTGAACAAATGAAGTTGTACATCAAGCAAGAATGGAAAAGAATTCCACCTACAAAGGTTCAACAATTAGTGTCCTCAGTTCCCAAACGCTTATTGAGTGTTGTTAGAAGGAAAGGTGATGTAACACAGTGGTAAACATACCACTGTCCCCAGCTTTTTTTAAATGTGTTGCAGGCATCCATTTCAAAATGAGCAAATATTTGCACAAAAACAATAAAGTTTATCAGTTTGAACATTAAATATCTTGTCTTTGTGGTGTATTAAATTGAATATAGGTTAAAGAGGACTTGCAAATCATTGTATTCTGTTTTTATTTACATTTTACACAACGTCCCAACTTCACTGGAACTGGGGTTGTACAAAAACTGCATAGTGGTTCAGCCAAAATGCGAGCGTCCACTTTTAGCTTATTTGCCATAAGCCACTAGCTTATGGCAAATAAGCTAGTGGCGCATGTGAGAGTATGGGCGAAATGTTCTCACACGCCAGTTTTGACAAAGATCGTCGACAAAGATGCATCACTCTCTGCCTTAAACAGATGCCTATGTCTAATGCATTCATGGGAGAGAGAAGGAAGAAATAAATTAAAGAAATATATAATACACAAACACTGACAGGTTTTCAGGTCTGGAGAACTGGTTCGGCTGGACGCAATGCAGGACTCTGACAACAAGCTCTGTAGGTAAAAGCAGTTTACTGAAACAGTAAACGAGGTCCGGTACACAGTAAAGCAGTCCAACAAGAATAACAAAACCAAAAACATCAGGCAAAGGCATGGTCGAGGATACAGGCAGGTAGTCAGAACACACAAAAGGCAAGCAGGTCGAGAACACAAACAGAGCTGGAGAGAAGGCACTAGGCGCATCAATCTGGCAAATGACAAGTGGAGCCGAGGAGCTTAAATACACCCAGGTGATGAGGTGTTGACTGGGGGACAGGTGTGCATGGAATGAACCAGAAGGAGGGCGTGACCAAAGAGAGGGAAACATCCACCACCAAGAGTCAGCAGAGACAAACAAGAGAGAAAGGGACAGACAAACCCCACAGAAAAACCCCAGCAAGAGACTAAATGTAACAGAATCAATCAATCAATCAATCAATTTTTTTATATAGCGCCAAATCACAACAAACAGTTGCCCCAAGGCGCTTTATATTGTAAGGCAAGGCCATACAATAATTATGTAAAACCCCAACGGTCAAAATGACCCCCTGTGAGCAAGCACTTGGCTACAGTGGGAAGGAAAAACTCCCTTTTAACAGGAAGAAACCTCCAGCAGAACCAGGCTCAGGGAGGGGCAGTCTTCTGCTGGGACTGGTTGGGGCTGAGGGAGAGAACCAGGAAAAAGACATGCTGTGGAGGGGAGCAGAGATCGATCACTAATGATTAAATGCAGAGTGGTGCATACAGAGCAAAAAGAGAAAGAAACAGTGCATCATGGGAACCCCCCAGCAGTCTATGTCTATAGCAGCATAACTAAGGGATGGTTCAGGGTCACCTGATCCAGCCCTAACTATAAGCTTTAGCAAAAAGGAAAGTTTTAAGCCTAATTTTAAAAGTAGAGAGGGTGTCTGTCTCCCTGATCTGAATTGGGAGCTGGTTCCACAGGAGAGGAGCCTGAAAGCTGAAGGCTCTGCCTCCCATTCTACTCTTACAAACCCTAGGAACTACAAGTAAGCCTGCAGTCTGAGAGCGAAGCGCTCTATTGGGGTGATATGGTACTACGAGGTCCCTAAGATAAGATGGGACCTGATTATTCAAAACCTTATAAGTAAGAAGAAGAATTTTAAATTCTATTCTAGAATTAACAGGAAGCCAATGAAGAGAGGCCAATATGGGTGAGATATGCTCTCTCCTTCTAGTCCCCGTCAGTACTCTACCTGCAGCATTTTGAATTAACTGAAGGCTTTTTAGGGAACTTTTAGGACAACCTGATAATAATGAATTACAATAGTCCAGCCTAGAGGAAATAAATGCATGAATTAGTTTTTCAGCATCACTCTGAGACAAGACCTTTCTGATTTTAGAGATATTGCGTAAATGCAAAAAAGCAGTCCTACATATTTGTTTAATATATGCTTTGAATGACATATCCTGATCAAAAATGACTCCAAGATTTCTCACAGTATTACTAGAGGTCAGGGTAATGTCATCCAGAGTAAGGATCTGGTTAGACACCATGTTTCTAAGATTTGTGGGGCCAAGTACAATAACTTCAGTTTTATCTGAGTTTAAAAGCAGGAAATTAGAGGTCATCCATGTCTTTATGTCTGTAAGACAATCCTGCAGTTTAGCTAATTGGTGTGTGTCCTCTGGCTTCATGGATAGATAAAGCTGGGTATCATCTGCGTAACAATGAAAATTTAAGCAATACCGTCTAATAATACTGCCTAAGGGAAGCATGTATAAAGTGAATAAAATTGGTCCTAGCACAGAACCTTGTGGAACTCCATAATTAACTTTAGTCTGTGAAGAAGATTCCCCATTTACATGAACAAATTGTAATCTATTAGACAAATATGATTCAAACCACTGCAGCGCAGTGCCTTTAATACCTTTGGCATGCTCTAATCTCTGTAATAAAATTTTATGGTCAACAGTATCAAAAGCAGCACTGAGGTCTAACAGAACAAGCACAGAGATGAGTCCACTGTCCGAGGCCATAAGAAGATCATTTGTAACCTTCACTAATGCTAATGGGGTCTAATAAACATGTTGATGGTTTGGATGAAGTAACTAATGAAAATAACTCAGACAGAACAATCGGAGAGAAAGAGTCTAACCAAATACCGGCATCACTGAAAGCAGCCAAAGATAACGATACGTCTTTGGGATGGTTATGAGTAATTTTTTCTCTAATAGTTAAAATTTTGTTAGCAAAGAAAGTCATGAAGTCATTACTAGTTAAAGTTAATGGAATACTCAGCTCAATAGAGCTCTGACTCTTTGTCAGCCTGGCTACAGTGCTGAAAAGAAACCTGGGGTTGTTCTTATTTTCTTCAATTAGTGATGAGTAGAAAGATGTCCTAGCTTCACGGAGGGCTTTTTTTATAGAGCAACAGACTCTTTTTCCAAGCTAAGTGAAGATCTTCTAAATTAGTGAGACGCCATTTCCTCTCCAACTTACGGGTTATCTGCTTTAAGCTACGAGTTTGTGAGTTATACCACGGAGTCAGGCACTTCTGATTTAAAGCTCTCTTTTTTAGAGGAGCTACAGCATCCAAAGTTGTCTTCAATGAGGATGTAAAACTATTGACGAGATACTCTATCTCACTTACAGAGTTTAGGTAGCTACTCTGCACTGTGTTGGTATATGGCATTAGAGAACATAAAGAAGGAATCATATCCTTAAACCTAGTTACAGCGCTTTCTGAAAGACTTCTAGTGTAATGAAACTTATTCCCCACTGCTGGGTAGTCCATCAGAGTAAATGTAAATGTTATTAAGAAATGATCAGACAGAAGGGAGTTTTCAGGGAATACTGTTAAGTCTTCTATTTCCATACCATAAGTCAGAACAAGATCTAAGATATGATTAAAGTGGTGGGTGGACTCATTTACTTTTTGAGCAAAGCCAATAGAGTCTAATAATAGATTAAATGCAGTGTTGAGGCTGTCATTCTCAGCATCTGTGTGGATGTTAAAATCGCCCACTATAATTATCTTATCTGAGCTAAGCACTAAGTCAGACAAAAGGTCTGAAAATTCACAGAGAAACTCACAGTAACGACCAGGTGGACGATAGGTAATAACAAATAAAACTGGTTTTTGGGACTTCCAATTTGGATGGACAAGACTAAGAGTCAAGCTTTCAAATGAATTAAAGCTCTGTCTGGGTTTTTGATTAATTAATAAGCTGGAATGGAAGATTGCTGCTAATCCTCCGCCCCGGCCCGTGCTACGAGCATTCTGACAGTTAGTGTGACTCGGGGGTGTTGACTCATTTAAACTAACCATCAAACAAAACCCCAATCCTGACATTACCTTCCCCACCTCAACGGCCGATCCCAGACGGCCCAGGAGCAGCAGGATTAGCCGAATGAAAATCACGAACAAGACCGGGGTCCAATATAAAACGGGAGGGAACCCACGACCACTCCTCGGGACCATAGTCCTCCCAGTCGACAAAATACTGCACCCTCCAGCCCCAGCGGCAAGAAGCGAGCAGGCACCGGACAGAGAACATAGGACCCCCGCCCACCCGCCAGGAAGTCCAGTGACAAATCCAACAAGATATGTGTCCATGATTGTCTAGGAATAGACAATGGCAACAGTGAACCAGCAGGAGGGCGAGTTGAGGATTTATGCATGGCACAGACCTAAAGAAGAACCAACAAACAAAACCCCAATCCTGACACAGATATTAAGCCCACAGACGCTTCTTGCTTTACTGTCACAAGGCCGATCATTCTCACACGTGGCAACTTCGACAAAGATCATCAACAAAGCTCCCACTTTTCTATCAGAATACTTATTTCCTATGGGCACTGCACTACTTAAACCAATGTACAATACTATTTTTTTTTTCCTGCGACATAAACTATTTTAAGTAGACTGAAGTTGCGATTGTGAGTCCGGAAATGAAACTTTAACACAGTCAGTGTTAACATATAAGTTTGACCAAAGTAATATGTGAAAGTAAATTCATCATATCTTGAGAGCTGTGTGGGTCACATTAATAAATTTTCTTAACTTTCTCTTTTTTATTTTTTTAAAGTATGATTTGTCTTTAATGGTGCCCATTTTAGTGCTTTAACAGCTATTCTGCTGAAAAAAGTTTTTCTTTCAACATGCCATGTTGAAAAACCAGAAAGCACAGGCAGTGAGAGATAATACGTGTGCACCACCCTCATGTCATACATTTATTTTGTCTATCTCCCGACATGCCAAAAACTCTTTGAATGTCCTGATTTTTAATTAGTGCCTTTCCCTCCCATCCCCCCCCCCCCCCCCTTGCCACCTCCTCCTCTTTCCATCTCTTTCTCTCTTCCATCCTCCACTCTGAGACAGACAATAAATGTACCATTCCACGGCTGACCTGCAATTCACCCCTACCTCCGCACGGTCCCAAACCACTGACACAGGCTGAGTTACAGCTCCAACATCCAATGTGTTGTAGACCGTGCATGGAACTTCTGCAAGGTTTGGGTCCCACGGGGCTTTTGGTCCTCGTGCCCATTCTGCTGTGTTCTGTTCCCTGCTGATGAGGTCAGCTGGAATTGCACACAGTACTCTCTCTCTCATCACAGGCAAAATCCTTTGGGTTTTGGAAGAATAGGAGAAGTTAGATAGATGATACTAGAATAATGTTGAGACTGTGGAAGGAAGGTGTTCAATTTTGCACTTGCATTCTGCCAAAACGATATCTCTCAATTAAATCCTTTCTTTTTTCCTTTTAGTTTTTAGAAAAAGCTCATTTTAACACATTGAATTCTAGACACATGGTTCTTTGTACTCTTCCCATGACCCCCTTCATTTGACACATCTCTGACCTTTAGATTTGTCGTTCGTGTGGTGTGAGATAGATGTTCGAGAGTATAAGAGTCGAGGGAATTCCTTTGCTTCCTGGCAGCTCAGTCGGAGGAGGAGCACCTGTTTCCCCAATAAATCTTTGGATAAACATGATTTACTGGCATTTGATCACATGCAGAAATCGGATTCCTTGTGAATTTAAATTGTTTTTAACTCCCACCTGCATTCTTCATCTATCGCACCCAGGTTCACTTTTCCAATGTGTACACTTACTTAAAGTAAATGTTATCATGGATTCAAATCTTGAGTTGTATCTCCAGACACAGAAAAGAAGAGTATTTCCATCCTACGTTGAGGTGAAGGACCAGTCAGCCATCACTGCTGGAACCACTAACCCTCTCAGATCCTCTAACCTCTATGATCTCCACTCCAGCTTGGTTCTATTCCATCTTTACTACTCATATTCTTTTGGCAGGTCCAGACACCACAGAGGCTGACATCCCACTGGAAGCCCTTCTGTTCTTCACCCTAAGACTCTGGATCCCAGCCTTTGCCAAAGATACACTGGGGTGCTCAAAATGATACAGTATGTACTCTGATGTTTTTTAAATTAGTAGTGCACATTCTAAATAAAAACATGACAGCACACTTTCTTGAAAAGCAAAACTAATTAATAGTGCAGTAGTCAGTAGTGCAATATTTACAGAGGAATCCTGCAAAAGCACCAAATTTGGCACAAATACTCCTTAGACATGACTCTTGGTTGAGTTTATAGCATTTCAAAAAGAAACAGTTTGCACCGTGTGTCATGCTTAGTTATCATGTTATGGGGTAACATATGTCACATGTCATAGAATCCAATGGACATCGACCTTGTTTGACCTTTACTTTGCAGACCAAGCATTCAGCACAGTCAAAACTATTCCATTTATTAATCCTATGAGCTCAACCAGTAATTTGCATCACGTTTTAGCAAAATTGGAGTAACTTTAACTTTTGGCCCCAGTACAAACTGAAATTGACTTTTCTCACCATTCTTGCTCTTTTTACCCCATACCTCCATAATATTCAGTAATAGATAGTCCAAACTATGCCTTTTAGTAATCTATATTATCTGAGAAATAATGTGGTATAGTATTCAATATAAATGGAGCAATTTTAAATTTTGACCCCTGTGTAACTCTTCAAATGACCCCTTCCCGGCCACATATTGTAAATTCAAGTGGCCAGTCAGTTTTTTCAAGACTAATGTCATAAATTTGAAGCTTGTATCACCATTTGAAGGATTGTTTCATTTATCTGCAGCACTCAAAAAACTATATATATATATATATTTTTTTTTTTTTTTTTTTTTTTTTTTTTTTAACAGACCACTTCCTTTGGATGAACCAAAGAGAAAAGGTTTGGAACGAATCACCTTATTCATGGGGCGGGGGCTGTGTGTGTGCATGGGCTGGGAGTGCTCTGACTCTGGGATGTCAATACAGAAAGGTTGGGAACCACTGCCCCTAGACAACAACAACAAAGAGTAAAATCATGGCAGTAACCTAATTTAGATTATTTTATTTATTTATTTTTTATACCGCTACAAAACGCAGGTATGTGTGTTTCGATGCCGTTTTGTAAAATTGCCAACTCTGATTCAAACGCAGTAAGTTCAGTCCTTACTCTCTAATAAGCCATTTCATCTGGACGCCTCATCAAAATGAAAAGAAATAGGAGAGCACAGACCTTGTCCCAAGAGATCATAAATTAAGATGGTCCCAGTTCAGGCAGGGAAACGAGTGCCGGCAGAAGCTCCCAGAGAGTCTAGAAGTCTAGAAGTTTAACCCCCTCACCTCTCATCCTCAGCCCGCTCTTTCACTCAGTAGGCTGATTTATTGGACTTTGCAAGGGAGAAAACCAAGCATAGCACACCCATCAGCTTCTCCCGTGATAAATGGCCCAAGCTGCTATCTCCATCTCAAGAGGGCCCTACAGCTCCATGAGTGTGTGCGTATACCTGTGCACTTCACTTTGCGTAGCTGGGGTCACATTTGTATTATTCTTTGCACACACTGTGTTTTTGATAAGTAAAGGCCAGAAAGAACTCATGCAAATCAATCAATCAATTTTTTTTTTTATATAGCACCAAATCACAACAAACAGTTGCCCCAAGGCGCTCTATATTGTAAGGCAAGGCCATACAATAATTATGTAAAACCCCAACGGTCAAAACGACCCCCTGTGAGCAAGCACTTGGCTACAGTGGGAAGGAAAAACTCCCTTTTAACAGGAAGAAACCTCCAGCAGAACCAGGCTCAGGGAGGGGCAGTCTTCTGCTGGGACTGGTTGGGGCTGAGGGAGAGAACCAGGAAAAAGACATGCTGTGGAGGGGAGCAGAGATCGATCACTAATGATTAAATGCAGAGTGGTGCATACAGAGCAAAAAGAGAAAGAAACAGTGCATCATGGGAACCCCCCAGCAGTGATGTCTTCATCAGTCCCAGGCTAAGTGCCAGAATTGTTTCAGTCTGTTTCAAAGCAGTGTGTCAATTTTAATTAGCTTGGATTCACTCAAAGAAGTCATATATTAACTTGAGTAATCAATCTTATGTGCAGAAATCTTATGTGCACTAAGACTCATATCTTACTGATGAACGACTGGTGGAGAGGAGCCAGAGACGCAATATCACGCAAAAACAAGTGAAAAGGCGATAACTTTCTGATGTGGAATGTCACTGAATCGGTCCTCCTGATATGTGCGCTCATGATGGCCGACTGTTCGCTGAATGCCATCCAGAGTGAAGGTGAAAATATGGCCACAACTCTCAAGCAGTCTGCACACATACCACACGGGGACAGTAACATGCCGCGCAGCACACACGCTAGAGTCAAGCGACACTGGCGCGGTCTTTGCAGGCACAATGATTTGTTTGTAAAGGCTGCGCGGCACTCTCAAGGAAGTTCAGCACCACTGGCGTGGCTGAGAGATCGGGTTTGCACACACAGCGCTCAGGACTGATGTGGACTATTACATTGTTATTATGTGAAAGAGGCTGTGAAAATTACCCCAACTTTAGGCTGAAAAAGCACTGAAAATATGTAATAATGAAATAAAGTAAAATGCAGAATAAAATAATAATTAAAAACACAAGAAACGTGTAGAAAGTCACTCAAGGACTTGCAGAAGATGTCCAGGGTGTGCGATACATCAATACTATTGTCCCATCTGGTGACTGTCAAATGACATATGACCACACAATCCACTACTGGCTGAGCACCGTGATGCGCTTGAAGCACTGCTCCATGTGCGCACGGGCTCTGTGATCCTCTGGAAGCAAAAATAAAATAAAGAAATAAAGGCGGAGTGCTGGCGTACACCTCATTCAATACACAGGTGATATCCAGCACGCTTTCCACAAGCACGATGGGTGTGTGCCGGCCAGGAGCATTAAACCTAAATCCACTTCTGTCCTCAGAATAATAAATAAATAAATAAACAGAGGTAAACACAATGAATCCAGTCCGGCTGGAGGCTGCTGGACTGTTTGGCCAGAAGTGCTTTTCCTCTTTCATCATATATAAAGAAATGTTTTATTTATTTATTGTTTAACCAGGTTAGTCCCATTGAGACTGACATCTTTTTTGCAAGGGAGACCTGGACAATTATGAAGTTTCCAATTCACCTAACCTGCATGTCTTTATATGTGGGAGGAAGCCGGAGCACCCGGAGGAAACTCACACAAAGATGGGGAGAACATGCAAACTCCACACAGAAAGGCCACAGGTGGGAATCGAACCCTTGATCTTTATGCAGTGCGTATCAATTCCTCACAAGTTATCTCATGTTGTGCACATTTTGAGTCACAGAGATACTGTGGTGAGGGGTACAAGGTGACGATATGACAAGGGAGTTCATCATGGCAATTTCTTTGGCTTGTTCAAAAATCATGTGGCGTGTGGGCACCAGCCCGCGACTGAGGACAAGGGACGGTGAACCGCTGTGAACCTTGCACCAAACTGCACAAATTTCTTTGCAGATGCCGTTCGCAGGCTGTCGCAGCTCAATGAGATAATCGCCTTGAGGTTCTCTGTCATGCTGCCTGTCTATGTCATTTATGTTGGCCACAGTAGCTTTGACGTTGAGTGGAGCAGGTAGTTCAGTGGGATAGCAGGTGGACTACCAATATGTAAACCTGAGTTTGAGTCCCAGTCACACTGTTTCTGTGTCCCTGGACAAAACACTTGGACCTGCATTATCCAAGTCCACCCACCTGTATGTGGATGGACTGGGGAAGTAAGCTATCATGGGCTGGTGTCCCATCCAGCGGGAGTCGTAGGCTCTAATACGCTTCATGCTGCTGTACATGGGGATTATCAAAGGCACCAAAGGGCCTCAGGACTTGTATAGAAGCAGACATGACCACCTATATAGCTTGCTGACCTTTGAAGAGACAAAAATAACAATGCCCACTGTGGTGTGGCTGGCTGTCACAATACCATTGTTTATAAAGTATATAAACTGCCCCCCCCCCCCCCCAATATATTTTTTTTACTGAGACAAAAGTGCATGTTGAAAATATTCATTTAAAGCAATTGCTTACAGAACATCAGCATAGTGATTAAGCTCGTTAAACTTAATGAGACACTAAAATGGTTTGTATCAAATCAGATCATCAAATGATATGCTGCGTGGTAATCACACAATATCAGACTGCAATCAAATTGATAACAAATCAATTCAGTCCCACACTGACATTGGATATTTGTGAAGCTCGCTCCATGATGACTCATGAGAAGTCACTCTATCTCCAAACTTCCAAACCGTTGGTTTTGGAATCAAACATGGGACCAGGGTCTTAGAAAAGATGTGATAGTCACTTCATGCAGTTCTGAGATAAAGTATAATCCCTGTGTTGTGTGCACATATCTGCTGATCCGTATAGTTGAAGTGATACCGATGGATCTGTATCTCAGTCGTCGTCTTCTTTATTGTGATGTCGTGTTGGGTTCTAACTCACCAGATCAGCTTGAGGAGCGTGCAGGTGCTCACTCCGGCATCCCCCATGTGGATGACACTATAGCATTGCACTGGGGAGGTGATGGTTTAGAGGTTAAGCGTTGGGCTTGAGACCAGAGGATCCTCGGTTCAAACCCCAGCCTGATCGGAAAATCACTAAGGGCCCTTGGGCAAGGTCCTTAATCCCCAAGTTGCTCCCGGTGTGTAGTGAGCACCTTGTATGGCAGCAGCCTGACATCGGTGTGAATGGGTGAATGGTAGGCATCATTGTAAAGCACTTTGAGAGTCTGATGCAGATGGAAAAGCACTATATAAATGCAGTCCATTTACCATTTCATCAATCCCTGCAACCATCTCAAAA